>NC_044032.1:660925016-661227610 GCF_901765095.1 Microcaecilia unicolor
GAACTCCGACACCACCTTCGGCAGGAACGTAGAGTGCGTGCAGAGGACTACTGTGTTGTGATGAAACTTAGTGTAAGGAGCATCCACTACTAAGGCCTGAAGCTCACTGACCCTATGAGCTGAAGTAACAGCCACCAAGAAAACGACCTTCCAAGTCAAGTACTTCAGATGGCAGGAATTCAGTGGATCAAAAGGTGCTTTAGTCAACTGGGTGAGAACGACTCTGAGATCCCATGACACTAGTGGAGGTCTGACAGGGGGCTTTGACAAAAGGAAACTTCTCATGAAGCGAACAACTAAAGGCTGTCCAGAGATAGGCTTACCTTCTACACACTGATGATAAGCATTAATTGCACTCAGGGGAACCCTTACAGAGTTGGTCTTAAGACCAGACTCTGACAAGTGTAGAAGGTACTCAAGCAGGGTCTGTGTAGGACAAGAAAGGGAATCTATGGCCTTACTGTCACACCAGATGGCAAACCTCCTCCATTTAAAAGAATAACACCTCTTAGTAGAATCTTTCTTGGAAGCCAGCAAGACCCGGGATACACTGTCCAAAAGACCTAAGGAAGCAAATTCTAGGCTTTCAACATCCAGACTATGAGAGCCATGGACTGGAGGATGGGATGAAGAAGCGACCCCTCCCCATCCTCCAGTCCCTGACTGATGAGGGTAGGAAAACACTCCAATCTCCATTGTTCTTTGGAGGATAATTCCAGAAGAGGGAACCATATCTGCCGTGGCCATGGTTCTGCAGTCTTGTTTGAGTTTGAACAAAATCTTTCCCACTACAGGTATTGGAGGATACTCATACAGAAGATATGCCCCCAATGTAGAAGAAAGGAATCTGATGCTAGTCTGTCATGGGCCTGAAGTCTGGAAGAGAACTGAGGGACCTTGTGGTTGATCTGAGTGGCAAGAAGATCTACCGAGGGGGTGCCCCACACTTGGAAGATCCTGCAGGCTATGCCTATATTTAAAGACCACTCATGTGGTTGCATTATCCTGCTCAGCCTGTTGCCCAGGCTGTAGTTTATGCCCGCCAGATAAGTGGCCTGGAAACACATGCCATGTTGGCGAGCCCAATGCCACATCTGGACGGCTTCCTGACACAGAGGACGAGATCCAGTGCCCTCCTGCTTGTTGGTGTAATACATCACAACCTGATTGTCTGTTTGAATTAGAATAATTTGATGGGACAGCCGATCTCTAAAAGCCTTTAGAGCATTCCAGTTCGCTCGAAGCTTCAGGAGATTGACCTAAAGATTCATTTCCTGGAGGGACCAAGCACCTTGAGTGTGAAACCCATCTACATGAGCTCCCCATCCCAGGAGAGATGCATCTGTTATCAGCACTTTTTGCGGCTGAGGAATTTGGAATGGAAGTTCCAAGGTCAAATTGGGCTGAATTGTCCATCATTGAAGAAAGCGTACAAGCTCCGAGAACACTAGGATGACATCCTTTAGATTCCTAGTGGCTTGGTACCACTGAGAAGCTAGGGTCCATTGAGCAGATCTCATGTGCAGTCGTGCAATGGGTGTAATGTACTTTGTGGAAGCCATGTGGCCCAATAATCTCAACATCTGCCAAGCTGTGACCTGCTGTGATGCCCAAACCTTGGACGCATCTCTGGGAGAAAGGCTTGAGCTGCCCTCGAGTTAAGCAGGGTTCCTATGAATTTCAACTGTTGGAGATGGGACTTGGGGTAGCTGATAATGAGCCCTAGTAGCTCAAGCACCCAAATAGTCATCTGCATAAACTCCCAGATGTTCTTCACCAGCCAATCGTTGAGATAAGGGAACACATGAACTCCCATTCTGCGTAGCGATGCTGAGACTACTGCTAGACACTTGGTAAATACCCTGGGAGCTGACGCGAGGCCAAAAAGCAAAATGTGGTACTGAAAGTGATGTGTTCCCAACGAAAATTGAAGATACTTCCAGGGGCTGGAAGTATTGGTTTGTGAGTGTATGCATCCTTCAAGTCCAGAGAGCATAGCCAAATGTTTTCCTGAATCATGGGAAGAAGGATGCCTAGGGAAACCATCCTGAACTTTTCTCAGACTAGGAATCTGTTCAGGGCCCTGAGGTCTAGGATGGGACACATCCCCCCTGTCTTTTTCTGCACAAAGGAGTACCTGGAATAGAATTCCTGCCCTTCTTCCCCTGGTGGAAAAACACAACCGATGAGCATTGTCTAATGAAGAAACCCACACAATTGCAGTGGGAGCATTTAGAGACATTTCGATTTAAGAATTTTGGACTAAGAATAGAGAACTATATGTTGAGGAATATATGTGTTAATGAAGATGTACTAAACAATGTGGTAAAATCAGTGGGTGAAGGTGGTGCAGTAGGGTTCAGTCTATCACGGTATGAATGAATTGATGATTAACTAGCGAGTAGGATCAGTTGATTGGTAAGCACGCAGGATAAGCAGGAAGCGCATAGATATGGTAAAGAAATTCATAATAAAGAATTGTTTATACTAGTAGCTTTGAGAGAGTGGACTGCTACTTGAAGTATCGGATTAATAAGAAGTATTCAGTTTTTACATTTATAACTCATTAGGTAATTTATCAATGAATATGCATGAGATCCATTTGCATACACAGTGGATACAAATAGATCTCATGCACATTCTTCAGGGAAATTCTCAAAAATGAAATCACACATAGCCTCCAACTAATGAACTCATGGGCGGACGCATTCCAACTTAAGCTAAACGCAGAAAAAAACACAGTGTCTCATCCTGTCCTCACAATACAACACAAACAATCCCAAGACCATAAACACCCCAGACTACACTCTCCCAGTCTCAGACAGCTTGAAAATTCTGGGAGTCACTATTAACCGAAATCTAACACTTGAAGATCATGCGAAAAACACAGCAAAGAAGATGTTCTACTCAATGTGGAAACTTAAAAGAATCAAACCTTTCTTCCCAAGGGAAGTATTCCGCAGCCTAGTACAATCAATGGTGCTAAGCCATCTAGACTACTGCAATGCCATCTATGCCGGATGCATAGAACAAATCATTAAGAAGCTTCAAAGTGCTCAAAACACAGCAGCCAGACTCATATTTGGGAAAATGAAATATGAAAGCGCCAAACCCCTAAGAGAAAAACTACACTGGCTCCCACTAAAAGAACGAATTGCATTCAAAGTCTGTACCCTGGTCCACAAAATCATCTACGGAGAAGCCCCAACCTATATGTCAGACCTTATAGACTTACCTATTAGGAACGCAAAAAGATCATCACGCACATTCGTCAATCTCCACTACCCTAACTGTAAATGGATGAAATACAAATCCATATACTCGTCCAACTTCTCATACACTGCACTCAGCTATGGAATGCACTACCGAAGGCCGTATAAACAAAGCAAGACCTAACCATCTTCCGAAGACTTCTGAAAACAGACCTTTTCAAGAAGGCCTACCACAAACACCCAGCTTAAATACTAAATACTAACATTATACAAGACCTATACAAATGCGAACTTCTATCACTTGACTGTTCAACCTCTTTGCTATTAATGATCAAACACTACTATTACTACTACTACTACTTAACATTTCTAGAGCACTACCAGGGTTACGCAGCGCTGTACAGTTTAACAAAAAGGACAGTCCCTGCTCAAAGGAGCTTACAATCTAAAGGATCACATGGTATATATGTACCACATGGTATATATATATATATATATATATATATATATATATATATATATATATATCACGATTTATTCCATATACACTATGTCCCATATATGCTACCATGCATGTATACACCACGAATGTTTCCATGTATGTATGCGCCTTAATGCAATACCAATTGTAATTCTGTTAACCGGAAATGGCAACCGTCATTACGGCAAATGTAAGCCACATTGAGCCTGCAAATAGGTGGGAAAATTTGGGATACAAATGCTACAAATAAATAAATAAAATTGCGACCCTGAAGAACTGAGGTTGGACAACCCTACACTAGGCAGTGGAGGTTACATGTTCCGCCCATGAGTAACTGGGCTGGTTAGTATTTCTAACAATAGGCGTATTCATTGGGGTAGGAGGGTTTTTCATTACAATTAATATGCAGGTCCATGGAACAATAGAGCCAGGGACTTGTAAACATTTCTCCAAAAATCTGTATACTCCATTTTTCTCATGATACCCATCTCAGCTCACAGGACTGCTAGTGACATCTCCCTGGGAGTTAATGGTCATTTTGTGTGGAATGGTTATGGGTGACCAGGGCTTTTAAGTTTGTGGCTGTCTGCAAGCCAATTGCAGTTTGCTTGACCTTGCTTTGGTATAAGCTGCTTTTACTCTGTGGGGAGTCTGTAACAAAGTCATTTTTATTCCTGGATTTTAGCTGCCTCATTTTTACTTCTCATTTACTTATGAATGATTGTGGGTTCACTTGTCTGAGATCTCTGTGGATAGACAAGAGGGGGAACCATAGAGGCATATTTTCAAAGCACTTTGGGAGGCTAAGTTCCATAGGTTTCTATGGAACTTTGGGAGGCTAAGTGCTTTGAAAATATGCCTCATAGTCTTCAGTTCAGCCTCTTGCTCTGTGCTATGGCATTACTTTGAGACAGTACATTAGTGTATTAATGGTTTAGAGAAAGGTTCGATCTGATTAATTGATTGTGACACACTGGTGAATCCACCCTTCAGGCTCAGAGTAAGAAATCCTCTCTTTTGACTTTCATTTCTTGTGTATTGATTAGCTGTCAAAGATAAGATCTTCATTTTCAGAAGGAGACAGCTGATGGATGGCCATTCCAGTGTTCAGCCTTTTCTAAAAAGAAGTTTTATAGTAAACAAAAACCTTAGGCAGGGATGGTGGTCAGTGCAGGAAATGACAGAACCCTGTTCTATTCCTGGCTCATTAAGAAGCCCGGCTCTGCAACTTCGGATATTTCTACCCACATTTATTTCACTAGGGTGCATTAGCCAGACAGCAAGCATTTCCTTCAGAGGTTGCCGTTCACTTCACGTACATAAGCTCTGTGGCCGATGAACAGTTGCCACGATGGCAGCAGAGAGTCAGACTACAGGTAGTACTATTCCCAACTCTTTCCTTGGAGAAACAGAAAAAATGAGGACAGATATAGACCATATGGCCTATCCAGTTTGCCCATTCATACCTATCTACTATCCCTTTTACTCCCTTACAGATCCTATGTACTTATCCCAAACTTTATTGCTCTGATATGATTTTTGTCTTTATTTCTTATTAGTCGCCAATATTCTCATTACAAATTCATTGTAATTCACATCCAAGACAAAGGGGGAATGTATTCAAGAGGTTACAAATTGAGGACTACATTAAGGGGGGGGGGGGGGGTGGGATTCAGATACAACAATAAATATTCAATCTGTGGTTAATGGGCATTTTGTAGGATGTGTTTTTTTGAATAGACAGGCTTTCAGCATTTTGCAAAATGTTCCAAGGTGGGATGAGGACCTTATCTGAAATGGTAATAGAGTAAAGTTAATACATGCATTGATCTGAATTTGATGCTCTTGGCTGAGGGGAATAGCAGATCTAGTAGGTTGCCTGCTAGTCTCCTATTCTTGGGTTTGGGTAATAGAATCCATTGGTTTGACTATTCTGGGGAGTTATCGTACATTGCCAAGTGCAAAGTTTGAATATCCCTTCTTGCCTCCACCGGGAGCCAATGGAGCTCAGTGAGCAATGGAGTTACTGTCTCAAAATTCGACTTGGTGAATATCAGGTTGGCAACTACATTTTGTCTTTTTCTAACCGATGTATTACAGCCGACATACAGCAAATTGCAATAGTCAATTTGTGCTAGGGTGAGGGACTGTACCAGTAGTCTGAATGTATCAGTGTTAAAACAATGGCGCATTATTCTAAGTTTTCTGAGTATGTTGAATGCTTTTTTGGTTACTGTTTGACAATGGGTTTCTAAGTTCAGGTGATTGTCAAGAATTCCTCCTAATATTTTAAATTCTGGTTCTGTTTTCAAGGGCATTCCATTTAGGTTGTTCAGATTAGTATCTGAGATATCTATGTAAGATGCAGAGACGATTAAACATTTGGGTTTTCTCACTGTTTAGTGTACGATGCAAACTCGTGTCTCCACCAGGCCACCATTTCACCCATTCACCACCCTTTTCATAAAGAAGTGCTTTCTTATTACTCCTCTTTCACCATAATCCACCACCCTCTCATTTCAGAGCTTCTTTTCAGTTGTAAAAGACTCACTTCCTCTGCATTTATGACACTGAGGTATTTAAATGTCTCTGTGCTATCTTCCCTCTTCCACCTCTTCCACTTTCTGACGAAGGGCACTAACCATTTTAGTAGCCACCCTCTAGACCAACTCCGATCCATACGGTCTGCCTGATCTTGATTTATCCTTGCCTTTTTAAGTGCATAGACCGTAGAAGTCTGCCCGGCACTGGCCTTCTTCTAAAATTGCTGAAGTTATTGTCAAAGCCCCTGAAAAGTTCCACTCAAGCCCATCCAAATTTATTCAGCCTCGATCAGGGCACAGACTGTAGCTTCTTTGGATCTGATACTTCTAAACAGGATTCCTTTGTGTTTGCCCCACGCATTTTTTAATTCATCTCTACCACTTCCCATGGGAGGGAATTCCAGGTATCTACCACTCACTCAGTGAAAAAATACTTCCTGACATTATTCTTGAGTTGGCCCCCTTACTACTTCAATTCGTGCCCTCTAGTTCTACCATCTTCCCGTCTCTGGAAAAGGTTTGTTTGCAGTTTAATACTTTTGAAATATATGAACACCTGTATCATATCAGCCCTGTTTCTCTTTTCCCTCAGGATATACATGTTTAGGTCAGAAAGTCTCTCCATGTACGTCTTGCTACATAAACCCACTACCATTTTCGTTGCTTTTCCCTGAACCACTTCATCTTTTTACATCCTTAGCAAGATACGGCCTCCAAAACTGAACACAATACTCCAAGTGGGGCCTCACCAATGACTTGTACAGGGGCATCAACACCTCCTTTCTTCTGCTAGTTACACCCATCTCTATGGAGCCTAACATCCTTCTGGGGCCGCGGCCACTGCCTTGTCACATTGTTTCGTCACCTTGAGATCTTCGAACACCATCACCCCAAGGTCCCTCTCCTGAGCTGAGCTTACCAATCTCTCCCCTCCTATCTGGTACGTCTCTTTTGCATTTCTGCACCCCAAGTGTATCACTCTGCACTTCTTGGCATTACATTTTTACTCAAAGTTAAAAATCAAGGTAGAGGAGAAAAGAGAAACAATATATTAATTCTGCACAAAAACTCTTTTCTAAGA
Organism: Microcaecilia unicolor; assembly: GCF_901765095.1. Lineage (NCBI taxonomy): Eukaryota > Metazoa > Chordata > Amphibia > Gymnophiona > Siphonopidae > Microcaecilia > Microcaecilia unicolor. Next base: position 660,932,334 of record NC_044032.1, read on the forward strand.
TTGCAGATGGTATTTAAATATCCAACATTGTCTGATGGAGTACAAAAAAATCTTCAGCTGGAAAAAGCCTCGGAACCCTTTCCGTGTGACAGAAGAAAAGTTATGGTAGGATTGCATAAGGTACTCTTACGTCACTGGCATAAAAAAAAAACCCCTGGGAACAATTTGTTAAAACTCCAGACAAACTAGCTTGACAAAATCAAAAAGCAAAACAGAGGAGTAGTGAGACCAGCAGGAAACCTTCAGGAACAACAGGATGGGTACTATTAATAAATACTTCTTTATATTACCTAGTTGTCCTGTTGTTGCTGAAGATTTCCTGTTGGTCTCACTACTCCTCTGTTTCGTAGTGGATCACAGTCCTCCACTCCTGCGGTTCCCTTGACAAAATCAAAAAGACATTCAAACTTAAGCTGTTATAAACGCCGAGTATGTCCATAGTTTCGCAGAAAGTGCTGTGTCAAGGTGCTAACTGTATCTCTAAAAAACAAAACATATACAAAATATAAATCAAAAAAGAGCTTCACGTGATCATTTCCCCTCTGAAATCTTTCCTCTTAAAAACGGTTCCTATACATTGGTTAAAAACTGATACTTGCCAGCTTATTGTAGCGTCTCCTGATTGAAAACGTCACGGCACTGAGATGCCCTACAAACGTACTCCAGAGCTGACATCATGAAAGACAGCGGCTTTTGTGTGGGGAAATCTTGCCTGACCAATTTACTTCAATTCTTTGAAGGAGTGAACAAACATGTGGACAAAGGGGAGTCGGTTGATATTGTGTATCTGGATTTTCAAAAGGCGTTTGACAAGGTACCTCATGAAAGGCTACAGAGGAAATTGGAGGGTCATGGGATAGGAGGAAATGTCCTATTGTGGATTAAAAACTGGTTGAAGGATAGGAAACAGAGAGTGGGGTTAAATGGGCAGTATTCACAATGGAGAAGGGTAGTTAGTGGGGTTCCTCAGGGGTCCGTGCTAGGACCGCTGCTTTTTAATATATTTATAAATGATTTAGAGATGGGAGTAACTAGCGAGGTAATTAAATTTGCTGATGACACAAAGTTATTCAAAGTCGTTAAATCGCGACAGGATTGTGAAAAATTACAAGAGGACCTTACGAGACTGGGAGACTGGGCGGCTAAATGGCAGATGATGTTTAATGTGAGCAAGTGCAAGGTGATGCATGTGGGAAAAAAGAACCCGAATTATAGCTACGTCATGCAAGGTTCCACGTTAGGAGTTACGGACCAAGAAAGGGATCTGGGTGTCGTCGTCGATAACACACTGAAACCTTCTGCTCAGTGTGCTGCTGCGGCTAAGAAAGCGAATAGAATGTTGGGTATTATTAGGAAAGGTATGGAAAACAGGTGTGAGGATGTTATAATGCCGTTGTATCGCTCCATGGTGCGACCGCACCTTGAGTATTGTGTTCAATTCTGGTCGCCGCATCTCAAGAAAGATATAGTAGAATTGGAAAAGGTGCAGCGAAGGGCGACTAAAATGATAGCGGGGATGGGACGACTTCCCTATGAAGAAAGACTAAGGAGGCTAAGGCTATACAGCTTGGAGAAGAGACGGCTGAGGGGAGACATGATAGAGGTATATAAAATAATGAGTGGAGTGGAACAGGTGGATGTGAAGCGTCTGTTCACGCTTTCCAAAAATACTAGGACTAGGGGGCATGCGATGAAACTACAGTATAGTAAATTTAAAACAAATCGGAGAAAATTTTCTTCACCCAACGTGTAATTAAACTCTGGAATTCGTTGCCGGAGAAAGTGGTGAAGGCGGTTAGCTTAGCAGAGTTTAAAAAGGGGTTGGACGGATTCCTAAAGGACAAGTCCATAAACCGCTACTAAACGGACTTGGAAAAATCCAAAATTCCAGGAATAACATGTATAGAATGTTTGTACGTTTGGGAAGCTTGCCAGGTGCCCTTGGCCTGGATTGGCCGCTGTCGTGGACAGGATGCTGGGCTCGATGGACCCTTGGTCTTTTCCCAGTATGGCATTACTTATGTACTTATGTACTTATGTATGACTAGGCAGGGAAGCAAAGTAACTTTATTAGACCTACAACTCACTGCAAAGCATACACCCAATCTGTTTTAGGAGTGGCCTAGTGGTTAGGGTGGTGGACTTTGGTCTTGGGGAACTCAGGAACTGAGTTCGATTCTCACTTCAGGCACAGGCAGCTCCTTGTGACTCTGGGCAAGTCACTTAACCCTCCATTGCCCCATGTAAGCCGCATTGAGCCTGCCATGAGTAGGAAAGTGTGGGGTACAAATGTAACAAAAATAAAATAAACACTCTGGCTCTTCTGTTCGCGATGTATGTCTCCAAAGTAATTCTCGTATCAAACACTTCTTACGGTTACTGGATCTTTCTGATATTATTATTAATATTACTAGCATTTGTATAGCGCTACCAGACGCACGCAGCGCTGAACACATGACACAAAGAGACAGCCCCTGCTCAAAAGAGCTTACAATCTAAATAATACAGACGGACAAGACAGTTACGGGTGAGGGAAGTAATGGGTCAGAAGGAAGGAAGGGACAAGGGGAGGGCAATTGAGTAGTGGCTAGGAGCTAAAAGCAGCAGTGAAAAGGTGGGTTTTCAGCATAGATTTGAAAACAGGTAGAGATGGAGCTAGACGTATAGGTCCAGGAAGTCTATTCCAGGCATAAGGTGCCACAAGAGAAAAGGAACAAAGCCTGGAGTTAGCAGTGGAGGGTTCCACACTGGCGGCGGGCAGTCAAAGCGCTACTCGCCACCGGCTGAATATCGGGGGGGGGGTGCATTCTTATAACACGAACAAACCCACCAAGATAACCACCCCAGATTACATCCTCCCGATCTCAGACAGCCTGAAAATTCTAGGAGTTACAATCGACCAAAATTTCACACTAGAGAACCAAGTGAAAGCTAAAACAAAGAAAACGTTCCACTGAATGTGGAAACTCAAACGAGTGAAACCTTTTTTCCCTGAGGGAAACATTTTGCAACTTGGTACAATCTATGGTACTAAGCCATCTAGACTACTGTAATGGAATCTATGCGGGATGCAAAGAACAAATCATAAAGAAACTCCAAACTGCTCAAAACACAGCAGCCAGGCTAATATTCGGAAAAACAAGATTCGAAAGCGCCAAACCCCTACAAGAAAAACTGCACTGGCTCCCAATCAAAGAACGTATTGCGTTCAAAATCTGTACCCTGGTTCCTAAAATCATCTACGGGCAATGCCCCGAGATACATGACAGACCTCATAGACCTACCAACTAGAAACACAACAAGATGAACACGAACATACCTAAATCTCCACCACCCAAGCTACAAAGGACTCAAATATAAATCAACCTATGCATCCAGCTTCTCTTATATAAGCACACAACTATGGAACGCATTACAAAGCGCTGTGAAAACAACATATGACCACCTAAACTTCCGGAAACTCCTAAAAACTAACCTGTTCAAAAAGGCATATCCTAACGATCCAACTTAAATGCCTGAACCCTGCAACACAACAAAATAAAAGCTCGTACTGGACATAACTAAACTCTTCCTCCTGTGATTCCCAATGTGTCTGTCACACATGAACTTTACTCTACCATAACCTCACTCTGCATTTGTTCATACCGGTATTGGCGATCGCCTCTACGGTACTATGTAAGCCACATTGAGCCTGTAAGTAGGTGGGAAAATGTAGGATACAAATGCAACAAATAAATAAAATAAATTATGTTCATGGTCTTCCCTTAACCATTTCACTCAGTGAGAAGTGGAGATAGGCAGTTTGGTCAGAACATAATTTGCAAAATGGAGGAGTGGCCTAGTGGTTAGGGTGGTGGACTTTGGTCCTGGGGAACTGAGGAACTGAGTTCGATTCCCGGCACAGGCAGCTCCTTGTGACTCTGGGCAAGTCACTTAACCCTCCATTGCCCACCGCATTGAGCCTGCCATGAGTGGGAAAGCGCGGGGTACAAATGTAACAAAAATAAAATAAAAACATGTTTAGATGAGTTCCAGAGATCAATAGAAAAAAACCTCAGGAGCTTAGCCTAGAATGGGTGGCAGAGCTGGTGGTTGGGAGGCGGGGCTAGTGCTGGGCAGACTTATACGGTCTGTGCCGGGGCTGGTGGTTGGGCGGTGGGGATAGTGCTGGGCAGACCTATACGGTCTGTGCCAGAGCTGGTGGTTGGGAGGTGGAGCTGGTGGTTGGGAGGCGGGGATAGGGCTGGCCAGACTTATACGGTCTGTGCACTGAAGAGGACGGTACAAATAAAAAAGTAGCACATATGAATTTATCTTCTTGGGCAGACTGGATGGACCATGCAGGTCTTTTTCTGCCGTCATCTACTATGTTACTATATGTTACTATGAGTGGGAAAGCGCGTGGTACAAATGTAACAAAAATAAAATAAAAACATGTTTAGATGAGTTCCAGAGATCAATAGAAAAAAACTAATACCACTGAACTTTCTGGGTGAAACCTGCCTCCTCAGCAGCCTGGAAAGGTCAATGTCAGGGAAGCAGCTAATGATAGCTGTCAGCTGTGGAACTTACACCCAGTGTTTGATAGCTCTGAGCAGGGCTCTCACAATCCTGCTGAGCTCATTCTGCTTTCCTAATTCTGTAGGAAGCCGAACAGTATTTCCGTTGTTAGAAAACTTACAGGATAAATTTTACTTTCACAAACTCTTCTCATAAGATACCAAGATTTACAGATCCTGCAACACAGGATGGTCCTCATTGACTAAAGGATATAACATAGTAGATGATGACAGATAAAGACCTGTACGGTCCTTCCAGTCTGCCCCAACAAGATAAACCCACAGCATAAGGTATGATGTGATTACAAGACAAGTTACACTAAAGTACAGTACAGGGTGATGGTGGAGTTGGGGTGAGGGAGGGAGGGTCAGAAACAGAAGGAGATACTAGTCTATGGGTGGGGGAAAGCAGTTGAGTGAGAGAAACAGTGGAGAGATGGAAGTGCTCAGCCCTCAGGCACTGCCTGGTTGCCCAATTTGGCCATTCATGGGAATGCAGACTTTAAGGCAGATGGTGGAGTTGGGGTGAGGGAGGGAGGGTCAGAAACAGAAGGGGATACTAGTCTATGGGTGGGGGAAAGCAGTTGAGTGAGAGAAACAGTGGAGAGATGGAAGTGCTAAGCCCTCAGGCACTGCCTGGTTGCCCAAATTGGCCAGTCCAGCCCTGTACTGTACTTTAGTGTAACTTGTCTTGTAATCACATCATACCTTATGCTGTGAGTTTATCTTGTTGGGGCAGACTGGAAGGACCGTACAGGTCATTGACCAGCACATACTTGAATATTGAAGACAAGTGCTTAGACATGAGCCGGCATTGAATAATCAGGTCTAATATAGCTACTTAAAAAAAACTCTGACCGCTGACTTCGGCTGGCTGAATATTAACCGAAAGCAAACTGAAAACAAACTCGGCTGTGAGATCATAGTTAGAAGAGGAAGAGACAGCCACTCCTCTGGTGAAGACCACGAAGACAGTAGCTGAAACACAGAAAAGTCATCAGAGAATTTGGGGGTGGTACCCCTTATTGAATTAACATATTTGTGACTAGCTGAACTCACGCAGTAAGCAGACGATTTGTGAACACAAATCAGGGTTATTGTATGATGTCCAGCATGCTCACCTCAGAGACCCTCAGATGGGGTGTAAAGGAACCTGAAAAAAAAAACAGAAGAAAATTTCATTTTCTCTCTGCTGATGTGTATTGCATTAGCAGAAGATTGAAACTGACAGTCTGAATGAAACCTCACCGAGAAGCTCACCTTTGCCATTCTCCCCTATTCTCCTGGTGGCAGTGATTAATGCACTCCTGCACACTGGTGACCTTTCAGAGAGAGTCATGAAGTGACCTGAGTTTTGGGATTAAGAAACAGCACAGGGCTGCAGGAAAGTGGTTTGTACATTTTTACTGCCTGTTTATAATGACTCCAGGCCTGACACTTGAAATCCATCACAATGATAAATATCTTTCATTCTCTTACCAATGTGATTTCAGGATGCTCTGCTGTGTACACTGGTGTCCACCGGTTTCACTGAGAAGTGAGGACGTGTGGTCTGCTTTCCTTCCTGGTGAGGCATGGAGATCACGCATCACTCCTTGGCGTCTGTTTTTAGCTAGCGGCCTTTGCTGCTTTCCTGCTACATTTCTCCTTTTCACACTGCGCTGCCACATAAAAGGGAAATAAACGAGTTCATTTGCCCTGTTTTGTTGCTATTTTCACCAAACAAAGATTTATAAAGACATTTTGAAAGGCATGTTCTTAGGATAAAGAGCACCCTGGTTATTGGAGATGATTGCAGCAATATCAGATGCAGATGGAGCCATGGCAGAGCTCTTCTGAGCAGGGACCGTCTGTCTATGTTGGATGTTCAGCGCTGCGTGCGTCTGGTAGCGCTATACAAATGTTAATAATAATAACATTAAGTGTTTTATTCAGTCAGTAAGCGATGCACAAAGATATTCCATAACTCGCACCCCATCGGTGAGACTCTGTTGTATAATGACATTTGTTAAAGAATACTAAACACCCGAGTACCTGGCATAAATGCAGCCATGTAAATGTGATAGGGAAACTGCAACTTAGGATATTCTGAAACTTATGTGCATAAGTGGGAGCCCCGCCCCCATCCCATCCATTGTCTGCCCATGCTCTGCTTGTTTGTACATACTCCCTTGCGTGTATTTACATATGCCCTTACATGCTCTTTACACACTTACACGTGCCCTTACACACACACACCCTTACATACTTACAAACACAATTATACACATGCTTTTACACACTCACAACCCTTTACATACTCACATGTACCCTTACACACGCACATACACACTTATGTACACCTTAACACATGCCTTTACACACTTACATGTGCCCTTAGTTACATGCATCCTTACACACTCACACACCCTTACACACACAACCTTTATACACACTCGCACACCCTTTACACACACACTTTACACGCTTACACGTGCCACACAGTGACATGCATCCTTACTCTTTACACACACAAGCACACACACCCTTAAACACACTCTTACACACTTAGGTGCACCCTTACACACACACCCTTTACACTTGTCCATCGAGAAAACTGATCATCTAGTCCTACTGTCTGTTCTCTATCATTTAACCAGTTCCCAGTCCACAGTAGGTGATTGACTCCTATTTTCTTGTGAGCTTCTCATACTATTCTGTTCTCTCCGAGTCTTATATACCGCTCATTGTTCCAACAAGGATTCACAGCAATTAACAAAAGAAAGAGGATCCCCTACATAGGAGGGAGTTACAAAGATTATCTTATACAATCTAAACATCCAATTTCTCAACTTACTTATCAAATAAAAAAGTTTTCAAAGCCTTCCTAAAAAGTACATAAGACTTAGGCAACTTATTCCAAAATTCTGCCCCCTGAAAAGGAAAAGAACTCTCGACTACTGATCTTAGCCGCACATCTTTTATGGTAGGTTTGTGCAAGCTAAGAGTTCAGTAGGAGCACAACTTCTTCCAAAAGAAGGAATCTCAAGCAATTTTACTCAAATACCATTCAAGATAACCACAAAGATGTCTGTTTTCTCCTCTGCAGCACCTAACCCTCTTTATCTTCTGTGACCCAGGTTCCAGCCTTCTTCTTATGTCAAGAGTGACGACCATCTCTTTGTTCCAAATTTCCCCATTCTACAGTTTTCAAACAAGGAGGTGGAGCAATGAAAAAAGAGAACATTTTGAAAGGCATAGTAATCTAATAATTTTTGATCGGTGGAGTATTACCATGTGGGCCTTTGAGTTGCACATAATTCACACGTTTAAAATTAGATGTCTGTAGCATGTCTTCATTTTTTAAATCCCTGCCTGGATATTGGATATGATACAGACATTCAAATATTTGAAAGGTATTAATCCGCAAATGAACCTTTTCTGTAGATGGGAAGGCGGTAGAACTAGAGGACATGAATTGAGATTGAAGGGGGGCAGACAAGAAAAATGTCAGGAAGTATTTTTTCACGGAGACAGTGGTGGATGCTTGGAATGCCCTCCCATGGGAGGTGGTGGAAATGAAAACAGTAACGGAATTCAAACATGCGTGGGATAAACATAAAGGAATCCTGATCAGAAGGAATGGATCCTCAGAAGCTTAGCTGATATTGGGAGGCGGGGCTGGTGGTTGGGAGGCGGGGCTAGTGCTGGGCAGACTTCTACAGTCTGTGCCCTGAAAATGGCAGATACAAATCATGGTCAGGTATACACAAAAAGTAGCACATATGAGTTTATCTTGTTGGGCAGATTGGATGGACCTACATGTCTTTCTCTGCTGTCATCTACTATGTTACTATGGTGTATGAGTGTATTTCATCCTAAAATAAAGATGCCTGATATGTGGGTTGCATTTCCGGCAAGTTCTTGCTTTAACAATGAAATGTGAAAAATAGAAAATCTGTGCGAACTTGATAAAAGAAAAATAGTGCTTAGAGGCATCAGCTTGATGAAAGCCACGTGGCCTTAAATTACAGACGGGCCCAATTAGAGCCTGAAATTGAGTTTTATAGTACAGGGCTGTGAAGGGTGTGGTAGTGGCATCTATTTATCTTTTCCCCTGTCCCGGTATTTAGAAAGACTGAATGAATTTATTAGTGAATGTAGATTGAGAGCTTAAGGAAATTTTAATATTCATTTTGAGAGTTATCTCTCCACATGAAAACGGTTTTCAATTGTTTCTAAAAATGAGTTTTAAACAAATGATTTCAATACATACTCATGAGGCCTGAGTTTACTATAGGATTTTTGGCTGGACATGGTAGGTGAGTTTAAGAGACTGGTGATCCCATTTCTATAGCAATACTAGACTTACAGATTATATGCAAGTATTTCCTCTGTCCACGTGGCTACCACGGATCCGTCAGTGGCATATGACCTCTGGGTATAAGATACAGAAGAGAAATTGCAGATCTGTGCTTGGAGAGATGTTGTAAGGGGCTATAGATTTTGAAGAGAGGTTGAAGTTTGAAATCAGAAAATTATTATGGTTACAGATAAACTGGCAGCAATATGTGAAGTTCAAAAGAGGAAACAAAAGATTAGATCAATATGGTTTCATCTGGGATTACTGTTATTAAATACACAATCTAGACAAATAGACTGAAGGAGGGAAGAACGACCATAACTCTGAGTCCCTTAAAAGTTTTAAAGACCATCTCTGGTCTTATAGGGAAAAGATTTGCAAAGCTAAAAGAAAAACATTTTGTCTCTGAACAATTGAATATTGAGAGACTAGATGACACTATTTAATGCCTCATGACTCCCAATTGTTCGTCTGTCCAATTTAGATTGTAAGCTCTGTTGAGCAGGGACTGTCTTTTCATGTTAATTTGTACAGCGCTGCGTAAGTCTAGTAGCGCTATAGAAATGTTTAATAGTAGTAGTAGTAGTAGTCACGTAGAAAGATCAACCAGATTGAAGGCAAATGAGTTTGGTTGATTTTTCTCTAAGACTGAAGACATTAGAGCAGCAATATATATTTGAATGTGTAGTGGGGGAACTGAGGTCGGTGCCAGACAGACTTTTACAGTCTGTGTTCCGCAAATGGCAAAAGACCGAAAGAAGATTAGCCAAATCTGTGCATGGGGGAACAGAAACTGATGCCGGGTGACTGGGGCCCACACGGAGTGGCGCGGGCATGGCTCTGGCCACCTTGTTAGGCAGTGCGGTCTTTAACTGGCATTTTACTGTGTCACTGTGAATGTATAGTATAGCAGTTAACTGAATTTGGTCCTGTAATACCCTGTTGCAGCACAGAAACGCTGGCCACCGTCGATGGGACCACTCCTTGCTCCTAGTCTCGTCTTCCGCCAGGGTCGCTTTACTCATACTACCCCTCAGGTCACTTCACTGGCTCCCTATCCGTTTTCGCATCCTGTGAGGCAGGGCTGGTGGTTGGGAGGCGGGGATAGTGCTGGGCAGACTTATACGGTCTGTGCCAGAGCCGGTGGTGGGAGGCGGGGCTGGTGGTTAGGAGGCAGGGATAGTGCTGGGCAGATTTATACGGTCTGTGCCAGAACCGGTGGTGGGAGGCAGGACTGGTGGTTGGGAGGCGGGGATAGTGCTGGGCAGACTTATACGGTCTGTGCCAGAGCCGGTGGAGGGAGGCAGGGATAGTGCTGGGCAGACTTATACGGTCTGTGCCAGAGCCGGTGGAGGGAGGCGGGGCTGGTGGTTAGGAGGCAGGGATAGTGCTGGGCAGACTTATATGGTCTGTGCCAGAGCCAGTGGTGGGAGGCAGGGATAGTGCTGGGCAGACTTATACGGTCTGTGCCAGAGCCGGTGATGGGAGGCAGGGATAGTGCTGGGCAGACTTATACGGTCTGTGCCAGAGCCGGTGATGGGAGGCAGGGATAGTGCTGGGCAGACTTATACGGTCTGTGCCAGAGCTGGTGGTTGGGAGGCGGGGATAGTGCTGGGCAGACTTATACGGTCTGTGCCAGAGCCAGTGATGGGAGGCAGGGATAGTGCTGGGCAGACTTATACGGTCTGTGCCAGAGCCGGTGGTGGGAGGCGGGGCTGGTGGTTAGGAGGCGGGGATAGTGCTGGTCAGACTTATACGGTCTGTGCCAGAGCCGGTGGTGGGAGGCGGGGCTGGTGGTTAGGAGGCGGGGATAGTGCTGGGCAGACTTATACGGTCTGTGCCCTGAAGAGCATAGGTACAAATCAAGGTAAGGTATACCCAAAAAGTAGCATATATGAGTTTATGTTGTTGGGCAGACTGGATGGACCGTGCAGGTCTTTTTCTGCCGTCATCTACTATGTTACTATCCAGCTTATAATCGAAAGTGATCACCGGCCATCTTCCGACATAAATCGTGAGATGGCCGGCGATTTCTTAAAAGCGGCGAAATCGGTATAATCGAAAGTGGCATTTTTGACAGCATCGCCGCTTTCCCGTCGCTTCACCGGTGAAAGTTCAAGGGGGCGTGTTGGTAGATTAGCGAAGGCGGGGCATGGGCGTGCCTACCAGATGGCCGGCTTTCACCGATAATGGAAAAAAAAAAGCGGCGTTAAGCAGTATTTCACTGGCTTTACTTGGTCCTTTTATTTTTTTTTTTGTTACATTTGTACCCTGCGCTTTCCCACTCATGGCAGGCTCAATGCGGCTTACATGGGGCAATGGAGGGTTAAGTGACTTGCCCAGAGTCACAAGGAGCTGCCTGTGCCTGAAGTGGGAATTGAACTCAGTTCCTCAGTTTCCCAGGACCAAAGTCCACCACCCTAACCACTAGGCCGCTCCTCCACTCACGACCAAACCTCAAAAAGGTGCCCCAACTAACCAGATGACCACTGGCGGGAATGGGGGATGACCTCCCCATACTCCCCCAGTGGTCACCAATCCCCTTCCAAACTAAAAAAATAAAACTAAAAACCTTTTTCCCAGCCTGTATGCCAGCCTCAAATGCCGTATCCACCTCCATGACGGCAGAATGTGTTCTATCCTCTGACAGCCTTTCCCTGGTTGTGATGTGGCTCTCGGGTGAGTGTGACACCTTTTCTGTTAGGTGCACTGCAGAGTCACATCAGCAATGCATTGTGGTGGGTGTAGGGTACTGGGCTCTACTCCCATGGTGCTTTTCCCCCCTACTAACTGGGTCAGAGTGTGCCCTGTTTTGTTTCCTGTTGTAGTCCATGAGGTAGTGGCCATTTTTGTAAGCCAGTTTTAGTTCCCTTTCCTGTGTTACCCACGTTAGAGAACTTAGTTATTACCTTGAATGGTGCTGAAAGAGGGCATTGTACACCATTGTGCCAGCTCTGACCTACTGCTAATCTTAGTACCAGGGGACTCTTTGCCAGTGGGGCACAACCTCTGATCTGCAGTTAACTGTGAGTAAACGTGCTTATTTCAAGAAAGGACTTTTTCAGAGAGATTAGTCTTCAGGTGTGAACTTGAACTGGTGTGCCAAAGTTATACAGCAGCAATAAGTCCTAGAGGCTGTATGCAGGTCCCTGGAGCAATTTTAGTGGGTGCAGTACATTTGTGGGTAGTGGGTTTGGGCAGGGCCGTGCCGATGCGGTAAGCGGGGTAAGCACCGCAGGAGGGCGCCCACCTCTGGAGAGTGCCACCGCAGTGCTTACCCTCACCCCGCGCCGCCGAGGCCTTTAAATCTTTTACTTGCAGTCGCAGCAGTGTCTGTGAAAACGGAGCGCTGCCGACGTCTCCCTTCCCTTGCACTCGTTGGTTCCCTCAGTGTCCCGCCTTCTTCTGACGTCAGAAGAAGGCGGACACTGAGGGAACCAAGAGCACGAAGGGAAGGGAGACGTCGGTAGCGCTCCGCTTTCACAGACGCTGCTGCGACTGCAAGTAAAAGATTTAAAGGCCCCCAGGGCACGCAGCGATCATCTTCACGGGGGGGGGGGGGAGAGGGGCGCGCGCGCGCGCGCCAACTGTTCTTCTGTGGGGGGGCGTCAACAGTTCGTCTGCGGGGGGGCGGCATAGACCCTTGGCACGGGCCTGGGTTTGGGGGGCTCAGCTCCCAAAGTAAGGGAGCTATGCAAGTGGTGGGAGCTTTTCTGAAGTCCACCGCAGTGACCCCTAGGGTGGCTGGTTGGTGTCCTGGCATGTCAGGGGGGCCAGTGCACTAAAAATGCTGGCTCCTCCCACAGCCAAATGCTTTGAATTTGGCCGGGGTTTGAGATGGCCGACATAACTTTCCATTATCGCTGAAAAACAAACCCGGCCATCTCAAACCCGGCGAACTCCATGGCATTTGGCCGGGCTAAACCGTATTATCAAAAAAAAAAAAAGATGGCCGGCCATCTTTTTTGATAATACGGTTCCGGCCAGCTGTAGCGCTGCCGCCAACATAGATAGCCGGCGATCTATTTGGCCGGCGACGTTCGATTATGCCCCTCGAAGTTAATATGTTTAAACTTCTTCTACTAACCTATAAATGTACTCACTCTGCTGCTCCCCAGTATCTCTCCACACTCGTCCTTCCCTACACCCCTTCCCGTGCACTCCGCTCCATGGATAAATCCTTCTTATCTGTTCCCTTCTCCACTACTGCCAACTCCAGACTTCGCGCCTTCTGTCTCGCTGCACCCTACGCCTGGAATAAACTTCCTGAGCCCCTACGTCTTGCCCCATCCTTGGCCACCTTTAAATCTAGACTGAAAGCCCACCTCTTTAACATTGCTTTTGACTCGTAACCACTTGTAACCACCTGCCTCCACCTACCCTCCTCCTTCCTGTACACAATAATTGATTTGATTTGCTTACTTTATTTTTTGTCTATTAGATGGTAAGCTCTTTGAGCAGGGACTGTCTTTCTTCTATGTTTGTGCAGCGCTGCGTACGCTTTGTAGCGCTATTGAAATGCTAAATATTAGTAGTAGTAGTTAACCGAAGAAATTTCAGATACATATTTTTGTTCTGAAAAAAAGAGTTGAATGATTTAAGTTTTTAAATAAATTTAAACTTCTTCACTGGTTGCACCATCAAATATTAACTTTTGTGTGGAAGGGTTTTATTTGCTGATGAGGTGACTTGTCCATTTATACTGAGCAAAAGAAAACAGCTTGACTGAATGTGGCTTTGAGGCTTTTTCCTTCCATTAATAATTTACTTAAGTCATTTTACTTTTAAGTATAGAAAACTATTCTGCATGTATTGAAGAGTGTGTTGAGATCTTTAATTCTCTTCATGCCTCTACTGATTATTTTTGACACTGAGTATAAATGTCCCAAGATCCATGAGGCATTTCTACACAGTGCACATGGAAGCTATTGCAACCTCAGAACAAAAGCTTTTCTTTGTTGCTCAAAAATATATACATTGTTTACCATCCCACCCTTGACCAACTACTACTACTACTTAAAATTTCTAAAGCGCTACTAGGGTTACGCAGCGCTGTACAATTTAACATGGAAGGACAGTCCCTGCTCAAGGAGCTTACAATCTAAAAGACAGGTGTACAATCTAAAGACAAGTGTAGAGTCCGTCTGATAGGGAATACTATATTTCACGAAAGGTTAGGTGCCGAAAGCAGCATTGAAGAGGTGAGTTTTAAGCAGTGATTTGAAAATGGGAAAGGAGGGGGCTTGGCGTAGGGGTTGAGGAAGATTGTTCCAGGCAAAGGGTGAGGCAAGGCAGAATGAGCGGAGCCTGGAGTTGGCAGTGGTGGAGAAGGGTGCTGAAAGGAGGGATTTGTCCTGTGAGCGGAGGTTATGGGCGGGAACATAGGGGGAGATGAGGGTAGAGAGGTAGTGAGGAGCCACAGACCGGGTGCATTTGTAGGTAAGGAGGAGAATCTTGAATTGTATGTGGAATCTGATCGGAAGCCAGTGAAGTGACTTGAGGAGAGGGATGATGTGAGTATATCGGTTCTGGCGGAATATAAGACGTGCGGCAGCATTCTGAACAGATTGAAGGGGGGATAGATGGCTAAGTGGGAGGCCGGTGAGGAGTAAGTTGCAGTAGTCAAGGTGAGAGGTAATGAGAGCATGGACGAGAGTTCGTGTGGTGTGCTCAGATAGGAAAGGGCAAATTTTGCTGATGTTGAAGAGGAAGAAGCAACAGGTCTTGGCAGTCTGTTGGATATGCACAGAGAAGGAGAGGGAGGAGTCGAAGATGACTCCGAGGTTGCGGGCAGATGGGACGGGGAGGATGAGGGTGTTATCAACTGAGATGGAGAGTGGAGGAAGAGGAGAGGTGGGTTTAGGTGGAAAGACGAGGAGCTCGGTTTTGGACATGTTCAGCTTGAGGTGGCGGTTGGACATCCAGGCAGCAATGTCGGATAAGCAGGCCGGTACCTTGGCCTGGGTCTCCGCGGTGATATCTGGTGTGGAGAGATATAGCTGGGTGTCATCAGCATAAAGATGATACTGAAAGCCATGAGATGAGATCAGTGAGCCTAGGGAAGAGGTGTAGATTGAGAAGAGAAGGGGTCCAAGGACAGATCCCTGGGGAACTCCAACAGATAGTGGGATGGGAGTGGAGGAAGATCCATGAGAGTGCACTCTGAAGGTTCGGTGGGAGAGATAGGAGGAGAACCAGGAGAGGACAGAGCCTTGGAACCCAAAAGAGGACAATGTGGCAAGAAGTAGATCATGATTGACAGTGTCAAACGCAGTGGATAGATCGAGGAGGATGAGGATGGAATAGTGGCCTCTGGATTTGGCGAGGAGCAGGTCGTTGCAGACTTTAGAGAGTGCTGTTTTTGTCGAGTGTAGAGGGCAAAAGCCGGATTGAAGTGGATCGAGGATGGCATGAGAGGAGAGAAAATCAAGGCAGCGACTGTGAACGGTGCGTTCAAGTATTTTGGAGAGGAAGGGGAGGAGAGAGATGGGGCAGTAATTGGAGGGGCAGGTAGGGTCAAGTGATGTTTTTTTTAGGAGAGGTGTGACTACGGCGTGCTTGAAAGTGTCAGGGACAGTTGCAGTGGAGAGAGAAAGGTTAAGGATGTGACAGATGGAGGGGGTGACAGTATGGGAGATGGTGTTAAGTAGGTTGGTGGGGTTGGGATCGGAGGAACAGGTTGTGCATTTTGAGGAGGAAAGAAGGCGGGAGGTTTCATCCTCGGTGATCTCAGGAAAGGAGGAGAAAGAGGCCATGGTTGGTTGGTTGTTGGATAGGGCTACAGGCTGAAGAGGAGGTGGCTTGGTAGTGAACTCAAGGTTGATCTTTTGTACCTTGTTGCGAAAGTAGTCGGCCAGTGATTGAGGAGAGAGTGGATGGGGAGTGGGAGCGGGGTGCACTTTGAGGAGGGAGTTAAGGGTGGTGAAGAGACGAGGGTTGGAGCTGAGAGAATTGGTCATTTGGGTGTAATAGTCCTATTTTGCAAGGAATAGGGAGGAATGGAAGGAGGATAGCATGAATTTGTAGTGAAGGAAGTCTGAATGGATACGAGATTTCCTCCAGAGGCATTCAGCGGATTGGGTGCAGGAGCGAAGGTAGCAGATGCAAGGGGTCAGCCAAGGCTGGGGACTATTACGCTTTGTGGGACGGGAAGTGGATGGAGCGAGGGTGTCCAAAGCAGAGGAGAGAGCGGCATTGTAAGCGGAGACCACTTTGTCTACAGTCTCGGAGGACATGATGGAGGAGAGGAGATTAGAGATACTAGAGGATAGAGTGGGGGGGTCAATAGCCTGGAGATTCCTGGAGGTGGTGGTTAAAGTTGGATGGGGCAGGGGGGGGGGGTGAAGAAGTGTGAATGTGATCAGGTGATGATCGGAGAGAGGGAGAGCAGAAGTGTGGAAATTGGAGGGTGAGCCGGAGGAGGAGAGGACTAGGTCAAGACAATGGCTGTCACGGTGAGTGGGGGTAGTGGAGCACAGCTGGAGGTTGAAGGAGGATGTTAGGGTGAGGAACTTAGAAGCGTTAGGGTCGGATGGGTCATCAACGTGAATGTTAAAGTCTCCGAGAATGAGGGACGGAGATGAGGGTTCAAGAAAGACAGAGAGCCACGCATCAAAGTCGGTGAGGAAGGAAAAGAAGGATTTTTCAGGGGGGCGGTAGATGACTGCGACTCTGAGTGGCAGCGGGTAGAATAGCCGGATGGAGTGGGCTTCAAAGGATGAGAAGCAGTGAGACTGCAGTAGGGGGAGGGGTTGGAAACTACAGGAGGGCGAGAGTAGTAGCCCAATGCCTCCACCGCGGCCAACTGGGCGGGGAGCGTGGGAGAAGAGATAACCTCCATGGCAGAGGGCCGCGACTGAGGCCGAGTCTTCCGGGGAGATCCAGGTTTCGGTTAGGGCGAGCAGTTGAAGGGAGCGAGAGATGAAGAGATCGTGGGTGAAGGGCAGTTTGTTACAGACTGAGTGGACATTCCACAGGGCGCATGAGAAGGGGAGGGAAGAGGGGTGGAGGAGGGGAATAGAGACAAGATTGGAGACATCTTGGAATCATTTGCATGGATAGGACGGGGACAGGCGAGGGGGACTGGATTAGGGTTAATGTCTCCCGCAAATAGCAGGAGGAGGAGCAGGAGAATGCGGAGGAGGGTGGGGGAGGTCGGGCGGCGAAGGTGACGAAGACGAGGTGTACTAAGGAGGAATGGGGATGGGTTAATGGCAGGAAGGAAGTGTTGAAGGTTAAGAGCTAGGAAGGAGGCGGGGAATAGGAGGGATGGTGAGGTGGTGGGGGATGAGGGTGAATAGGGTATTGTCGTGGTGGGCAGGGCGGGAGGGCAGCGAGTTCTAGTGGTAGACAGTGGGAGTGGGGGGGAAAGAAGATTAGGAAGGGATAGGGCAAGGAAGAGAATGTGGACAGGGGCCATCAGTAGTGACTGAGGTGTGACAGGTGACTATGTAGTGACAGAGGTGATAAGCAGTTAACAGGTGTTAACAGGCGACTATGTAGTGACTGAGGTGACTGAGGTGTTAAGTAGATAGATAGAGCTGGAAAGCTGGGTTTTGGACTGGCGAGTAGGTAAGTCAATGGCTGACAAGCAAGCAGGCAGGTAGGTAAGTCAATGGCTTAGAGGCTCGTGAGCAGGCAGGCAGGTTACTCGACGTGCTAACAGGCAGGCGGGTAGCAGTTGGAGCAAGCGGTCAGGAACAAGCTGGGGTAGATGGACAGGAGCAAGCTGGAACAAGCCGGAACAAGTCGTAACAAGCCGGAACAAGATGGACAGGAGCAAGCCGGAACAAGTTGGAACAAGCCGGAACAAGTTGGAACAAGTCGTAGCAAGCCGGAACAAGCAGGAACAAACACGCTGGAACAGACGGACTGGCACAAGCGGGTCATGCAGGAACGGATGGAACAAGCTGGGTAGGCTGGGATGGACGGACTGGAACAAGCTGGGGCAGGCTGGAACAAGCTGGAACAACAAGTTGGAATATGCTGGGACAGGCTGGAGCAGATGAACTGGAACAAGTTGGAATAGATGGACTGGAGCAGGCTGAAACACACTGGAGCCGGTGAACTGGAACAAGCAGGGGGTAAGCTGGATCGGCGGACTGGAACAAGCTGGGAACAGGAGGACTGGAACACGCTGGGGCACGCTGGAGCAGATGGAGTGGAGAGTCTGGATCAGGCGGACTGGATCACACTGGAGCTGATGGACTGGAACAGGCCGGGTGTAAGCTGGATCGGCGGACTGGAACAGGCTGGGATCAGGAGGACTGAAACGAGCTGGAAGACGCTGGAGCAGATGGATGGAATCGGAGGTAGGGTATTATTATGGATTAAGAACTGGTTGAAAGATAGGAAGCAGAGAGTAGGATTGCGTGGCCAGTATTCTCAGTGGAGGAGGGTAGTTAGTGGGGTCCCGCAGGGGTCTGTGCTGGGTCCGTTGCTTTTTAATGTATTTATAAATGACCTAGAGATGGGAATAACTAGTGAGGTAATTAAATTCGCCGATGACACAAAATTATTCAGGGTCGTCAAGTCGCAGGAGGAATGTGAACGATTACAGGAGGACCTTGCGAGACTGGGAGAATGGGCGTGCAAGTGGCAGATGAAGTTCAATGTTGACAAGTGCAAAGTGATGCATGTGGGTAAGAGGAACCCGAATTATAGCTACGTCTTGCAAGGTTCCGCGTTAGGAGTTACGGATCAAGAAAGGGATCTGGGTGTCGTCGTCGATGATACGCTGAAACCTTCTGCTCAGTGTGCTGCTGCGGCTAGGAAAGCGAATAGAATGTTGGGTGTTATTAGGAAGGGTATGGAGTCCAGGTGTGTGGATGTTATAATGCCGTTGTATCGCTCCATGGTGCGACCGCACCTGGAGTATTGTGTTCAGTACTGGTCTCCGTATCTCAAAAAAGATATAGTAGAATTGGAAAAGGTACAGCGAAGGGTGACGAAAATGATAGTGGGGATGGGATGACTTTCCTATGAAGAGAGGCTGAGAAGGCTAGGGCTTTTCAGCTTGGAGAAGAGACAGCTGAGGGGAGATATGATAGAAGTGTATAAAATAATGAGTGGAATGGATCGGGTGGATGTGAAGCGACTGTTCACGCTATCCAAAAATACTAGGACTAGAGGGCATGAGTTGAAGCTACAGTGTGGTAAATTTAAAACGAATCGGAGAAAATTTTTCTTCACCCAACGTGTAATTAGACTCTGGAATTCGTTGCCGGAGAACGTGGTACGGGCGGTTAGCTTGACGGAGTTTAAAAAGGGGTTAGATAGATTCCTAAAGGACAAGTCCATAGACCGCTATTAAATGGACTTGGAAAAATTCCGCATTTTTAGGTATAACTTGTCTGGAATGTTTTTACGTTTGGGGAGCGTGCCAGGTGCCCTTGACCTGGATTGGCCACTGTCGGTGACAGGATGCTGGGCTAGATGGACCTTTGGTCTTTCCCAGTATGGCACTACTTATGTACTTATGTACTTATGTACTTATGGATTGGGGCAAGCAGGGAGAATCTGGATCAGGCAGACTGGAATGGGGACTGGAACACACTGGAGCACACGGACTGGAACACCAACTGAAATATCAAACATGTTTCTCCTCAGCCTACTGGCTTTTCTACATTTCTGGTTTCAGATATATATATATTCTCAAGAAGAATTCTACCTGCTGGAAATTTAAGCCTTTGCTACCCAGGACTGATTTTCAAAAGGTGGTATAAGCTATGATTTTAGTGTGCTGAACTATTGTAATATTGTACATCTGGGCTTGCCTAATTTTTGTTTGCAAGCATTGCAAATGGCCAGAACTCGGCTGCGCGATTGGTGTCTGGACTTTTGCGGTTTGATCACGTCTCCTCTTTGTTGCGTCAACTGCACTGGTTGCACAGACCAAGAAAGGGATGTAGGCGTCGTTGTTGATGATACGTTGAAACCTTCTGCTCAGTGTGCTGCTGCGGTTAAGAAAGCAAAGAGAATGTTAGGTATTATTAGGAAAGGAATGGAAAACAAAAATGAGGATGTTATAATGCCTTTTTATCGCTCCATGGTGCGACCGCACCTCGAATATTGTGTCCAATTCTGGTTGACATACCTCAAAAAAGATATAGTGGAATTAGAAAAGGTGCAGAGAAGGGCAACGAAAATGATAAAGGGGATGGGACGACTTCCCTATGAGGAAAGGCTAAAGCGGCTAGGGCTCTTCAGCTTGGAGAAAAGGCGGCTGAGGGGAGATATGATTAGAGGTCTATAAAATAATGAGTGGAGTTGAACGGGTAGATGTGAAGCATCTGTTCACGCTTTCCAAAATACTACGACTAGGGGGCATGCGATGAAGCTAAAATGTAGTAAATTTAAAATGAATCGGAGAAAACTTTTCTTCACTCAATGTGTAATTAAACTCTGGAATTCGTTGCCAGAGAATGTGGTAAAGGCGGTTAGCTTAGCAGAGTTTAAAAAAAGGTTTGGCCGGCTTCCTAAAGGAAACGTCCATAGACCAATATTAAATTGAACTTGGGGAAAATCCACTATTTCTGGGATAAGCAGTATAAAATGTTTTGTACTTTTTTGGGATCTTACCAGGTATTTGTGACCTGGATTGGCCACTGTTGGAAACAGGATGCTGGGCTTGATGGACCTTTGGTCTGTCCCAGTATGGCAATACTTATGTACATGGAAGGATATAAGTCAGTCTCTCCCTACCTGTTTTGTTGCTTGAGGGCGGCTGCAAGAGCCAGCAGCGCTGAGCATTGGCTGCTCGTTTAAAGGCTTTCTTAATAATTTTACCTGGGTACCCTCAGTTCTTGAACCGTTTAACCAGATCCCTCGCATGATATCGAAAACTTCCCTCTGAGGCACATAGCCTCTTGATCCTTAAGAATTGGCCAACTGGGATCCCATTTTTCAGGGACCAAGGATGAAAACTCTTATAATGTAGAAACGAGTTAGAATCTGTAGGCTTCCTAAATACAGATGTGCCAATTGTAGTTCATTCCAACTTGATTTCAATATCCAAAAAATGAATCTGAGCTCCTCCTATTGTTAATGTAAATTGAATTTGACTGTCACAGGCATTCTCATAAACCAAATATTGTTGTAATAATTGGTCACTGCCTGACCAGATCAGAAGAACATCGTCAATAAATCTCTTCCAGAGACAGATGTTGTAAAAAAATTTGAGGAGTACAAAAACTTCTCAAAATCAGCCATATACAGGCAGGCGACGGTCGGAGCTACCGTTTCCCCCATGGCAGTTCCCTGTGTTTGTAAAAAAAATGCTTATTCTCAAACCGGAAATAATTCTGGTAAATTACTATCTGAGCCATTTGATTGAGGAGAGCAATCTTATCCAGAGAAATATCCAATTCATGTAGATGCCAATGCTCGATCCTGAGGAATTTTAGTGTATAGTGAGACAACGTCTAACGTCACCAGCTGTACTGATGTATCTGGTAAATCCAAATCTTGTAAAATATGCAATAGGTGGGAGGAAGGAGGGAATCAAAGGACTCTTGTCTGAAGATAAAAATCCCAAAATTGGGATAGTGGTTCATTCAGTGTGTTTTTACAAGACACGATAGGTCTCCCTGGAGGATGTTGCAGCGATTTATGTATTTTAAGTAAAGAATATACCTTCGGTGTCTTAGGGTATTCTCTATATAAATATCAATATTCTCTATTAGAAAAAAAGTAGGATTGCGTGGCCAGTATTCTCAGTGGAGGAGGGTAGTTAGTGGGGTCCCGCAGGGGTCTGTGCTGGGTCCGTTGCTTTTTAATGTATTTATAAATGACCTAGAGATGGGAATAACTAGTGAGGTAATTAAATTCGCCGATGACACAAAATTATTCAGGGTCGTCAAGTCGCAGGAGGAATGTGAACAATTACAGGAGGACCTTGCGAGACTGGGAGAATGGGCGTTCAAGTGGCAGATGAAGTTCAATGTTGACAAGTGCAAAGTGATGCATGTGGGTAAGAGGAACCTGAATTATAGCTACGTCTTGCAAGGTTCCGCGTTAGGAGTTACGGATCAAGAAAGGGATCTGGGTGTCGTCGTCCATGATACGCTGAAACCTTCTGCTCAGTGTGCTGCTGCGGCTAGGAAAGCGAATAGAATGTTGGGTGTTATTAGGAAGGGTATGGAGTCCAGGTGTGCGGATGTTATAATGCCGTTGTATCGCTCCATGGTGCGACCGCACCTGGAGTATTGTGTTCAGTACTGGTCTCCGTATCTCAAAAAAGATATAGTAGAATTGGAAAAGGTACAGCGAAGGGCGACGAAAATGATAGTGGGGATGGGACGACTTCCTATGAAGAGAGGCTGAGAAGGCTAGGGCTTTTCAGCTTGGAGAAGAGACGGCTGAGGGGAGATATGATAGAAGTGTATAAAATAATGAGTGGAATGGATCGGGTGGATGTGAAGCGACTGTTCACGCTATCCAAAAATACTAGGACTAGAGGGCATGAGTTGAAGCTACAGTGTGGTAAATTTAAAACGAATTGGAGAAAATTTTTCTTCACCCAACGTGTAATTAGACTCTGGAATTCGTTGCCGGAGAACGTGGTACGGGCGGTTAGCTTGACGGAGTTTAAAAAGGGGTTAGATAGATTCCTAAAGGACAAGTCCATAGACCGCTATTAAATGGACTTGGAAAAATTCCGCATTTTTAGGTATAACTTGTCTGGAATGTTTTTACGTTTGGGGAGCGTGCCAGGTGCCCTTGACCTGGATTGGCCACTGTTGGTGACAGGATGCTGGGCTAGATGGACCTTTGGTCTTTCCCAGTATGGCACTACTTATGTACTTATGTAAATAACACCTCTTTCCACCTCTGAAAGTAAAAGGGTTCTGATGTTCGTTTGGAAATGTACTCCTGGATCTTGATCAAGAGGTGAATAAAATTCAGTATCCAAAAGTTGTCAATTAGCTTCTGCTTGTTAATCAAGTAGATCCAAAACCACTGCACCCCCTCCTTTGTCAGCATGTGTTATAACAATACGGTTGTACTTCAAAACCTCACAGAAAACCAGCTTGTTAGGGTCCTTGCGGAAAGGATCCCGAAACATGGCAACTGGGATAAGATACATATCACTGTTGGAGCACAATAGATTTATCTGCTTTAAGATCCTCTAGAGCCTGTCTTTGAACATATGTAAGATTGTGAGAGACATGACTCTTATTGAATTCTACTTCTTCCATGTCTCGTAAAACAAGCTGTTGAAACAAGAATCTCTTCAACGTCCTTCAGGTGATAGACCAGATCATTTCCTTGCTGTTCCATCCCCCCCCCCCCCCCCCCCCCCATAGACTAACCTCTTCTGTAGTAATAGGAGCAAGCACTTTCTGTACGTTTATCCCCCTCATTCTCATTGATTTTCAGAAACTTCTTCACTCAGGATTATGTAGACCTCTATCTTCTCCCCCCTCAGCCATCCTTTTTCCAAGCAGAAGATCCTTCACCTCTTTAGCACTCCCTCATATGAGAGGAGTTCCATCCTCTCTATCATTTTGGTCAACCTTCTTTTAAACTTTTTTTAATTCAGCTGTATGTCCCTACATCTTGCCCCATCCTTGGCCACCTTTAAACCTAGACTGAAAGCCCACCTCTTTAACATTGCTTTTGACTCGTAACCACTTGTAACCACTCACCTCCACCTACTCTCCTCTCCTCTTTCCTGTACACATTAATTGATTTGATTTGCTTACTTTATTTTTTGTCTATTAGATTGTAAGCTCTTTGAGCAGGGACTGTCTTTCTTCTATGTTTGTGCAGCGCTGCGTACGCCTTGTAGCGCTATAGAAATGCTAAATAGTAGTAGTAGTAGAGATACGGCGACCAGAATTGCACTCAATATTCAAGGTGAGGTCATACCATTGACTTGACCTTGAGGACCTCACCATGGCATTATAATGTCTTATTTTCCATCACTGTCTTATTTCCCATCCCTTTCCTAATAACTCCTAGCGTCCTGTTTGCTTTTTTTGGCCACTGTCGCCACATACTGGGCAGAAGATTTCAGTGTATTATCTACGATAACACCTAGATCTTTTTCTTGGGTACTGACTCCTAAGGTGGACCCTAGCATCAGGTAACTATGGTTTGGGTTATTCTTACCAATGTGCATCACTTTGCATTTATCCACATTAAATTTCATCTGCCATTTGGATGCCCAGTCTTCCAGTTTCCCAGGTCTTCCTGCAATTTTTCACAGTCCGAATAATAGTTTTGTCTCATCTGCAGATTTAATCACTTCACTCATCATTCCAGTTTTCTGATCATTTATAAATATGATAAATAGCACCGGTCCCAGTACAGATGCCTGCGGCACTCCACTATTCACCCTCCTCCACTAAGAAAAACGGCCATTTAACCCTACTTTTCTGCCCAATAACCAATTCCTAATCCACAACAGAACATTACCTCCTATCCCATGTGTTCTTTCTTTTCTTTCCAACCATACTGCAGTTGTAGTGTTGTGTTACTGAAATTTGGTTGTACAATGGGGTCACCTTATGAAGATACTCAGAACACTTCATTTTCACCCTCAGAAATCCAACAGCTTTCTGCTGCTGAATTTTATATTATACTCCCTGTTGACCCTGAATGGGTAGATAAATTATTATTCAGTATATGCAAGAAAAGGCTAGGTGCCCCCAAATCAATTCTTACTAAAGATTCAGTATTATTTATAATTATTATGGGAAAAATACAAGAACATATGTAGCTAATCAGATTCCCATCAAGGCTTAAAGCAAAAATATCAAGCTAACCTTCATTGATTACAAGGACTGTGCCATTATCCTTTCAGCAGAGAGAAAGTGAATCCTGATTACTGCTCATTGCAAAAGATCTGCCAACACAAGACACTGGAATGGGACACCAATGTCTTCATGTGGCATGCAAAAACAAACACACTAGCAGTCAGACTGCGAGACAGACAGATCTGGTCAGGGCTTTTTTTTTTGTGCCGGTATGCACTGGTACAGCAAACCGGGACCTTTTTTACCCCGAGTCCTACACCCTTCTTCTCACTCCCCTTCTTTTTTTATGGACTCGGCAGCACGAACGGTGCAGCAATTGAGAGAGGCTGGTAGCGTTGGAGGTTCCCTCTGCGAGTCCCACCTATGCGGAAACAGGAAGTTGAAACAAAGTAGGCAGGACTCACAGAGGGAAGCTCCGACGCTGCAAGCCTTTTTTTTATCGCTTCACTGGCTGGCAGGCAGTGGAGAAGGAAGATGGGCTAGGGGAAGAAGAATCGCTGGACATGGATGAGAGGGGAGGGCAGGGGAGAGAGGAGAATCGCTGGACATCAATGGGAGGGGAGGGCATGGAAGAGAGAACTGCTGGACATGAATGGGAGGGGAGGAGAGGAGAGAGAAGAGAAAATTGCTGGACATTGATGGGAGGGCAGGGGAGAGAGGAGACATGCTAGACATGGATGGGAGGGGAGGGGAGAGAGGAGAATCGCTGGACATGGATGGGATGGTAAGGCAGAGAAGAGAGAATTGCTGGACTTAGGAGGGGAGGGCAGGGGAGAGAGGAGAATTACTGGACATGGAGGGCAGGGCAGAGAGGAGAATCGCTGGACATGGATGGGAGGGGAGGACAGGGGAGAGGAGACATGCTGGACATGGATGGGAGGGTAGGACAGGGGAGAGGAGACATGCTGGACATGTATGGAAGGGGAGGGCAGGGGAGAGAGGAGAATCGCTGGACATGGATGGAAGAGGAGGGCAGGGGAGACAGGAGAATCGCTGGATGGGAGGGTAGGGCAGGGGAGAGAGGAGAATTGCTGGACATGGAGGGGAGGGCATGGAAGAGAGAATTTCTGGACATGGATGGAAGGAGAGGGAAGGGGAGAGAGGAGAATTGCTGGACATGGATGGGAGGGAAGGGGAGAGAGGAGAATCGCTCGACATGGATGGCAGGGGAGAGAGGAGACATGATGGACATGGATGGAGGGAAGGGAAGACAGGAAGGAGATGCACATGGATGGGAGGGGAGGGCAGGGGAGAAATGCTGGAAATGGATGGAGAGGAGAGCAGGAGATAGAGGAGAATTGCTGGACATGAATGGATGGAGGGGTTGGTGGGGAGAGAGGAGAAATGCTGGACTTCGATGGAGGAGAGGGGAGAGAGAATTATTGCTTTATATGGATACAGGGGAGGGAAGAGAGAGGAGAAGTGCTGGACATGGATGGAGGGGAGGAAAGAAAAAAGATGTACTTGGATGGAGATGAGGGAAAGGGAAAAGAGGAGAAAAACTGCACATGGATGGAGTGGAGGAGTGGCTTAGTGGTTAGGGTGGTGGACTTTAGTCCTGGGGAACTGAGGAACTGAGTTCAATTTCTCGCACAGGCAGCTCCTTGTGACTCTGGGCAAGTCACTTAACCCTCCATTGCCCCATGTAAGTCGCATTGAGCCTGCCATGAGTGGGAAAGCGCAGGGTTCAAATGTAAAAAAAAAAAAAAAAGCTGGATCCACGTTATACCTCCTCCAGTCAATTCCATGGAGGAGGACCCAGCTTTTACTTATGGATGTCGGGCAAGAAATGAAGAAGAAAGGAGGAAAGTAAAGAAATAAATGGAAAGGAAGCCCTGGAAACGGAGAACAGATAGAGAGCAGCAGAATCAGAGAGTGAGACCAATATGGATAGAAAAACAAAGTTACCAGACAACAAAGGTAAAAAAATCATTTTATTTTCATTTCAGTGTTTGGAATATGTCCAATTTGAGAATTTACATCTGTTCTTATTTTGCACTGGGTATACAGGAGCTGTAAGAGCTTATAGAAAGTATTTATAATGAAAAAAAATCACATTATTTTTTTGTCCTATACTAGTATAATATTTTCAATGATGTCTGTTTATATGCGCCATGGCTGGTGTAAGGGGTGTGGCTACTGTGGGTGTGGCTATCATAGGGGTGGAGCCACATGTGGTGACTCCACTCATAATGAGTACCAGCACCTTTTTTTCTACAAAAATAGCACTGGATCTGGTGCTGATGAGGGAGCCCCAATAGTCCCCTGGAAGTTCAGAATGTTATCCAAGATGTGCTATAGCCTCCCCCTCCCCCCCAAAAAGAAAACAGTTTTCTAAGGGTGGTCGAAGTGCTTCAAGAACAGAATGAATCCTAGAAATACCTGTTATGACTAACAGAACATCTCAGATTAACATGGAAAATATCCAAAATACTAGCACTGTCCAGCTATTATCAAACACCCACCTACAGCAGAAGATCAGAATCATTCCATTAATGCTGCACCATTCCTGAACTGTATCATTACAAATAAACAAGCAAAAATAATGGAGATCCCACCCTACAGAAGAAGAGAAACACCATGAAACTACCTATGCACCATTCCTGCACTGTACAGTTATAAAGTCACAAGCCAAAAATAACGGTTACCCCACCCTACAGAAAAAGAGAAGCACCATGAAACCCACCTAATCACTGTATCATTAGACAGTCACAAGCAAAAAATAATAGAGACACCACCCTAGAAAAAAGAGCATCACCCACTACTACTAATTTTGCCCATTCCTGCAAAATACTATTATACAGACACAAGCAAAAAAATAATGGGAGAAACCACCCTACAGCAACACAGTAGTATCATGCTACTATCACTGTACCATTACTCAGTCACTGTTTGATGTGTGTTCATTAACTTCAAGCCATTTATACATTTGCTACGATTAAATATCAGCTCTACTCTCAAAATGGCAGCCTTGACCTCATACGGCAGTCTCGCGAGATTGCTACTAGAGGTCATGGCAGCCATTTTGAGAGCAGAACCAGGATGGACTGGAGCAACTGGGGATCATTCCTGCCCTCACTGCACCCCTAGACTGCCAGGGATTATAAGATAGGCCTAGGGGGAGGGGGCACATAAAAGTGGGCGGGGGCAGAGAGAGAGACAAACAGAACAAAGCATACATTTTCAAATTCCACCAAAACACATGGTCAGTTTTGGCCAAAACTGAAACCATGGCCGTAGCCTTTGTGCCAAAACCAAAACTAGACACAAAAATGATTTGGGGTCAGTTACGGCACTGTAACTGAAACTGAAATTTGATTGGCCTCTGATTATAATATCTTTCTGTCACTCCATAATTTATTTATTTATTTTATTGTGAACATTTATATCACGCATAATCTCACCAAGGCAGGCTCTATGTGGCTTACAATGTTTGAGGAAAAGTACACATAATATTACAAGTGCAAAGCAGAGAATAAAGTAGATGAGGTGAAGAGAGGGAAGCAGCAGGGGAAAGGAAGGCGGAGATGCAGCAGATCAAGCAGCTGAGGAGAATGATCGATCACATAGGTAGGTCTTTAGGGATTTCTTGAATAGTCTGTGATCGGTAGACTCTTTTAACGTTGATGGTAGAGTGTTCCAGTAACGGGGACACTGGAAGCAAAATGAAGAGGCAAAGAGCAGCTTGTATTGTGTGCAATGTTTTTTTTTTGTTACATTTGTACCCCGCACTTTTTCCCACTCATGGCAGGCTCAATGCGGCAGGCAATGGAGGGTTAAGTGACTTGCCCAGAGTCACAAGGAGCTGCCTGTGCCGGGAATCGAACTCAGTTCCTCTGTTCCCCAGGACCAAAGTCCACCACTAGGCCACTCCTGTTGGTTGCTGTATCTCCAAAAAAGATGTAGCGGAATTGCAACAGGTACAGTGAAGGGTGATGGAAATGATAAAGGGGATGGGACGATTTCCCTAAGAAGAAAAGCTAAAGCAGCTGGGGCTCTTCAGCTTGGAGAAGAGATGGCTGAGAGGAGATATGATAGAGGTCTATAAAATAATGAGTGGAGTGGAAATGGTAGATGTGAATCATCTGTTTACTCTTTCCAAAAATACTAGGACTAGGGGGCAGGCAATGAAGCTATTAAGTAGTAAATTTAAAGTAAACTGTAGAAAATATTTCTTCATTCAGGTGTAATTACTCTGAAATTCTTTGTTAAAGAATGTGGTAAAAGCAGTTAATGTACAGGGTTTAAAAAAGGTTTGGATAATTTCCCAAAAGTCCGTAAGTAATTATTAAGATGGATTTAGGAAACAACAGTGCTGGGCAGACTTCTATGGTCTGTGCCCTGAGAAAGGCAAGGACAAATCAAACTCGGGTATAAAGTATCACCATGTATACCATGTAAAATGAGTTGATCTTGTTGGACAGACTGGAAGGACCATAAGGTCTTTATTTGTCGTCATTTACTATGTTACTATGTTACTCTTTGGGGTTCTACATGGAATGTTGCTACTAATTGGGATTCCAGAATCTTGTAACTCTTTAGGATTCCAGAATCTTCAGAACTTTTAGTACAAGAAGAGTCATGGGCAGACTTCTATGGTCTGTGCCCTGAGAATGGCAAGGACAAATCAAACTCAGGTATAAAGTATCACATACCATGTAAAATGAGTTTATCTTGGGCAGACTGGATGGACCATAAGGTCTTTATCTGCCGTCATTTACTATGTTACTCTTTGGGGTTCTACATGGAATGTTGCTACTAATTGGGATTCCGGAATCTTTTAACTCTTTAGAATTCCAGAATCTTCAGAACTTTTAGTACAAGAACAGTGCTGGGCAGACTTCTACGGTCTGTGCCCTGAGAATGGCAAGGACAAATCAAACTCGGGTATAAAGTATCACCATGTATACCATGTAAAATGAGTTTTTCTTGTTGGGCAGACTGGATGGACCGTACAGGTCTTTATCTGCTGTGTTTTACTATGTTACTATGTAAAATCCACTGCTTTTATTCTAGAATAAGCAGCCTAAAATCCGTTTTACTCTTCTGTGATCTTTTGCCAGGTACTTGTCACCTGGATTAGCCACTGTTGGAAACAGAATATTGAGCTTGATGGACCTATGGACAGTCCCTGTATGGCAATACTTACGTTGCCATTTTTACAATTAGTGCCCTGAAGAAGCTCTATGGTGAGTGAAACGGAGACCCCAGTTGGGCAAAGTGAAAGCTAAGAGATTTCAGAATTGTCTGTTAAAAAGTGCTAATCATGATGTAGTTTTTGAAAAAAATGATTTTTGATAAAATAAAAAAAAAAAACAGAAGATAAATTGAAGAAAGTGCTATATGTTAGCTATAAACATTGATTGAATTAAAATATGTGGAGTTTTTTTTGACCTATGATAATACTGGAGTCTGATATGTGCCGGCAGTAACATATTGTACTTGCTACCCTTCCAAGACTTTTGAGGTCTTTCCCCTCCATTAATTGTATATATAAGACTTTAAATATCACGGTGGGAATGAAGGGTTTTCAGCCAAGTTAAGTACTTTTCAGCTTTTGATATTGTTCACACAAACGACTTTTGCTGAATTAGCGTCTATCAGATTTAAAGCAGCAGTTAAAACTGACTTTTTCTCTGGGTGTTATGATACCTGATCCCTGGCTATTTGGTGCTCGGTGTTGGTTGTGAAAGTGCGAACTCTTACAGGTATGCAATAGACAGACACTTTCAAATCTGATTCTGCAGTTCTTTACTTATTTACTTATTTAATATCGTTTACTAATGGGTGGTATATCAAAAACCTTATAAACATTGAAATTTGTATCTGAGAGGGGGAGGGGAGACACCTTAAAATTGATAGCGAGTAAAATGTTGCCAGACTGCAACATTGTTGGATGGTTGATTTCAAGTATTGAGAATAAACGTGACTGATAAAACCTCTCTTCCATGTTTGTTTTCCTCCTTTGTGATGCCAGTATCTGATCGTGAAAGATTGTAACCTGCACAAGAGTGGCAGGAGTGGCCCTGGCTGCCTTTTTAGGCAGACTAGATGGAGCATCACATCTGGTATCAAATAGAAGAAAATATTGCACATTTCTTTTTGTTATTAAGCCCCTCAGTTTTGGCTTTCTCTTTGACATCCAAAGAGTAGCAAGATTCAGGAATCCCAAATAGTAACAGGATTCCAGACTTCCAAAGAGTATCAAGGTTCCGGATTCCCAGACAGTAGCAAGATTCCAGAATCCAAAAGAGTAACAAGATTCCAGAATCCCAGACTGTAGCAAGATTCCAGATTCCCAAAGAATAACAGGATTCCGTAATCCCAAAGAGTATCAAGATTCCAGAATCCCAAAGAGTAACAAGATTCTGGAATCCCAGACAGTAGCAAGATTCCAGATTCCCAAGGAATAATATGATTCCAGAATCCCAAAGAGTAGCAAGATTCCAGAATCCTAAAGAGTTACAAGACCAGAATCCCAGACAGTAGCAAGATTCCAGAATCCCAAAGAGTAACAAGATTCTAGAATCCCAGACACTAGCAAGATTCCAGACATCCAAAGAGTAACAGGATTCCAGACTTCCAAACAGTATCAAGGTTCCGGAATCCCAGACAGTAGCAAGATTCCAGAATCCTAAAGAGTAATAAGATTCCAGAATCCCAGACAGTAGCAAGATTCCAGATATCCAAAGAGTAACAGGATTCCAGACTTCCAAAAAATATCAAGGTTCTGGAATCCCAGACAGTAGCAAGATTCCAGAATCCTAAAGAGTAATAAGATTCCAGAATCCCAGACAGCAGCAAGATTCCAGAATCCCAAGGAGTAACAAGATGCTAGAATCCCAGACACTAGCAAGATTCCAGACTTCCAAAGAGTATCAAGGTTCCGGATTCCCAGACAGTAGCAAGATTCCAGAATCCCAAAGAGTAACAAGATTCCGGAATCCCAGATAGTAGCAAGATTCCATATTCCCAAAGAATAACAGGATTCCGGAATCCCAAAGAGTAGCAAGATTCCAGAATCCCAGACAGTAGCAAGATTCCAGGCTACCAATCCCAGGGCAAGTAGTTGCTTCCTCATATCTGTCTCAATAGTAGACTATGGACTTTTCCTCCAGGAACTTGCCCAAACCTTTTTTAAACCCACATATGCTAACTGCTTTCCACTTTCACCTCATCCTATGCTCCCTCATTTCAGAGCTTCCTTTCAATTAAAGGAGACTTATCTCTTGCACATGTATTTCATGGAGGTAGTTATTGTTGATTGACTAGTATTGGTTTATCACCTTTTTGAAGAAATTCATCCAAAGCTGTATATAGCAGGTTTTAGGCAATAAATACAACAGTAAAAAGTTCATATAATATACACATTACAGTATAGCATGTTACTTACAATGTCAACACTATACTCATTAAAAGATCATTACAGGAGGAAGGAAAACATATATATATATTTTGTTACATTTGTACCCCGTGCTTTCCCACTCATGGCAGGCTCAATGCGGCTTACATGGGGCAATGGAGGGTTAAGTGACTTGCCCAGAGTCACAAGGAGCTGCCTGTGTCTGAAGTGGGAATCAAACTCAGTTCCCCAGGACCAAAGTCCCCCACCCTAACCACTAGGACACTCCTCCACTGTTGCTACTATTTGAGATTCTACATGGAATGTTGCTATTCCATGTAGAAGTCGGCCCTTGCAGATCACCAATGTGGCCGCGCAGGCTTCTGCTTCTGTGAGTCTGACGTCCTGCACGTACAGAAGCCTGCGCAGCCTTCTACATGGAATGTTGCTAGTGGAATAGCAACATTCCATGTAGAATCTCCAATAGTAGCAACATTCCATGTAGAATCTCCAATAGTATCTATTTTATTTTGCTACATTTGTACCCTGCGCTTTCCCACTCATGGCAGGCTCAATGCGGCTTACATGGGGCAATGGAGGGTTAAGTGACTTGCCCAGAGTCACAAGGAGCTGCCTGTGCCTGAAGTGGGAATTGAACTCAGTTCCTCAATTCCCCAGGACCAAAGTCCACCACCCTAACTATTAGGCTACTCCTCCATATAGTCAGAGGAACTGGAGTTTCTTAATAGTTTACTAAGGGTGACCAACATAAGGAAAAATTGAATGCAGCTAGAAATGATGAATTGTAATCAGGGCTTTTTTTTGGGGGGGGGGGCTACTTGGAGGTACTGAGTACAGGCACCTTTTCCATTGTCTGCTAAAATTGACCCATGGTCCCCAAGTTTTAATGAAAGAGCTCAGGCTCTACATACCAATTCTGCCTTGCCATAGATTATGTGACTGGTTGCAGGGGGCCTGGCTATTGTGGAGTTGGTTCCTCAGTGATTACCCCAACTCTGAAAGGTGGCCTGGCATTTGAGTACCGGCACCTTTTTTGCTAGCAAAAACGCACTGATTGTAATTGAACTCAGTCATGCAGGAGTATGCACAGCTGATCTAGCCCATGTGATTAGCTAGTTACTTGCTTCTTCTGTTAAAGGCCTGGTTCAAAATCCAAGCTTTCACCTGCTTCCTGAGGTAGAGATAGTCTTGCATTCAATGAAGCCTTTCAGGGAATGCATTCCAGAGTTTGGGGGCTACTCCGGAGAATGCTTGTTGATGGGTGTCACATTGTGTGATACTTTTTTGGAGAGGGTTTGGTTAGTGATAGTCCTTGAGAGGACCTTAGTGATCTTGGAGGTGTGTAGAAGGAGATTCTGGGCCTTTTCCTTTAAGGGCCTTGAAGGTCAGAGTTTTAAATTTGTCTCTGTATTGTACAGGTAGCCTTTCAGGCCTTGCATTCCAGAGTTTGGGGGCTACAGCAGAGAAGGCTCACTGGTGGATGTCATACCCGGCTCCATGACAGCAGTATGCAGGTCCCTGGAGCAGTTTTAGTGGGTGCAGTGCACTTCAGGCAGGTGGACCCAGGCCCATCCCCCTCCCCACCTGTTACACTTGTGGTGGTAAATGTGAGCTCTTCAAAACCCACCAGAAAACCCACTGTACCCACATGTAGGTGCCCCCTTTACCCCATAGAGCTATGGTAGTGGTGTACTGTTGTGGGGAGTGGGTTTTGGGGGGGCTCAGCACACAAGGTAAGGCAGCTATGCATCTGGGAGCAATTTCTGAAGTCCACTGCGTGCCCCCTAGGATGTCCGGTTGGTGTTCTGGCATTGTATAAATATGGTACAGGCCTGAGGCCTACTACCCAGCTTGGGACCTGCTGGAAGAGCTTTGCCCAACCTAAGGGTTGCTGGGTAAAACAGGCCAAGGGAAGAATTGGTTTTAAAAGTACATTTTCTAAACTGACTTTAGTTTGATAGATGGAAATAGACTCTGATCACATAACAGGTGCATGAAAAAAGGAGAAGTGAAAGAACATTGTGGCTAGAAGAAGACTGGCCATCTGCCGGAAGAAGGCGGAGGGCTTGTTCCAAGGATAAAATTATCATAATCTGTGGTTAAGTGTCATCCGGCCACCTGGGCTACTTACGTAGGAATAGTTTTTTTTAGAGCACCATAGAACCTAATGGAAGAAAAGGGTATAAATATGGTTGGCATTTGGCGTGTAGAGACTTAGAGACTAGAGGCTGACCTGTGTCATCTCTGTCAAAGACCTCTTCATAAGAATACCTTGCTCCATTTCCATGCCTATGGATCCTGAGTTGAGTGAGTAATAAACTGTCTTCCTTATTTCTTACCTATGGGGAATTGGTTAAGTTGATACAGACAGTAAAAAAGATTAACTGGAGTAAAATGACAAGCCTTTTGGGTCTGACTGGGGAAAGGTTTATCCCTGGACAGACCCCCTGGCAGAGTTATCTGGTCCATGCCTGGTCCATGGGCTAGTTTTTTGTTTTCCTATGGCCTCCTCACTGTCCACCAACCCTGCTCTCTCCCCTGCCCTCCCCCCAGCGTTTGTTTCCCTCAGTTCCGCCCCCTCCTTCCCTCCCCGCTCACTCCTCCTCCTCCAATTTCCACGCCCATGTCCAAGCCCTCCTCCCTATTGGGCTGTACTGCTGGTGGAAGCGGGGCTTGGACTTGTACACTCTCAGTGTTCCAACTCTTCTGCGCATTTGCAGGTGAGTGGATCACTTGCCGTTTATATGTTTGATTGGAAGTTAGTGGGTTCAATGATTGGAGTCAGATGGGGTTACTAACAGCCTTCCCCACATAAGCCTAAATTTAGGGGACCTAGGAACCCCCAATTCATTTCAGCATGTGAGGGGGACCAGTGCACTACGAATGCTGGCTCCTCCCATGACCAAATGGCATGGATTTGGTCATTTCTGAGATGGGCGTCCTTGGTTTCCATTATCAGCGAAAATCGTGGACGACCATCTCTAAGGTCGACCTAAATTTCGCGATTTGGGTGTCCCTGACCGTATTATTGAAACAAAAGATATCCGCCCATCTTGTTTTGATAATATGGGTTTCCACGCTCCTTCGCCGGGACATCCTGCGAGGTTGTCCTCAGGAAAACTTGGGCGCCCCTTTCGATTATACCCCTCATAGTGTTAGTAGGGAAATAATATTATGATGAAATGAAGTTTATATATTAGAAAATAATCTGAGAAATATATTGCTCTTGATTGTACATTTTCAGAGCTTACAGTCCTCATGTTCAGTAACAGCAATGTGCTTTTTTTATTCTGGATTGTTGCAGTGTTCCAGTAAAGTTTGTTTGCATAAAATACAAATCCTGGAATGGAGAGTTTCTTTGCAGCGAGATTGAAGTTATTTTGTTCCCAAACTGAGAAAGAAATAAAGTGAAAGTGTGACTTAAGAAACGTTATGACCTACTAGGATCAAGCCCGTCCGTGGCCTGTGCCCAGCGCAGTGTGAAATAAAACCTTTGTGATGACCTGTCTTTAACTTTAGTTCCCTGCTGCTGTATCTGCTCTGCCTAGCTCCAGTTCCTTATTGTGTCCCTGGTCTGTCTGTCTTCTGCTATAGTTCCCTGCCTGCTTGTTCCACCCTGGTTGTCCTTAGCTTTAGCCCTTCCCAGTTTGTGTCTGCCTTGCCCGAGTACTTCAATCTGGTTCCAGCCAAGCCAAGCCAAGCCCGCTTCAGTTTGTGGTTCCAGCTCAGCAAAGCCAAGTCCACTCCAGCTTGTGGTTCCAGTCCAGTCAAGCCAAGTCTGCTCCAGCTTGTGGTTCCAGTCCAATCAATTCAAGTCTGCTCTAAGTTTGTGGTTCCTTGTGGGGAGGTCTTCCTGCTGTTGCCAGTCTCTGGCAGCAGTCCAAGGGCTCACTACTCCGGATCGTCAGCAGTGGCGTGACATTTGCAAAATAGGATACTGGGCTAGATGGACCATTAGTCTGACCCAATATGGCTGCTCTTATGTTGTTATGTAGCTCTTTCTCCCAGGTCCCATCCTATGAAATAATCTTGCTTTGTTCTGCATCAGTAAATGTCTTATCAGAAATGTTGTCTCTTATCTCTTTCAACGGGGTTGAATACTGATACCTGTTCCGTATCTGGTTGACTAGCACTGTTTGGAAACAGGCATGTGGTGGTCTGAGAGCAGAGCAGCAGGAGTGATCACTATTTTCTCTCTCCTTTTTCGTTACAATGGTAGTTTGTTTATTTATTTATAACATTTGTATCCCACATTTTCCCACCCATTTGCAGGCTCAATGTGGCTTACATAGCTCCGTAAGTGGTGATCACCAGTTCTTGAGAGGAGAAATACATAGTTGAGGAAAAGGAGACAAAGTGGATTAGGTACAGGAAGGAAAGTTCGTATTATGACAAGAACTGAAAGGTATTAGGTTAAGCTTCATTCGTGACAGATTAACTTGAACAATTAGAATATTAAACTATAAATCCGGGTAATTTAGCATAAACAAATAAGACATAAAGAATACATTTTGTATAGGTACGTTTTGTTAGTTGGCATTTAGGATGAGTTGTTATTGTATGCTTTCTTAAATAAATAGGTTTTCAATAGTTTACGGAAGTTCACTGTGTCGGGGGCTATTTTTATGGATTCAATTCTGTTTATCTTTCTTTTGATATTGTTGTTTACTGTGTTTATTTTACTGTAAATTATCTTGATGGTTCCTTTATAAGGTGGTTCATCGAATAAACCTGAAACATATATTTTGCAAGAAAGGTGGGAGAGGCAGACAGGATAGAGACATGGGGCGTGGGATAAACATAAAGGAATCCTGTTCAGAAGGAATGGATCCTAAGGAGCTTAGCCGAGATTGGGTGGCAGAGCCGGTGGCGGGAGGCGGGGATAGTGCTGGGCAGACTTATACGGTCTGTGCCAGAGCCAGTGGTGGGAAGCGGGGCTGGTGGTTGGGAGGCGGGGATAGTGCTGGGCAGACTTACACGGTCTGTGCCCTGAAAGGACAGGTACAAATCAAGGTAAGGTATACACAAAAAGTAGCACATATGAGTTTATCTTGTTGGGCAGACTGGATGGACCATGCAGGTCTTTTTCTGCCGTCATCTACTATGTTACTATTTAAATACTTATTCCGTGTAAATGCACAGGAGATGGGTCTCTTTCAATTGAAAGAAAGCTCTGGAACGAGGAGGATAGGACGAAGGTGAAAGGGGATAGACTCAGAATTACCTGAGGAAATACTTCTTCACAGAAAGGGTGCTGAATTCATGAAATGACTTCCTGGTGTAAGTGATAGAGACAAAAACAGTATCTGAATTCAAGAGAGTTTGGGACATAGGATCTTTAAGGGAGTGATAGGGAGAGTAGATGACCTGGATGGGCAGACTGGATAGGCCATATCGTCTTTATCTGCCTACATTTTTCTCTGTTTCTATTTGGGACAAGTACATAGGATCTCTAATGGAGTGATAGGGAGAGTAGATGACCCGGATGTGCAGACTGAATAGGCCATATGGTCTTTATCTGCCTTAATTTTTCTATGTCTGTATGGGTCTCAATCACTTCAGTGCCATTTTTGCTCCAAGTACCCACTTCGACTGTAAGCTCTTTGGGGCTGGAGTGCATTTTATCTACTGTAGATACTTATTATTATATAGCACTGTGTACATCCAGTAACACCATAAAAGTTATATCAGATATCAGCAGGGGCAGTTGGCCCATTTTTTAAAATGTCAGTTATCACAGCCAAAAATCCCCTGGAGATTCAGCAATGGATTCCAGATGGTGACTACTGGCCTCAGCTGAATAGCCAGATATTAAGTTCACTATGAAGACAGTTAAGTGCATAAACTTTCCACAGCCCTTTTTCCGTCCTGCTAGTGAGTAGACTTGAGTGTCGCTGCTACCCGGGAACCCCAGGGGCACCTTGCTGTGGTCTGCTCTGCCAGTATCTTGATACTGCTGGCCAGTCTGTGATGATTTTCACTGATATTGTTCACGTAATGCTGATGAAAATTGATGAATGACCCTGGTAAGAGATGTTGTACCCGGTTGCAGGTGCTGGTACTTGGATAAGTGATTTCAATATCAGGTCAGATAAGGACTATAATTATCCAGGAAGTTGTAACTTTCTTTCATTGGAATGTCTTGTTTATTTTGTCTATAACATTTGTACTCTAGATCTGATTAATTCAGCAAAGTTTTTATCAACAGATTAACTTCAACCCTCATAAAGAACAACCTGTTTTGTGATTTTAAGGTGCTGTAGCTGTGCGTCTTGCTCTTTTCATCCCGCTGACTTCCACACAGCATGGACATCTGCCTGGTACGTTACATATAGCAGTGAAGATTACCGGATACCAGAAGATGTGTTTGAAACGTGCTGAGTGCTTTAATTTTATGCAGTTAAACCTCTCAGGCAGAGGTGAGATTTCTGGCAGCAGATAGTGAATTTCATCTGCATTAATGGTATGTAGCATCTTGTTGAAATTGTCAGCTCTGTGGAGTGTTATAATTACAGAGATCCTTTCACCACACACACACATGCTCCCTGTCCTACATATCTGCTGCCTAAGTTCAGCACGGTGTCATGGTCTAATTGCAGAGAAATCCTTTCTACCAGACGGCTTGCTTCAATCTTTGTGAGTGATGGTAGAGGTGTAGGAGGTCCCTGGTCCTATATCTTGAGGCAGAGCCCCCTGAATGAGTGCATGCATGGTGTGATTCCTTGTGGAGACTCCTTCATGGCAAGTGACACAGCAGCTCTGGAATGAGAAGACGAGTCAGCATTTCTTTTTGTCATTTTGCCCTACCTCTCTGGGGTTACTCAGTATAAGACTCAACCCTAGGGCTAGTTTCTGATTTGCTCTGCAGTCAATGTTACGCTTTTATGAGCAGGATATCATTTAATTAATTAGGGTGATAAAGTACCTGGAAGTCATTTTGTTGAGTTGATTTGGATACATTGGACCTAATATTCAACCCAGAGTGTTAAGCAGCTGGTAAACCACTTCCAGCCATGGTCTGAACTAATGCCAGGGCATTCATGGCTTCCAGCATTACATATCTCAAAAGCTGACAGAACACTTTATGCTAAGTTGATGCTTTACCCCCAGCCCACCAGTAACCTCCCCGATCAGTTAAGCAGACATATTCAGCAGAACAACTGGCTCACTCTGTATATTAAGCCCAGGTGAAATATATTACGCGTATTAAAAAAGGAGGACGGAAGACCAA
Organism: Microcaecilia unicolor; assembly: GCF_901765095.1. Classification (NCBI taxonomy): domain Eukaryota; kingdom Metazoa; phylum Chordata; class Amphibia; order Gymnophiona; family Siphonopidae; genus Microcaecilia; species Microcaecilia unicolor. Next base: position 660,971,590 of record NC_044032.1, read on the forward strand.
ACAACAGCCGGTGTGGTTAAAAAGTGAGGTGAAGGAAGCTATTAGAGCTATAAGAAAATCTTTCAGAAAATGGAAGCAGGAACCGACTGAAAATAATAAGAAACAGCATAAGGAATGTCAAGTCAAATGCAAAGTGCTGATAAGGAAGGCTAAGAGGGACTTTGAAAAAAAGATTATGTTGGAGGCAAAAATATTTTTAGGTATATTAAAAGCAGGAAGCCGGCAAAAGAATCGGCTGGACTGCTAGATGACCGAGGAGTAAAAGGGGTGATCAGGAAGACAAAGCCGTAGCGGAGAGATTAAATGAATTCTTTGCTTCGGTCTTCACCGAGGAAGATTTGGGTGGGATACCAGTGCTGGAAATGGTATTCGAAGCTGACGAGTCGCAGAAACTTAATGAATTCTCTGTAAACCTGGAGGATGTAATGGGGCAGTTCTACAAACTGAAGAGTAGCAAATCTCCTGGATCGGATGGTATTCATCCCAGAGTACTGATAGAACAGAAAAATGAGCTTGCGGAGCTATTAGTAATATGTGATTTATCCTTAAAATTGAGTGTGGTACCGGAAAATTGGAGGGTGCCCAATGTAACGCCGAACTTTAAAAAAGGTTCCACAGGAGATCCGGGAAATTATAGACTGGTGAGTCTGACGTCGGTGCCAGGCAAAATGGTAGAGACTATTATTAAGAACAAAATTACAGAGCATATTCAAAAGCATGGATTAATGAGACAAAGTCAACATGGATTTAGTGAAGGGAAATCCTGCCTCACCAATCTACTACATTTCTTTGAAGGGGTGAACAAACATGTGGACAGAGGTGAGCCGGTTGATTTTGTGTATCTGGTTTTTCAGAAGGCGTTTGACAAAGTACCTCATGAAAGACTCCAGGGGAAACTGGAGAGTCATGGGATAGGAGGTAGTGTTCTGTTGTAGATTAAAAACTGGTTAAAAGATAGAAAACAGAGAGTAGGATTAAATGGTCAGTATTCTCAATGGAGAAGGGTAGTTAGTGGGGTTCCCCAGGGGTCTGTGCTAGGACCGCTGCTTTTTAACATATTTGTAAATGACCTAGAGATGGGAGTAACTAGTGAGGTAATTAAATTTGCTGATGACACAAAGTTATTCAAAGTTGTTAAATCATGGGAGGATTGTGAAAAATTACAAGAGGACCTTACAAGACTGGACAACTGGGCGTATAAATGGCAAATGACGTGTAATGTGTGCAAGTGCAAAGTGATGCATGTGCGAAAGAGGAACCCGAATTATAGCTATGTCATGCAAGGTTCCACATTAGAAGTCATGGACCAAGAAAGGGATCTAGATGTCGTCGTTGATGATACGTTGAAACCTTCTGCTCAGTGTGCTGCTGTGGCTAAGAAAGCAAATAGAATGTTAGGTATTAGGAAAGGAATGGAAAACAAAAATGAGGATGTTATAATGCCTTTGTATCGCTCCATGGGGCAACTGCACCTCGAATATTGTGTTCAATTCTGGTCGCCGCATCTGAAAAAAGATATAGTGGAATTAGAAAAGGTGCAGAGAAGGGCATCGAAAATGATAAAGAGGATGGGACAACTTCCCTATGAGGAAAGGCTAAAGCGGCTAGGGCTCTTCAGCTTGGAGCAAAGGCAGCTGAGGGGAGATACGATAGAGATCTATAAAATAATGAGTGGAGTTGAACGAGTAGATGTGAAGCGTCTGTTTTCACTTTCCAAAAATACTAGGACTTGGGGGCATGCGATGAAGCTACAATGTAGTAAATTTAAAATGAATCAGAGAAAGTTTTTCTTCACTCAACGTGTAATTAAACTCTGGAATTCGTTGCCAGAGAATGTGGTAAAGGCGGTTAGCTTAGCGGAGTTTTAAAAAGGTTTGGCCGGCTTCCTAAAGAAAAAGTCCATAGACCATTATTAAATGGACTTGGGGAAAATCCACTATTTCTGGGATAAGCAGTATAAAATGTTTTGTACTTTTTTGGGATCTTGCCAGGTATTTGTGACCTGGATTGGCCACTGTTGGAAACAGGATGCTGGGCTTGATGGATGTTTGGTCTTTCCCAGTATGGCAATACTTATGTGTATTGCGACTTGTTATACTGCTCTAACTGCTTAGGCAGAGCGGAGCGGTTTACGTAATTCCTAAATAATATTAATAAGAAAAAGTGGAAAGGAACATCATAAAATCATAGGAAAGATATTCATTCACACTTAATGGAGGCGAGAGAAGGGACAGGAAGGTAACATATTAATACAGAACTTTTCTACTGGCTGATTCCTCACCCTGAGTCATCAAAAGCCTGCTGTACATTTTTGGGATCTTGCCAGGTATCTGTGAGCTGGATTGGCCACTGTTGGAAACAGGATGCTGGGCTCAATAGACCTTTGGTCTTTCCCAGTATGGCAATACTTATGTACCTTGAATGATTTTAAAGAGGGGTCATTGCAGAGATGAATAGGAAGTGAGTTCCAGACAGAGGGAGAAAGAAGGAAAGAAACAAAAACAGTATTTCTGGTTGATTCATAACGAGCATTTTTAGGACTGGGAAGGACGAGATTGTGATCATTAATAGACCAGAGAGTAAGGTATTATTAATTGAGCAAGATAATCCGGGAGACCAATTCTGAGTGCTTTAAAAGTAAGAGCTATTTTATAGATTATGCATTTTTCGACAGGTAACCAGTGGAACTGTTTAAGTAAAGGAGTTACATGATCTGAACGGCAAGAGTAGTTTAATTGAGGTGTTCTGGAGAGATTGAAGTTTTTTCATTGAAGAATGGGGTAAAACCGCATATACGACATTACAATAATCTAAATGGGAAGTAAAGAGTGAAAGGATAAGAGCATGAAAGTGATTACTGTCAAAAAGGTGGCGGACAGTGCGTAATTGACGCAAAAGAAAAAATGAGTTGAAGTGTTGCAGGAAACCATGAGGATGGAAAGCAAAGATTTTATCGGAGAAGGTGGTCAATTGCTGGAGGTCAATCTTTTCCAGGACTTTTGATGATTAGAGACCGGATGGTAGTTAGAGGGGACCGAGGGGTCAAGGCTCTGCTTCTTTAGGAATGGACAGATAACAGCTGATTTCTAAGGGCCAGATAGCCTTATGTTGATTATAGATAGTACAGTAGGGAGTAAGTCTAATTCAACCTACTTAACACCATCTCCCATACTGTTACCCCCTCCATCTGTCACATCCTTAACCTTTCCCTCTCCACTGCAACTGTCCCTGACACCTTCAAGCATGCCGTAGTCACACCTCTCCTAAAAAAAAAACATCACTTGACCCAACCTGCCCCTCCAACTACCGCCCCATCTCTCTCCTCCCCTTCCTTTCCAAAATACTTGAGCGCGCTGTTCACAGTCGCTGCCTTGATTTTCTCTCCTCTCATGCCATCCTAGATCCACTTCAATCTGGTTTTCGCCCTCTACACTCGACAGAAACAGCACTCTCTAAAGTCTGCAACGACCTGCTCCTCGCCAAATCCAGAGGCCACTATTCCATCCTCATCCTCCTCGATCTATCCGCTGTGTTTGACACTGTCAATCATGATTTACTTCTTGCCACACTGTCCTCTTTTGGGTTCCAAGGCTCTGTCCTTTCCTGGTTCTCCTCTTATCTCTCCCACCGCACCTTCAGAGTACACTCTCATGGATCTTCCTCCACTCCCATCCCACTATCTGTTGGAGTTCCCCAGGGATCTGTCCTTGGACCCCTTCTCTTCTCAATCTACTCCTCTTTCCTAGGCTTACTGATCTCATCTCATGGCTTTCAGTATCATCTTTATGCTGATGACACCCAGCTATATCTCTCCACACCAGACATTACCGCGGAGACCCAGGCCAAGGTATCGGCCTGCTTATCCGACATTGCTGCCTGGATGTCCAACCGCCACCTGAAGCTGAACATGTCCAAAACCGAGCTCCTCGTCTTTCCACCTAAACCCACCTCTCCTCTTCCTCCACTCTCTATCTCAGTTGATAACACCCTCATCCACCCCGTCCCATCTGCCCGCAACCTCGGAGTCATCTTCGATTCCTCCCTCTCCTTCTCTGCGCATATCCAACAGACTGCCAAGACCTGTCGCTTCTTCCTCTTCAACATCAGCAAAATTCGCCCTTTCCTATCTGAGCAAACCACACAAACTCTCATCCACGCTCTCATTACCTCTCGCCTTGACTACTGCAACTTACTCCTCACTGGCCTCCCACTTAGCCATCTATCCCCCCTTCAATCCGTTCAGAACACTGCCGCACGTCTTATATTCCGCCAGAACCGATATACTCATATCACCCCTCTCCTCAAGTCACTTCACTGGCTTCCGATCAGATACCGCATACAATTCAAGATTCTCCTCCTTACCTACAAATGCACCCGGTCTGCGGCTCCTCACTACCTCTCTACCCTCATCTCCCCCTATGTTCCCGCCCATAACCTCCGCTCACAGGACAAATCCCTCCTTTCAGTTCCCTTCTCCACCACTGCCAACTCCAGGCTCCGCTCATTCTGCCTTGCCTCACCCTATGCTTGGAACAATCTTCCTCAACCCCTACGCCAAGCCCCCTCCCTACCCATCTTCCAATCTCTGCTTAAAACTCACCTCTTCAATGCTGCTTTCGGCACCTAACCTTTCGTGAAATATAGTATGCACTATCAGACGGACTCTACAATTGTCTTTAGATTGTTTAGATTGTCTTTAGATTGTACACCTGTCTTTTAGATTGTAAGCTCCTTGAGCAGGGACTGTCCTTCCATGTTAAATTGTACAGCGCTGCGTAACCCTAGTAGCACTTTAGAAATGTTAAGTAGTAATTACCCTGTTTCCCTGAAAGTAAGACATCCCCCGAAAATAAGACCTAGTAGAGGTTTTCCTGAATTGGTAGCTATAAGGCCTCCCCCGAAAGTAAGACCTAGCAAATTTTTGTTTGAAAGCAGGGCTGCCGAGAGCCGGACAAGTCCGCCCCCGGGCCACTCCCCCCCCCCCCACCCAAGGTCGCCGGGCCCCCCCTCCACCCACCCTCTGTTGCTCCCGGAACTAACCTTAAACGCCTCCTTTCACCTTCGCAGCAAGCAGCAGCAGGGCAGACCTCTCCTTCCTTCCATGCCCCGCCCTCGAGGATGTTATGTCAGGCGAGGGCGGGACACGGAAGGAAGGAGTGGCCTGCCCTGCTGCTGCTTGCTGCGAAGGTGAAAGGAGGCATTAAAGGTTAGTTCCGGGAGCGACGGAGGGCGGGCAGGCCAACCCCAATGTTTCCCCGAAAAATAAGACAGTCCCTGAAAATAAGACCTAGCGCATTTTTCGGGGGCAAAAATTAATATAAGACAGTGTCTTATTTTCGGGGAAACATGGTAGGAGGAATATGATCAAGTAAGCAGTAGGTGGGATTTAACATGGATAAAACTTTACTTAAAGAGAGCTCTGTCTGTAACTGAAAGGAAGACCAAGTGCTACTGTGTGTGGATGAAAGTGTGTGTGTGTGTGTGTGTGGGGGGGGGGGGGGTTCTATATCAGACCCAATATCTGATTGAGGAGGAAAAGAGCAAGTTAGATTGTCAATTTTGACAATTAAAAAAGTTTGCCAAGGATTCTGCAGAAGGTAATGGAATATCTGAAGAAGAACCAGTACGATATAAGGTGTAAAGTTCCTTATTAGGATTATGTGACTTGAGCCTGTTATACATTTCTTTCTATTATTTTTCAATTGATCATTATAGATGCGGCAAATTTCCCTACATTGAGAAAGAGACAAATTTGATTTGAGTTTCTTCCATTGTTGTTCGTCTCTGCGCAACTGACATTTAAGTAACAGAAGAGAGGTAGTGTACCAGGTTCACTTGTCTATTAGATTGTAAGCTCATTGAGCAGGGACTGTCTCTCTTTGTTAAATTGTACAGCGCTGCGTAACCCTAGTAGCGCTCTAGAAATGTTAAGTAGTAGTAGTAGAAGATGAGCAAGAACGGTAGGTTTTGGGGACAGTCTCATCGAGACCAGTTTGTAATATATCGTGCCATGTTGCTATTTGTTCGTTGAGTGATTGAGTGACCAGATCAGGAGGGAAAGGAAATGAAGTAGGAGAGGGAACTGATGTCGATCTTATGGAGTGATCTTGTCTAGTATCCAGCGGGGGAAGGGTGAGTAGTAGGAGTAGTGTCTATAACAAGTTTAAAACTGATGAGTGAATGGTCTGTCCAGGAGAAAGATGAGGACAAATGGAAGAATCACGTGGTTTGAGTTGTAGAGTAGTGGATGGGCTCTCTAAAGAACGGATAAACCAAGTAAATAGAAATGTACTCGCCAATATAGATACATGCGCGGCTGACATTCTGAGTTGAACAAGTAGGGGCAGGGGTTGACAGAATTAGCTAAATTAGAGAAAATAGTGGCAGAGATAAAAATCATAGCAGCTTGCAGGAATGCAAAAGTAGTGAAGCCAGAAGAGAATATCCGGGTTAGGTGACGTGAGGTACTGGGCAGAAGACTTTTGACTATCAACCCTTTGGTATTTTCCTAATCATTGCTTGGCTTTTCAAGTTGACTTTCCTTCCCTTATTTGTGTTTCGGAGCATAGTTCAGGTCATTCCGTTATGGACAGGTGTTGCTTTTCCTGACCTTTCTTTGCACTGACCTCACAATGTGCTGCTTTAGCCCCTGTTGTGTGTGTTGCTGATATCAGCGAAGCAGCTTTGCATGTCCGAGAAAGGGATAACAAGCTTTAGACACTCTTTAAAATCGGGGTAATTTTGCATAGCATTATTAGATGCAAAGTCCATATATACATTGGTACAAAAGAATAGCCACACTGCATCGGACCTCTAGTCAGTCTAACCCAGTAGTGGCCAATCCAGATCGCAAGAATGGACTAGCAATGGACAAACTTTCATTCGTAACACATGAGTTGATGTCATTTGCATTTCCTATTTTGATTTATCTACAGGAAACAAAAGAAAAATGAATCAAAATTTTTCTTTCATTTTGTTTACACACAGCTCCAGTCCCCACCCTCCAGAAGTTAAATTTCTCTGTACTGGTACTGTAGTGGTGTAGGGGGCCTAATGGTTAGTGCAGTCAGCTGAGATCCTGGAGACTTGGCTTCAATTGTCACTGCAGCTCCTTGGGACTCTGGGCAAGTCACTTAACCCTCTACTGCCCCAGGTACAAAAAAACACCTTAGATTGTAGGGACAGAGAAAGTCTCCTCATATAATATGTACATCTAGTAGGGCTTTAGAAATGATAAGTAGTAAGTTTCTGGTTAGTTGTCTGCTTGATCCTGTGTCCTGTACTGCAGCCGAAGAACTCACAACTGTCAGCCCCAGATGGCTCACCAAAAGGAAAGCAATAGCTGCAGGTTTCCTTCTTCATCTACCTTAGGTTCTTTGTCCTACAGACCTCACTCCATTGCCCTTAAACTGCTCTTCATTCTGAGCCCATTTTTCTGATAAAATCATCACCATCTGGAGAAGGGAGGAGTCTTAAGATGGCGGCAGGCAGTCACTGCAGTGATCCTTTTTGGGGGATTTCTTCTTTGCTGTTAAAATACTGGAAATATGCCACATACCAAAAGGAAGGGAGTCGTTAAGACTGTGTCCTCATCGGTCGTTGAGATTTCCCTTAACCAGCGGCAGATCGACAGTTTTGTAGCAGACTCCTCAAAGGTGCATTATGGGAGCCGAGGCTTTGCGTTGAAGGAGGGTGAAGGAGCATCCCCTTCACTGGAGCATGAAACTTCTCCCCCAGTCACAAACGCTATGCCATGTCCGGCAGCCAGATCGGTGACCCCTAAAGATGAGACTCATATTGCAGGTTTGGCGTCTGAACCGCCTTGTGGGGTGGGGCACAGAGTATTTGACTTCCAGGAGGGACAACGAGAGCTGGGTTTACAACTCCCACCATGGTTTCTCTGGATCTGATTTGGAATGCCATTCAAGAGTTCAGTGTGACTTTGAAGTAGACTGCTTTGGAGGTAACATCTTTGGCCTAGACATTTGATGATATAAATAAGAATCTTGAAAAATTGAAAATAGATATTCCAGACAGATTAATCAAGTTCAAGGTGAATCAAAAGGTTCACCGTAGACTAGAGCAACTAGAGACTCAGAATTGGAGGTTTAATCTCTGAATTCTGAATTTTCGGAAGTCTTTGACCATGACTGCTTTGAATTTATTTAAGAAATATTTGACTGATATTCTAAACTTTTCCTCTGATGAACTTCCCCCTATTAAGAAGATACATTGTTTACCATTTTCATCAAAAAATATCCAAGGAGAAACGGGAGTGGAACCCCATAATATTTCAGCCATTCTGGAAGAATCTGTTAATGAAACATCTCAACGAGCGACTCTATAGGTATCCCTGGGCTTTGAGCTAAATGTAACATGTATTATGAAACAATACTTTTAACGTTCTCAGTACTTATTTTATGGACAAAAGCTATGGATATACCCTGATGTTGCTAAGGTAACACAGGAGCATAGAAAAGCTTTTCTTGCTATGAGGCTATGTTAGCCGTTCCCTGTAAATGTAGGGTTAGATATGGACAATCCAAGTATGTCTTCTTCACCCCTGAGCAACTGAGGGCTTTCTTGGATCTGAAGAAAGGAGTACAATCTTAGTTTGCATTTCGTTACTTAGTCTCAAGGAAGTGCCTGTTTGGCTTTTTCCTTAATCTATTTTTTCATCTGTTAGAGATTCCTATTTTTTCTAGATCTCTTCCCCATGAGAGTATGTGGTCTACGGAAGAGTAAATTATATTTCTTGTACTGCTAATTTTAGTTGACCAGATACATTATGTGCAAGAGTTATCTTTTGATTTAATTGTTTAAATTTCAATAACTAAATAAAGGTAATCAATAGAAATAAAACAAAATAAAATATGGAAAAGAAAATAAGATGATACCTTTTTTATTGGACATAACTTAATACATTTCTTGATTAGCTTTCGAAGGTTGCCCTTCTTAGTCAGATTGGAAATAAGCAAATGTTTACCTTTAAAAGTGGACTAACACGGCTACCACACCTCTCTACTCAATAACTAAATAAAACTCATTACCATCTGTGGGTTCAGAGACATATCCAAACCCCGTGTAACAAGGGAGAAGAGATTAATCTCCATTTTAACAGGGCAAAGACTGCCTCTTGGACGACATGACCCAGCACCCCTCTGCACCAAATTTAAAAACAGGATATGAATTTTTATTTTCAGGTTTGACTTTATGCTTCTTGCAGGGGTGTGCTGGTAAATTGTTAACAGGGGGCTCTCTCTCGCCAGCAAAGTAAAAGAGAATTCAGGAGGGGCCCAAGCTCACATTTTGGGATCCATTTGTTAAAGTAGCCATGGAGAACCGGCTCCCAAAATTCTTAAAAACTTAACAAACAGCTCTTGAGAGCCTGTGAGAGCCTGCTCCAGCACACCACTGCTTCTTTGCATATTCTTTTAGAAACCCATGAATTTGAAAGGCCTGGAATCAAAGGAAGAAGAGTGAATACAGGGTTTATAAGGTAACTTTGTGTGTATTAAAGTGATTTCTGGAGATTTATGTATCAAGGTTTAACCAGAAGGCAGAGGGTTAAAGTAATCAATAGCAATTTATCTACGGCATAGGGATATGACATTATTTTTCAGTCTAGTAGTAATGGGAATGTTTCACTTTATATAAGATACAAAGAGTATAAAAAGGTTATTTTGCTTTCTGAAAATATTAGGATTTCTTGACTGTTTTTATTGATAAGAAGGTGCAACGAAATGCAGTGAAGGTCATGAAAAGGAATGCTGTACACTTTTTGTAGTGAGTGTTAAGAAGGGGAAAGAAGAGACGACAGTAACTGTAATAAGCATGTCTAAGCTGTAGCAATAAATCCAGTGGCAGCTCTATCACAGAATGAAGATGCACCGAGAAAAGAACATCTGACTATGGTTTCTCATAACCCAAATGTGTCTTGAAGAGTAGCGGTACTAATGGGCTATTATACCTAATCACCATTGACCTCTGGGTTGCAAATTAAAGTCAACCAAATCTACTATCCTGTTTAAATTATAATACATCTCCCATTTCATGGAACAATCTCATTATGGAGGTCATAATTGCAGATTATACTACCACACTCATTAGACATGTAGTTGACTATCTGAAATTAGGAAGTAGCTTTTCTTGTATTCCATTAGTATTTTAAAATGCTGATTACAATACATTTTGGGAGCTATAATCTTAGTTTCTTTCAAGTTTCCTGCTTCTGTAAAACAATTTGCATATTTGGAAGACTAATTTTGAAGGCTCTTTACTATTAATGAGCTTGTCCAAATTGCACCCTTCTCTGGCCTGCTACTGAATGCACAATTTTCCATGGTGCATTACCTTAATATCTGGGTGGTTCATTTTGCACCATAACCTTTCTCCTTGGCTTTCAACACAGCGTGCATCACTGGGTCTGGTGAATGTCCTGGAAAGTGAAACTGGGTAGTTTAGTGGATGTTAAAGGTATAACGTTACAGTAGGTAGAGGATAAAGCCTCTTGGACTATCAGCTGCCCGGTACACATTGTCATTGTCCGAATCTGCTTGATTCCCTGCTCTCCCATATATAGTGGTCACACCAGACCAACTCTCTTTAGCAGTGTCACTTCTGTGGGTGGAGTGGAACAGGTGGATGTGAAGCGTCTGTTGACGCTTTCCAAAAATACTAAGACTAGGGGGCATGCGATGAAACTACAGTGTAGTAAATTTAAAACAAATCAGAGAAAATGTTTCTTCACACAACGCGTAATTAAACTCTGGAATTCGTTGACGGAGAACATGGTGAGGGCAGTTAGCTTGGCAGAGTTTAAAAAGGGGTTAGACGGTTTCCTAAAGGACAAGTCCATAAACCGCTACTAAATGGACTTGGGAAAAATCCACAATTCCGGGAATAACATGTATAGAATGTTTGTACGTTTGGGAAGCTTGCCAGGTGCCCTTGGCCTGGATTGGCCGCTGTCGTGGACAGGATGCTGGGCTCGAAGGACCCTTGGTCTTTTCCCAGTGTGGCATTACTTATGTACTTATAAGGGTCCGCATCCCCATTGGTATTCCCTGGCTGATACTAAAATTGTAGAGAGATAGCAGCCCGCCACATGTGACCAGTCGCACTTAATTTTGCAGTGGTCAAAACATATGTTAAAGGCTTATTATCTGTTTTCACTGTGAATTCCACTCTATACAAGTGGTCTGTAAACTTGTCCATCACTGTCCATTTGAGAGCTACAAACTCTAGCTTGTGCCACTGGCCTCAGTCCATCAGGTTGTGTCTGCTACAACACCCCCCTCTAGTCCTACTAGGCCGACATTCTGAGTTAAACAAGTAGTAGGGTTGACAGAATTATCTAAATTACAGAAAATAGTGGCAAAGATAAAAATCATATCTTGTGTTCCCAGTAACAAATGCAGTTCATTCGACTTGCCTGGGTCAGCATGCTTCTAAACGCATTCTCACATTCGGGAGTCCACCTGCTACCAAAATACTGAAACATTATAATATATCCCCTTTTCACCCATTCTGTGTCCGTTTCTGATTCGTGGGTGGATACCTATGCATCAGTCCTTGCAAGGGGTTCACAATTTTTGAATAATTCTTTACAATTCTCCTATAGTAGCCACAGAAGACTGCAACTCTTTTAATTGGCTGGCCATGGCAAGGTGGTAAGAGCAGCTATCTTTTATCAGGGTCTGTGGCCGCTCCTGTTTGTGACACAACATGCCTCACATACTTCACTTCTGCTTGACAGAATTTGCATTTGCCAAGCAATCAAATACCTTCAATAATCTTTCCTCATGTTCTTCAAATGTATTTCCAAACACAATCAGATCATCTAAATACACCAAAACCTCCAGAAGATTCATGTCCCCCCACCGTCTTTTCCGTAAGTCTTTGGAAAGTTGCAGGAGCCCCAGACACTCCCTGGGAAAGTCTACTGAATTGATAAAAACCCAAGGGACGTATGAATGCAGTCCAGAACAGAAAACCACTGACTCCCATTTAAAGAATCTAGGGCGTCCTCTATTTGAGGGGTTGTGTATTGGTCAAGTGTAGACCTAGCATTCAGAGTACGGTAGTGAACACATAGAGGGGCATAATTGAAAGGGTCACCCAAGTTTTGCTGAGGACGTCCTTGCAAAACGTCGTGGTGGAGGGGCAGGGAAACCCATATTATCGAAACAAGATGGACGTCCATCTTTTGTTTCGATAATACGGTTGGGGATGCCCAAATCTTGAAATTTAGGTCATCCTTAGAGATGGTCATCCCTAGACTTGGTCGTTTCTGATTTTCGGCGATAATGGAAACTAAGGACGCCCATCTCAGAAGTGACCAAATGCAAGCCCTTTGGTCATGGGAGGAGCCAGCGTTCGTAGTGCACTAGTCCCCCTGACATGCCAGGACACCAACCGGGCATGCTAGGGGGCACTGCATTGGACTTCATAAATTTCTCCCAGGAGCATGGCTCCCTTACCTTGTGTGCTGAGCCCCCCAACCCCCCCCCCCCAAAACCCACTACCCACCACTGTACACCACTACCACAGCCCTTACGGGTGAAGGGGGACACTTACATGTGGGTATAGTGGGTTTCTGGTGGGTTTTGAAGGGCTCACATTTACCACCACAAGTGTAACAGGTAGGGGGGGGGGGGATGGACCTGGGTCCGCCTGCCTGAAGTGCACTGCACCCACTAAAACTGCTCTAGGGGCCTGCATACTGCTGTGATGGACCTCAGTATGACATTTGAGGCTGGTACAAAATATTTTTAAAGATGTTTTTTTGAGGGTGGGAGGGGGTTAGTGACCACTGGGGGAGTAAGGGGAGGTCATCCCCGATTCTCTCCGGTGGTCATTTGGTCAGTTCGGGCACCTCTTTGTGGCTTGGTCATAAGAAAAACAGGACCAGGTAGTTGTCCAAGTGCTCGTCAGGGACGCCCATTTTTTTCCATTATGGGTCGAGGACTCCCATGTGTTAAGCACGCCCAAGTCCAGCCTTCGCTACGCCTCTGACTCGCCCCCGTGAACTTTGGTCGTCCCCGCGGCAGAAAGCAGTTGGGGGACGCCCAAAATCGGCTTTTGATTATGCCGATTTGGGTGACCCTGTGAGAAGGACGCCCATCTTCCGATTTGTGTCGAAAGATGGGCGTCCTTCTCTTTCGAAAATAAGCCTGATAGACTCACCGACCTATCCTTCTTCCTCACAACTACAATGGGAGAAGCATAAGAGCTATGGGATTCAGAAATAAACCCTGCCTTCATGAGTTCCTCCAGGTATTTTCTGACCAGCTAAATTACCTGGGGCTATCCTTCTGGCCCTTTCTCTGAACAGGGTGCCATCTGAGGGGCATATATTTTGTTCTACCCCCTTTGCACACCCCACATTGCATTCGGACAATGAAAACACACTATCTCTTTGTGCCAGCTTTTGTAGCCGGGCCTTCCACTCTGGGGGAATGGGAGAGTCACCCAATTGAAATACATTAGGATCTGTGTTAGGGACTGACCGTTTTCTAGGATTCACTCTCTGCACAGCCTCTACCCTATTCACTGTGGTTATATTAGACCCTGGGGATATTTGAAGAGAATGAGATGACTCATTTCTCACCTGAGCTAATATTCTTTAAGCTTTTCTCCATCCAGGGAGAGTATGCCACTCTGTACCAATAATCTTGCAGGCAAATAGTTTGTCTGCAGGATTATTGGTACAGAGTGGGGCATCAATGATTACTTTCTGGTTGATTAGGGTGGCATCAACAGTCAAATGGCCATTTAACTCTGTGATGCCTATAGGGGGTACTTCAATAGGGTGTTTGCTTCTTTGCCTTATGTCACCCACCTGATCTAACTCCTCATCTCTAGGCCTCCCTCCTGTGAAATAAATCTGCAACAACATGACATCTGGGTAAAGATACCAATTCAGACCCCTCATGTTTTCCTGATAATCCTCAACCAGTCTCCCAAACTAGATTAAAGTTGTGAGTCTGAACACATCTACATTAATGTTTCCAATTTCTGAGTTTCCCCCCATGAAGTACTAAAGAAACTCCATAGCCACCAATATATATCCCCGATAAGGACAACTGTGATTATTAATTCTCTCAGATCTAATCCATGCAATCCTTCTGATAGTGTCCTAACTTCTCATACTTAAAACAAGCACACACCTGACTGCCCTCTTTGCTCATCTGGTCCATATTATTATTTGGCTGACTACGTTCTTGCTGATTGACTCGTTCCCTGATAGTGAAAGTCCCTCCCCTCATAGCATCAAGCTTATGCTGCAAAGTAGCCAATTGGGACTTCAAATCATCTATTTGAGTTCTGTATTGTCTTTCACTTAAGGAGGTGAACCCACTGTGCCCCTCTCCCTTCTTTTTTTTTTAGGGGAGCACTATTTGCTTTGGTCATTGGAGGCTGTTACTGGAGACTCTTAAAGACTTGAGGGTGTCACCCTTTGGGTTTATGCAGTGAACCCTCCCATTCATGGTGACTGGGTAGGCTCCTAATATCCTCCCGGTTCTCCTCCCTGATCCTCTGCATTAGACCGGCAAATGAGGGGGATTGTTTCTCTGACCTGCCAAACCAACCTTAAGCACAGCAGTGTCAGAGTATGGAGCCCCCCTAAGAATCTGCTCAAGATGGGCTTTGTCCATCTCTTGGGCTTGGACAGCAGCCTTCCTTACAGCTCCAGGACTTTGCATGATAGTCTTGAAGCAGATGTAACTTCCACACTACCATACATGCCTTTGACCACTGGATGATGTTAGTCCTTCAAATGGTACAGGAATGGCAATGTGCAGACGGAGAGAAAAAAAAGGTTCTGGAAAGTTTGCAGTATTGTCTTTGACCCTATCTAAGCTGGACACTACTGCCAAACATTGCTTGGAATTACTGGAAGGTTTCAGGTTTAACATAGGAACAGAAGCATTGCCATACTGGGACAGACCAAAAGTCCATCAAGCCCAGTATCCTGTTTCCAACAGTGGCCAATCTAGGTTACAAATACCTGGCAGGATCCCAAAACAGAGCATTTCATTTTATGCTGCTTATCCTAGAAATAAGCAGTGGATTTTCCCCAAGTCCATCTTAATAATGGCATACGTACTTTTCTTTTAGGAAATTATCCAAGCCTTTTTTAAACCCTGCTAAGATAATTGCTTTTACCACATTCTCTGGCAACAAATTCCAGAGTTTAATTACACGTTGA
Source organism: Microcaecilia unicolor (assembly GCF_901765095.1). Lineage (NCBI taxonomy): Eukaryota > Metazoa > Chordata > Amphibia > Gymnophiona > Siphonopidae > Microcaecilia > Microcaecilia unicolor. The sequence continues at coordinate 660,986,804 of NC_044032.1, forward strand.
GTGAAGAAATATTTTCTCCGATTTGTTTTAAACTTATTAATTTGTAGCTTCATTGCGTGCCCCCTAGTCCTAGTATTTTTAGGAAGAATAAACAAGCGATCCATGTCTACCCGTTCCACACCACTCATTATTTTATAGAGCTCTATCATATCTACCCTCAGCTATTGTTTCTATGAGCTGAAGAGCCCCAGCCACTTTAGACTTTCCTTATAGGGAAGTCGTCCCATCCCCATTATCATTTTTGTTGCCCTTCTCTACCTTTTCTAATTCCACTATATCTTTTTTACGGTGCGATGACCAGAATTGCACACAGTATTCAAGGTGCGGTTGCACTATTGAGTGATTCAAAAGCCTTTTAACATCCTCATTTTTGTTTTCCATTCCTTTCCTAATAATACCTAACATTCTATTTGCTTTCTTAATAGCCGCCGCAGACTGAGCAAAGGGTTTTAATGTATCAACAACGACACCTAGATCCCTAGTGGAGTAGTTGAGTGATTAGTGCAATGGACTTTGATCCTGGGGAACTGGGTTCGATTCCCACTACAGCTCCTTGTGACTCTGGGCAAGTCACTTAACCCTCCATTGCCCCTGGTACAAAATAAATACCTGTATGTACTATGTAAACCACTTTGAATGCAGTTGCAAAAACCACAGAAAGGTGGTATATCAAGTCCCATTTCCCTTTCCTGGTCTTCCAGTTTCTTATTTAACATCATGAAGATTCCTGTTGGTAATCTACCTGAGTGCAAGGGTCTTTCTAGTTTTATTTATGCTGATGACATCACTATTTACATCCCATATTCCAAAACTCTTTATGATATTAACAATATCAGATTAGGCATCTTTGGTTGGTTGGGGTTTTTTTTGACCAATGATTAAGAATTGCATATATATGACTGAGATGGTCGGATTGCTCTAGACTTGCAGCAAGTTATATGAGGTCTTTCCCCCCTGTTTTCTTTTCTTTTCTTTCACATTGTGATTTGAGGGGTGTTCAACACATCTAGAATTTGGACTCACTCATTTTGTTTTACCATTGGGGTACAAATGTAACAAATCATCTGACTATTCTCAAAGATTTTACAATTGATAAAATAACCTATCCTCTTGTATCTTCAATGAAAATGTTAGGGGTTACAACTGATCAGTTTTTATCCTTAGCAAGTCAAGTCTCGAATGTTGTCTCTAGTTCCTTCCATATGCTTTAGAAACTAAAGAGATTGTGATCATTTTTCACAAGACCAGTCCTCCATACCTTAAATTTTGTTATAACAAAAATTGACTATTGTAAGTCCATCTATACTGGAATTAACTGCGGCCTTCTTAAAAAAAAATACAAACTGCTGAAAACGTGGCTGCCTGTCTAATTTGTAAATCACTGCGCTTGGCCAAAGCTACCCCACTTCTTCGTAATTTACACTGGTTACTTATAAAGAGCAGAATTTCGTTCAAGCTATGTGCATTGGTCCATCATATTTTATTGGTGTGTCACCATCCTATATAGTAACATATATATAGAGGGGCATAATTGAACGTCGCCAGCGAAATAGATCGCCGGCAATCTATTTTGGCGGCGGCGCTACAGCTGGCCGGAACCGTATTATCGAAAAAGATGGCCAGCCATCTTTTTTTTCGATAATACGGTTTAGCCCGGCCAAATGCCATAGTTCGCTGGGGTTGAGATCACCGGTTTTGTTTTTCAGCGATAATGGAAAAAAATGCCGGCAATCTCCAACCCGGCGACATCCAAGGCATTGGTCGTGGGAGGAGCCAGTATTTGTAGTGCACTAGTCCCCCTCACATGCCAGGACACCAACTGGGTACCCTAGGGGTCAGTGCAGTGGACATCAGAAAAGGCTCTCACATGCATAGCTCCCTTGCTTTGGGTGCTGAGCCCCTCAACCCCCCCCCCCCAAGACCCACTACCCACACATGTACAACACTACCCTAGCTCTTAGGGGTGAAGGGGGCAACTACATGTGGGTACAGTGGGTTTTGGAGGGCTCCCATTACCAGCACAAGTGTTACAGGTAGGGGGGGTGGGCATGGGTGCGCCTGCCTTAAGTGCACTGCGGTACCCACTAAAAGTGCTCCAGGGACCTGCATACACGCAGGCCTCTAGGACTTGTTGCTGCTGTATAACCTTGGCACACCAGTTGACACCTGAAGACTAATCTCTTTGAAAAAGTCCTTTATTTGAATAAGCACGTTTATTCACAGTTAACTGCAGATCAGAGGTTGTGCCCCACTGGCAAAGAGTCTCCCTGGTACTGAGATTAGCAGTAGGTCAGAGCTGGCAGAATGGTGTACAATGCCCTCTTTCAGCAACATTCAAGGTAATAACTAAGTTCTCTAACGTGGGTAACACATGAAAGGGATCTAAAACTGGCTTACAAAAATGGCCACCACCTCATGGACTACCAGAAACAAAACAGGGCACACTCTAACCCAGTTAGCAGGGGGAAAAGCACCATGGGAGTAGAGCCTACCAACTACCAACATCGTGAGCATTTAACACAAGCTACTGAAATCACGGAGCCCAATACCCTACACCCATGACAATGCATTGCTGATGTGACTCTGAAGTGTACCTAACAGAAAAGGTGTCACACTCACCCGAGAGCCACATCACAACCAGGAAGAGGCTGTCAAAGGACAGAACACATTCTGCTGTCACGGAGGTGGGTACGGTATTTGAAGCTGGCATACAGGCTGGCAAAAAAGGTTTTTATTTTTATTTTTTTAGTGTGGGAGGGGGTTGGTGACCACTGGGGGAGTAAGAGGAGGTCATCCCTGATTTCTTCCAGTGGTCATCTGGTCAGTTGGGGCACCTTTTTGAGGCTTGGTCGTGAAACTAAAAGGACCAAGTAAACCTGGCGAAATACTGCTTAACGCCGCTTTTTTTTTTTCCATTATCGGCGAAAGCCGGCCATCTGGTAGCCACGCCCATGCCCGCCCATGTCCTGCCTTCGCTAAGCTACCGACACGCCCCCTTGAACTTTCGCCGGCGAAGCAACGGGAAAGCGGCAATGCTGTAAAAAATGCCGCTTTCGATTATACCGATTTCACCGTTTTTAAGAAATCGCCAGCCATCTCCCGATTTATGTCGGGAAATGGCCGGCGATCACTTTCGAAAATAAGCTGGATAGTAACATAGTAGATGACAGCAGAGAAAGACCTGTACGGTCCATCCAGTCTGCCCAACAAGATAAACTCATATGTACTACTTTATGTGTATCTACCATTTTCAGGGCACAGACCGTAGAAGTCTGCCCAGCACTAGCCCCGCCTCCCACCACCGGCTTTGCCACCCAATCTCCGCTAAGCTTCTGAGGATCCATTCCTTCTGAACAGGATTCCTTTATGTTTATCCCACACATTTTTGAATTCCGTTACCGTTTTCATCTCCACCACCTCCCGCAGGAGGGCATTCCAAGCATCTACCACTCTCTCCGTGAAAAAATACTTCCTGACATTTTTCTTGAGTCTGCCCCCCTTCGATCTCGTATTGTGCCCTCTAGTTCTACCGCCTTCCCATCTACAGAAAAGGTTCGTTTGCGGATTAATATCTTTCAAATATTTGAACGTCTGTATCATATCACCCGTTTCTCCTTTCCTCCAGGGTATACATGTTTAGGTCAGCAAGTCTCTCCTCATACGTCTTGTAACACAAATACCATACCATTCTCGTAGCTTTTCTTTGCACCGCTTCAATTCTTTTTACATTCTTAGCAAGATACGGCCTCCAAAACTGAACACAGTACTCCAGGTGGGGCCTCACCAATGACTTATACAGGGGCATCAACACCTCCTTTCTTCTGCTGGTCACTCCTCTCTCTATACAGCCTAACAACCTTCTAGCTACGGCCACCGCCTGTTTCGTTGCCTTCAGATCCTCAGATACTATCACCCCAAGATCCCTCTCCCCGTCCGTACATATCAGACTCTCACTGCCTAACACATACGTCTCCCGTGGATTTCTACTCCCTAAGTGCATCACTTTGCATTTCTTCGCATTGAATTTTAATTGCCAAACCTTAGATGAACTCATTCATTTGCCTCCACACAATGCTTCTGTGTCATCCAGAGAATATCTCATTTTACATTTCCCCAGTTGCAGAAATGTATCTTACAAAACAATCCATAATGCTAACTTTTCTTATCAATGCACCAGAATCTGGAATTCTCTTCCTAGACAGTTAGATATACTAGTGATTATGGGTTATTTCGTCATTTATTGAAAACCTACTTTTTTTTAGCTCACTCGTCAACAACGTTAGAACTCACTGCTGAATATTATTTAGTTCCTTATATTTCACTTCTTCCTGACTCCCCACTGAATTTGTCTATATCACTTCCTATATAATACTTTTATGATGTATTATTTAATTGTAACTCTAATTTATTTTTTTTCTTTTATGTTTTTATTGTAAGCCACATTGAACCCGAGTTCCACTTGGGCTAATGTGGGCTAGAAATGATATCAATAAATAAATCTGATCATATTATGATCACTGTTATCAAGCGGCCCCATCACCATTACCTCCCGTACCAGATCATGCGCTCCACTAAGGACTAGGTCTAGAATTTTTCCTTCTCTTTTCCACTCCTGTACCAGCTGCTCAATAAAGCAGTGCTTGATCTCGTCAAGGAATTTTACCTCCCTAGCGTGTCCCGATGTTACATTTACCCAGTCAATATTGGGGTAATTGAAATCACTCATTATTATCGTGTTGCCCAGTTTGTTAGCCTCCCAAATTTCTGATAACATTTCCACATCTGTTTCTTCATCCTGGCCAGGTGGACGGTAGTACACTCCTATCACTATCCTTTTCCCCTTTACACATGGAATTTCAATCCATAGGGATTCCAGGATGTGTTTTGGGTCCTGCAGAATTTTTTGTCTATTTATTTATTTGCATTTGTATCCCACATTTTCCCACCTATTTGCGGGCTCAGTGTGGCTTACAATACATTGTAAGTGATGGAAATACAATTAGTTGTAATACGATTATGGATTACATTATGAAGAGTTATGGGAAGACAGAGTAAATTCAGGATATCATTTGGGAGTAGAACAGCGGAATATAACAGTGGTGAATTGAGAAGGGGACAAAACAGTGTCAGGGGGACATAAAGGTCTAACAATTTTATCTGTGGGTAGGGTTTTAAGAGTGGTGAAGATACGGGAGAAGAGAATTCAGAAGAGAGTGTATTGGTGTGTATCTATTAGTTTGTATGGACTTCATGTGTTTTGGTCCTTGCCGTAGATTTCCTCAAAGAGAGAAGTCTTCAGTAATTTGCGGAAGTCGGTCAGTTCGTAGATCGTTTTCAGGTTGCGTGGTAGTGTATTCCAGAGTTGTGCGCTCATGTATGCGAAGGTTGATCCGTGCAGTACTTTGTATTTTATGCCTTTGCACATAGGGAAATGGAGATTGAGGGAGGTTCGGGACGATCTTTTAGTGTTTCTGGGTGGCAGGTCTATTAAGTCAGACATGTATGCAGGGGCTTCGCCGTGAATGATTTTGTGGACTAAGGTGCATACTTTAAAAGTGATGCGTTCCTTGAGTGGTAGCCAGTGTAGTTTCTTCCGTAGGGGCTTTGCACTTTCGTATTTTGGTTTTCCGAAGATGAGTCTGGCTGCTGTATTCTGGGCTGTTTGAAGTTTCCTCAGTATTTGTTCTTTGCATCCTGCGTATAATGAGTTGCAATAATCCAGGTGACTGAGTACGAGTGATTGCACTAGACTGCGGAAGACAGATCTTGGAAAGAATGGTCTGATTCTTTTCAGTTTCCACATGGAGTAGAACATTTTTTTGGTTGTGTTGTTCACATGAGTCTCGAGTGTTAGGTGGCGGTCAATAGTGACTCCAAGGATTTTTAAAGTTTCTGAGATTGGTAGATTTAGTTTAGGTGTGTTAATGGCGGTAAATTTATTCGTGTTGTATTGGGAGGTAAGTATGAGGCATTGAGTTTTTTCTGCGTTCAGTTTCAGTCGGAATGCATCTGCCCAGGTGTTCATGATGTGTAGACTTTGGTTGATTTCGTTTGAAATTTCATTAATGTCTTTTTTGAATGGAATATATATCGTTACATCATCGGCATATATGTATGGGTTAAGGTTATGGTTTGATAGAAGTTTTGCCAGGGGGGTCATCATTAGATTGAAAATAGTTGGTGAGAGGGGGGATCCTTGAGGTACTCCACAGTCAGGTGTCCATGCAGTAGACGTAGTTGAGTTTGATGTGACTTGATATGAGCGTAGGGTTAAGAACCCCTTGAACCAGTTTAGGACATTGCCTCCGATGCCAAAATAATCGAGAATGTGTAATAGGATTCCGTGGTCTACCATATCGAAGGCACTGACATGTCGAATTGTAAAAGGAGTATATTGGTGCCAGTTGCAATCATTTGTTTAAATTTGGTCATTAGGGTATGCCATCATAGCGGTTCACAATCCAATCAATATAATTGGGATTCAAGAAAGGAATTGCAAATCATATAGGACAGAGAAGTAAAGAAAAAGGAAATAACAGGGACAAAAGAAGAGAAGGCGATAGTACGGAAGAGGGGAGGAAAAGGGGCATCATAAAGCAGGGTAGTCTGGATGGTAGGTCCACTCCTCACCCTCTCTACTTCCCCTCCCCTCTTCCCTGCTGTCACCTTCTCTCCTTCTGTTATTTTCTTTTCTTCTCTGTCCTATATGATTTGTAATTCCTTTTTTGAATGTCAATTATATTGGATTGTGAACTGCTATAATGGCATGTACCTTCTGGTGGTATATCAAATAAAAAGCAACTTCAAACTTTTCAGTAATTCCAAGCAATCCTTGGCAGTAGCGTCCAGCTTCGATAGGGTCAAGGACAATACTGCAATACTGGTGCATGCAAACTTTCCAGCACTCTTTTTTTTCTTTCTCTTCCTTTGCATATTGCTCTTCCTGTACCTTTTAAAGGGCTAACATCATCCAATGTTCAACAGTCTCTGCTCCCAGGGGGTAGGCTTAATCCCTCTATAAGGACTGGTGTCATAGTGAGGCTGCAGACATTTGTCCAACATCTTCCTTATAGTAACAAGTAGTTCTTCAGGGGAATAAGCCACCACTCTCTCCTGAGGCTGAATGCCTGATATATAATACTACTACTACTTAACATTTCTAGAGCGCTACTAGGGTTACGCAGCGCTGTACAGTTTAACAAAAAAGGATAGTCCCTGCTCAAAGAAGCTTACAATCTAAAGGACGAAATGTCAAGTTGGGGCATGTCAAGTTGGGGCAGTCTAGATTTCCTGAATAGAGTATAGTGGTTAGGTGCCGAAGGCAACATTGAAGAGGTGGGCTTTGAGTAAGGATTTGAAGATGGGCAGGGAGGGGGCCTGGCGTATGGGCTCAGGGAGTTTGTTCCAAGCATGGGGTGAGGCGAGGCAGAAAGGGCGGAGCCTGGAGTTGGCGTGGTGGAGAAGGGTACTGAAAGGAGGGATTTGTCTTGAGAGCGGAGGTTACGGGTAGGAACGTAAGGGGAGATGAGGGTAGAGAGGTAAGGAGGGGCTGCAGATCGAGTGCATTTGTAGGTTAGTAGGAGAAGCTTGAACTGTATGCAGTACCTATATATCTGGTAATGTTGTCCCTTCATGTTTCAAAAAGTCTTTTAACTCTTCTTTCCAAGCAGTGGGAGTGTGAGGGCGCGTAACATGTCGTTCTACCACCACTATGAGGACATAAGAGCCCTCCCTTAAAGGTACCATAGGGGGAAATCCTAAAGGGTCTATTTATCTGGAGCAGGCACAAGAAATCAACGAATGTCCATGTACATCATCGTCATCAAACAGTTTTACCTGCTCAATAGTCGATGAATTCTTGGATCGACTCCCTCCCCATGCAGCAGTTTCTCAGCATTATCACTTCTTTAGACTCCATTTCTTTACACAGCATTCCACTCTTATTCACAGTTTTAAAAAATTTTGCTAAAAATTTTGGATCCCAGCAGTGCCTCCAGATTTTTATGTCATGCATTGCTGCTTCTGTGACCTGATCTACCTAGAGCCTCCTGAGGACAGTCTCTGCTGGTCCCTTGGCAAGTGATGCCTCCACCTAGGGAAGAAAAGTGTTAGTCTAATCCCCTCTGGAAAAATCCAAAAAGACTGCTGTGAATTGGGTTGGCTAATAAATTAAAGAGATTTTATTGAACTGTTTACATAGGCCTCCATATACACTGTTTTATGCACCTAAGAAATTAGGATCTCTTATCACATTAACTCAGTTACCACAAACATTAACAGTCTTGTTACTTAATCTCGTAAACCAGTATATCAAACAGTGTCTAACTTGTGCACTTGAACCTTAACCCAGATCTTCAGAACCAGTATCTTGTAGACTTTTACACCCTTTTAAGACCCCTTTAGTCTTGATTGCCAAGGTAGTAGCTGAAGGCTCTTCCCAGTTTCCTAGTTAAGTCTGTGTGTGGATATGCCTGTGTTGCCTAGATTCCTCCTCTCTTGTCCTTGCAAGTCCATCCTCTTCCAGTCCCCTCAGATCTCACCTCTCCGCTGGTGGCTGCTGTGCTGGACTTCCAGGCTGGCTGTACCTGTCCCTGCTGTGGCTTCCTGGAAGCTTTTCCTGGGCTCAAAGGACCGACTGTCCTCCTCTGCTGGGCTCCTAGTGCTAGCCACACCTAAGGAGCCTTCTCCCTTGTTGGGACCTTAGTGCCAAATGCACCCCGGAGGCCTTGTCCCTCACTGCGCCCCTAGTGCCGATCGCACCCAAGAGACTTTGTCCTTCAGTGGTCCTCCCTCCAAGAGAAGCCTCTGGGGTTCTCCCTGCTGGGGTTCAGGTTTTCTAGCCCTTAACAGTGCTCTGTAACCACCAATATCATGTTCTCCACTAGAGGACTACCTCTGCTCTTCTTGGCCCTAGGCACAAATAGTGCCCACATGGGCCATTTTATTCTGCCTGAGCTGCTCCCAAAGGCTGTCACTCTTCCTGTCTTCAGGAGAGCCTCTAATGATACTCTATCTGCTGGAGTTCAGAATTACCAGCCCTTAACAGGGCTCTAGAACTTCCAATAACAGGGTTTTCCCACTAGAGAACCGTCTCCCATCTCAGCCAAGGCCATCAGAGTTAGCTCAGCATGAGACAAACTCTTCACTGAAAGTGAATTTCTCTCTCCTTCCTCATAGTGAATTCCCAACCATGCCATCAATCTCACCCCTCCTTAAACTCGTAGGGAGCAAGTTTTCAACTTCCTTATTCTGACACAGCTCTCTCCAATCAGTGTGTTTGCATCATTTCTCCCACACCCTTCATTGAATTAATTCCCTGAAAATGTGTAAGAAAGCTCCCAGCAGCCTGTCTGTCTGCTGTCATTTGCATGCAGGCAGAGCTGTGGAACACATCCCCTCTCCTGCAGTGTAACAGTGTTCAATCAGCTACATTCCTGTGCAGCTTCTACTAAGACAAGCTAAAACTGACTGTTATGAACTCCAGAAAGAATAAACCTGTGTGTATTAAAATTTCATATATATATATATATATTACTACTACTCAGGGCATTTTTTGTGGGGGTACTTGGGGGTACTGAGTACCGGCACCTTTTCCATTGTCTGCTAAAATTGACCCAAGGACCCCAAGTTTTAATGAAAGAGCTCATGCTCTACACACCAATTCTGCCTTGTCGTAGGTTCTGTGACTGGTTGCAGGGAGCCTGGCTATTGTTGGATGGATCCCTCAGTGATCACCCCACCCTTGAAGGGTAGCCTAGCATTTGAGTACCGGCACCTTTTTTGCTAGAAAAGACGCACTGCTACTACTACTTAACATTTCTAGAGTGCTACTAGAGTTACGCAACGCTGTACAAGATCCTTGTCTGTCTACTGTCCCTAACTCAAGATGAAACAAGACTATACAGCAGAAATGGCAAACACAATGAAGTCTCATAGGCTTCAGAACGGGGGGGGGGGGGGGGGGGGAGCCATGGGTGCCATGGCACCCTCCAAAATCTTGAGGGAGCAGGAGGTGCACAGCAGGTTCTCCCCACTCCCACCCAATACCACTCTGCTGCGGCCACCACTGCTGCTGTTGTTTCAGCAGTGATGGCAAAAACAGAGAAAAAGATCGCGGGGCCACACTGTTCCTGCCGCTGGTCCCACCTTCCTCAGACATAACTTCCTGTTCCAGTGCAGAGCCGGTCAGCCGCGAGCGGGGAACAGTGTGGCCTCACAATCTTTTACTTTGCTTTTGCAGCCACTGCTGAAACACCAGCAGCAGCAGTGGTGGTTGTGGCATGGGGGTATTGGGTGGGAGTGGGGAGAGTCTGGTGTACCAGTGGCAGTGTACGGTGGGGGGGAGATAGAGGGGTTAGATGCTAGATGTTGGTGGGGGGCTGAAAAAAAGGACAGCCATTGGATGGAGGGGAGAGGGGGCAGATGCTGGATGGAGAATGGAGGGGGGAGGGGGAACATGCCAGATGGAAGAGAGGAGAGAGGGGACAGATGCCGGATGGAACTGGGGAGAGAGGGGCCTCAGTTGATGGGAGAGAGAGGGGCCAGATGTTGGAGGGAGGGGGGCAGACGCTGAATGGAAAGGGGGAGAAAGAGAGAGCAGATGCTGGTTGGAAAGGAGAGGGGGGCAGGCGCTAAATGTCAAGGGGAGAGAGAGGGAGCAGATGCTGGATGGAAAGGGGGGAGAGAGAGGGATAGACGCTGGTGAGAGTTAAGAAGAGATCGAGGAAAGAAGAAACAAGAGACTGGGACCAACACAATTAGAAAAAGTAAACAGCCAGACAACAAAGGTAGGAAAAATGAATTTTATTTTTAGTTTAGGATAAAGTAGTGTCGTAGCTGTGTTAATAAAGAAAATGGAAATAAGATGATATCTTTATTGAACTAATTTTAATACATTTTTGACTAATGTTTGGAGACCAAACCCTCCTTTCTCGTGTCAGAACAGAATACGATAACAGCAGTATACTGTCCTGATCTGAGGAAAGAGGTTTTGATCTCTGAAAGCTAGATGAAAAATGTATTTAGTCTGATAAAAATGATATTATCATGTTTTCCCATTTTTTTTGTTTTATTTGTTACTCTATATAGTATAGTGATTGTAATATGTCAGTTTTTGAAATTTGCATCTGCTGTCTTTATATTTGCACAGTAGAGGGGGATATGCATCACTTTTTCTCTGGAGTTGCACTGTGGCTTTTTGGGATTTCAGTTTAATATTTGCCTACATATTTTTATACTATGGTGGGGGGTTCAAAGGTAGGGAAGGATGCTGGATGCCATGGGAGGGGAGGTGACTATCCTGCTTATAATCGAATGAGAAAAACGCCCAAGTTCCGACCTAAATCGGGAGATGGACGTTTATCTCACAAAAACGAATAAAGCGGTATAATCGAAAGCCGATTTTTGGACGTTTTCAACTGCAATCCGTCGCGGATGCGGACAAAGTTGATGGGGGCATGTCAGAGGTGTGGCGAAGGCGGAACTGGGGCGTGGTTATCTGCCGAACAGAGATGGGCGCATTTCACCGATAATGGGAAAAAAGTATGCGTTTTAGCTAGAATTTAGGACACTTTTCCTGGACCCTGTTTTTTCACAAATAAGGCCCCAAAAAGTGCCCTAAAGGACCAGATGACCACTGGAGGGAATCGGGGATGACCTCCCCTGACTCCCCCAGTGGTCACTAACCCCCTCCCACCACAAAAAATGAAGTTTCTCAACTTTTTATTTTCACCCTCAAATGTCATACCCAGCTCCCTGACAGCAGTATGCAGGTCACTGGAGCAGTTGTTAGGGGGTGCAGTGGACTTCAGGCAGGTGGACCCAGGCCCATCCCCCCTACCTGTTACAATTGTGCTGCTTAATGCTTATTAGTCGTCCAACCCCCCCAAACCCACTGTACCCACATGTAGGTGCCCCCCTTCACCCCTTAGGGCTATAGTAATGGTGTAGACTTGTGGGCAGTGGGTTTTGAGGGGGATTTGGGGGGCTCAACACCCAAGGGAAGGGTGCTATGCACCTGGGAGCTCTTTTACCTTTTTGTTTGGTTTTGTAAAAGTGCCCCCTAGGGTGCCCGGTTGATGTCCTGGCATGTGAGGGGGACCAGTGCACTACGAATCCTGGCCCCTCCCACGAACAAATGCCTTGGATTTATTCGTTTTTGAGCTGGGCGCTTTCATTTTCCATTATCGCTGAAAAACAAAAACGCCCAGCTCACACATTGTTGAATAAAACATGGGCGTCTATTTTTTCCCAAAATACGGTTCGGTCCGCCCCTTCACGGACCCGTTCTTGGAGATAAACGCCCATGGAGATAGGCGTTTTCGTTCAATTATGCCCCTCTATGGGATATTAGGTAAGGGGAGGTGCTGGAGCTGGGGGGCGGAGCATAGGCAGGGTTGGGGTGGAGCTTGGGACCCCCTCCCCCCAAACAAAAAGACATCCCACTGCCTCAGTCTTGTGATCCAAATAGCAATATGTGTAACCCTCTAGTTATTTTGTTTTTCTTTTTTTCTTATTTTTCCTGGAGAAAAAGGATCTCAGAAACCCCAATGGCACCATTTAATACTGTCAGTGTCCTTTACTACTACAAATCATTTCTATAGCGCTACCAGTCGTACACAGCGCTTCACCTAAGTTTCATTTATCTTTCATCAATCAAAAAAACCTCCTTATTTTTATCAATAGTAATAACTGCCAATGCTCATTTCAAGTTTCATTTTAAATAACAGCCCATATTTTCAAAACGGAGTGAAATATAAAGCCAGCACCTATCTTTTCCTTTTTGCACCCAACGGGACACGTTTCACCATTGCTCATGGCTTTGTAAGGGGTCACTCATGAAATACATTGATCTGTGAAAATAACATCATATTTAAAAACTTTAACACTATTTGGTTGCACTTTTATATCTTAACATACAAAAAATATTTTGAACTTACTGTTCAGGCTGAATGCAGCTTCTACTGGGCTATTGTGTGAACATAGCACCGTTTCATCTCAAAGATACATGTGCTGTACTCACTATTCCATATTTCAAATATCGACGTCAGTCTGATGTTATCCGGTGCATGCAATGCTGTTGCTTTGTTATTCATGTTAAGCCATGGTCCATTTCTTTTACAAAAATCACTACACAGAACTTCACAAAAATATATTCAATTCGATTGTTTAAGCTCCGAGGTTTCAATGTTTTAAATCTGTTAATCCATTTTGCTTCCTTTTGTTGTAATCATCTTATTCTGTCGCCTCCCTGTTCTGACAAAGGTTCCACATCGATCACAAAACATCTGAGATCATTGTACATATAATTAAATTCCACAATTTTCAACCAGTGGTTCATTTATCTTTACTCTCTTCAAACTGGATTTAAGTTCAGCCATTCTTAGTCTCGATTTTATTTAGTCATTGGGGCCTCTTTTACCAAACCACACTAGCGATTCCTGCCAGCGAAACCCAAGTGAATGGACACTGTCAACATTGCCAAGCCAGGAATCACTAGGCGGTTTGGTAAAAGAGACCTTTAATCATATAAATCACATATTCTGTTTTACAATTACTGTTGCGACACGTACACCTTCCTGTCCATCAGATTTTGAAATTCGTTCACTTCTAAGGTACTTTCACAGGTGCTGCATGAGGTACATTTAAAATGGTCGCTTGGTAAAACAAACGTCTACTTTCAAACTACTGTGGAAAACTGACAGACTTAAAATATCTTGAAAATATTATCCTTAATCTATCTTTTTCAAACACAGGATGTAACTGCACTATACCCCAGTGTCCCACCCTGGTGGGACAGCACTTCACAGAACCAGGACACTGTACCAGTGATTTCACAGTGAGAATACTGAAAGATAACTTTAAAACAATACAGGAACGTAAAACCTTTGAAGTCATAATGATTGAATATTTTGACACCCAACAGACAGGACTTAACAAGGATCTGGGTTTTCTAGCCCATTATAAACCATAAAGTTGTATTTCCCTGCTTATCACCCTTCCCTCCCCTCCCCACAAACATCCTGCTAGACTATGGAATGCTTTGAAGTCCCCATACACATCTCCTACCCACCCTGCTAGACCATCTATGAGGGACTGTTATATACACTGTCAGCTAACACATTTGCTTATTTCTGATCTGACGAAGAAGGGCAACCTTCGAAAGCTAATCAAGAAATGTATGAAGTTATGTCCAATAAAAAAGATATTATCTTATTTTCTTTTCCATGTTTTAATTTTGTTTGATTACACGGCTACCACACCTCTCTACTTGATGATAATGAAAACTTTAATATAAATGTCTGTACAGAATATCCTTATTTTCATTATTAGCAAGGTTTAAAAAAGGTTTAGATAATTTCTTAATAGAAAAGTCTAGGTGGTGTGGCAACATGATGGACTGAAGGCTTACTGTGCGATTACCTGCTCAGGAAGGCTCGCTGGGAGCAGGATTTTTCCTCTTAGCTTGAATCTTTCCTTAAATGTGATGCTCCATACTAAGCGCAAAGGGGTTGTCAAGGTACAACCGCCATCGCACCGCACTTCCTCTCGGATGTAGTCAACCATACAGAGGTATGCCCAGGGCTTTTTTTGAGGGGGTACTGAGTACCGGCACCTTTTCCACTGTCTGCTAAAAATTGACCCATGGTTCCCAAGTTTTAATGAAAGAGCTCAGGCTCTACACACCAATTCTGCCTTGTCATAGAGTCTGTAACTGGTTGCAAGGGGTCTGGCTATTGTGGGGTGGCTCCCTCAGTGATCACCTCATTCCTGGCGTTTGAGTACTGACACCTTTTTCACTAGAAAAAAATGCACTGGGTATGCCACGCGCCATCCATAACTTTCTGCAGTGAGTGATCCTGCTGCAGTAATGGGCGAAGGAGCGCCCACATCACTGGGAGATGACACATCTCTTTCTCCTCCGCTGCTCTCGCTATCGCCGTGTCCGGCAGGTATCCAGGTTACAACTGAACTTGCTGCAGAGGCGGAAGTTGCTACGGTGGTAGGCTCTAATGACAGAGCTGGACTCGATGACAGGCAGTCTGTGTTGCCGGACTCTCCATCGACCCTGACTCTGGAAAATATTTGGAAGGCAATTCAAGTGCTGATAGTGATGGTAGTGAAGTATACTCGGGAAACCTCGTTAGTGAGCAAAGTGAAAAAATTGTTGACTTCCTTTGAAGATAGTAGGAATATCTGAATTCTTCTGAACAAACTGTAACAGATATTAAGGAACTTAAATTTCAGTTGCTTCTATAATAAAAGATATTATGATTCATCGTAGAATTGATCAAGTTGACAATTATAATAGAAGGCTGAACCTACGTCTATTGAACATCCTTAGAGCTCCTGGTATGTCACCAGTGGAATTTTTAAAAAAATACTTAGTAGAATAGTTAAAATTTTCTTCTTCTAATATTCCACTGTTAAATAAGGTTTACTACCTACCTGTTGCAAACAAAAGACCAGTGACGGGACTCGAGAATGATGATCAAGTTCCGCAAGCTGCTGAAATTATTTAAGATCTGTCGGTTATATTCATTATCAAAGGTGACTGATTCAGCAACACTTTTAACATAGTAGATGACGACAGAAAAAGACCTGCACGGTCCATCCAGTCTGCCCAAGAAATGTACCACTGTTTTGTGTATACCTTACCTTGATTTGTACTTGTCTTTTTCAGGGCACAGACCGTACAAGTCTGCCCAGCACTATCCCCGTCTCCCACCATCGGCTCTGGCACAGACTGTATAAGACTGCCCAGCACTATCCCCGCCTCCCAACCACCAGCCCCGCCTCCCAGTACCGGCTCTGTTATCCAATCCCGGCTAAGCTCCTGAGGATCCATTCCTTCCGAACAGGATTCCTTTATGTTTATCCCATGCATGTTTGAATTCCGTTACCGTTTTCATCTCCACCACCTCCCGCGGGAGGGCATTCCAAGCATCCACCACCCTCTCCGTGAAAAAATACTTCCTGACATTTTTCTTGAGTCTGCCCCCCCTTCAATCTCATTTCATGTCCTCTCGTTCTACCGCCTTCCCATCTCCGGAAAAGGTTCATTTGCGGATTAATACCTTTCAGATATTTGAACGTCTGTATCATATCACCCCTGTTTCTCCTTTTCTCCAGGGTATACATGTTCAGGTCAATTTGTCTTCAAACAAAATCTTAATTCTGTGCTTAGACTTTATTTTCATAATTCACAGAATTTATTTTGTGGTCAAAAAATATGGGTTTACCCAGATGTTACTAAGAAAGAAGGAAACTGTTTTTGGCAGTGAGACCTGAGAGCATCTTTCCTTTTAGTTTACCCATGTGAATGCTTAGTACGTTTTTTAGGGATTAAATATGTTGGGGGTTTTTTATCCTCAGCACTTGAGTGCCTTTAGAATATGAAGAAGATCTCCAGTGGGATTACAAATGTACGAGAGCTTTAAATATAAGCCGGTGTGGTTAGTTCAGTCAAGGCCTTTTTCTTTTTTCTTTTTCTTCTAATGTACTTCTCCTAATTTGTTTTATTTCTGTGACCTGAGAAGGAGTTATGAGTATATTTTCCTTATTCCAAAATGTATAAAGATGATTCATTGCATTTCTTCTATGTTTATTAAACGTTGTTATGCTTTTGACATTATTGCAAAAGTTAAAATTTTATAAAGTCTATAAATCATTCTTAAGATAGACTTGAAAAAATCAACTGCTTTTCTAATTCCGCTATATCTTTTTTGAGATACGGCGACCAGAACTGAACACAATACTCAAGGTGTAGATACACCATAGAGCGTGTGATCAGGTGAGGAATGAGGGTCGCCCAGCAAGGGAAGCTGGGAGGGGGAAGTCGCCTTGGTACCCTAGACCTCCATGGGAGGACAGAGCCGAAAGGGCCAAAATCAAGAGTGCAGGGCCAGTGCGGGAAAGCAGCCTGTCCCCTTCACCATTGAGGTCAATGAAGCTGAAAGACTACAAGTCCCAGCAGCCCTTGAGAGAGAGGCTTGATAGGATGAGGAAGTGTTACCCCCACTACGAGTCCCAGAATCCTAGGGGAAAGGAGGAGGATCTGGGAGGGCTGGATGAACAGAATAGGAAACAGCTGGGAGAGGGGGATAATGATGATGGGAGGCAGCAAAGTTGCCAGATAGGCAGTTTTCCCGAACAATTGGGCGGCTTTCCGTGACCCGCTGCGGGAACTTTTTGCCCGCTGCGGGTCGCGGTTTTTTGGGCGATTTTTGATTTTGTTGGGCGGGTTGTTTTTTCTTCACCAGCTGCGGGTTTTCTCGCCCCGCGGGGGCGTGGTTAACGACATGTCAACGACGTGTTAACGATGTGTCACACAGCCTTGTAGCGCTATAGAAATGCTAAATAGTAGTAATAGTAGTAGTAGTACACAGCAGTACATTCCTTTTCAGCAACTTTATTGATCAGCTCTCTTATTTTACATCTCTCAGCCTTTAGGCTTACATATAGGGGCTTTTCCTCTTGAGCCTGGCACAACCTGCCACCTGGTTCAGTGCTGCTCTGCTTCAGCCCTTTGCATTGGCCTCTGCCTTCCAGAGCTAATGAAGGCAGAGGGGGAATGGTCCCACCCTGCACTTCCATTATTTTTTTGTTACATTTGTACCCCGCGCTTTCCCACTCATGGCAGGCTCAATGCGGCTTACATGGGGCAATGGAGGGTTAAGTGACTTGCCCAGAGTCACAAGGAGCTGCCTGTGCCGGGAATCAAACTCAGTTCCTCAGTTCCCCAGGACCAAAGTCCACCACCCTAACCACTAGGCCACTCCTCCACTTGGAACCCTCCTCACTGACTACTCCCCAGGGCTGAGGCAGATCAATTACATTTGACTCACTTTTCCTTTAAAATGATTCCTCAGCTCCCATAGTTTCTTGCAATCCCAAAGTCCTTATCCTCTTTGGAAATTCCAGTTTCCCGGCAACCCCATGTCCATAGCCTCACAGGCAGGGCAGACCCATGACTCTTTTTCTCTCTCTCAGGAGCGGCACTCTTCCTTCCCTCCTACTGCTGTGCTGACTGCCTCTTAGTTGACCTCTTAGTTGACCTCTTCTGAGCTCCTCCTTCCTTTCTTCCAGGAACTCCCTCTGGTTACCTCTTTTCCATTGGATGAATCAGGAGGAAACTGCAATTCCCAGCCCACCCACAGGAGCCTTCCTCCCAGCTGGGGCTAGGAGACCACCTTTCCCAGCATGCCCACAGGATCCTCCCTTCCCTGCACGATTGGCTCAGGTTATGCCTGCCCCTCCCCCACATCCTGTACTTAGCATTTTTCTGAGGACCAATCTGGTGGGCCTGGAGTAGGGTTACCATATGGCTCCAGAAAAAGGAGGACAAATTGAGCCAGTCTGGGTTTTACTTCCATTGCTTTCAACCCTAGCCTGGAGGTTAGCTCCTCTCCCTTCCCCACTGTCACCCAGTGGGGTCAGAAAGGCTAACAGATACACAAGCCCACAGCCTCCCACCCTCTGTCATTCGTCATGTTGTCTGTTTCCTTGTGGCTCCCCTCCATGCTTAGTGCTTAGGCTTCCCTTGCAGATTCTGAGGGGCCTTAACCACCCTGGTTCCATCCCCATTAGTCTCCGGTGACACCGTTTGAGTGTCACACTACCTACTGGAGGTCCCCTGGTATCTTGTCTGTAAGAGAAGGAATGGGCACCTGTTGTTCTTGCCCTTTCTGGCACAGGGTTCAAAATGGTGGCTATAAGTTCTAGTGGTAGTACCACAAGACTACCAGTAGGGGTGACTCATTGCCATTTTTGAAGCAGTGAAGCCTAAGAAACCCTCTTCAATAAGTCCTGGGGGTGTTTGAGGTACAGATGTCTGAGGGTGACTTCAGGAGTTGGGGGTCTATTCTGGGGTAGGTAGATGTGTCTTGCATGAAGGTGAGGGGAGGTCTTTGTCAAGGGAAGAGTGAGGGGGCACAAAAATGTTTATACACCGGCCCCTTTAAGATGTCTTCAGCACAAGATGTTTTAAATAAATTCCTCCAAAAGAAAAGGGAAAACATGATCAAAACTGATTCTGCCTCTGTAACAACTCTGGCAAAATATAAATCATAGATATTTCCAATTACACCAGAATATCCTGCATATTAATCAATTCATTCACAAAGTATATATTTTTTTCTTTTTTAATTTGCAGTGCTCAGTAGTGCTGTAGTGCCTTTTACCATAAACATGGAGTAAGACATCAGCTGCCAAACATCACAGCACTTATCCTTCCTTCCTCTCCTTGTTAATGACATAAATCTTGTGCGGACCCAGAACGATATGTATTGAATTAACAGTTCATAAAAATGTCTTTAAAACTTCTTCACTTATCTTTTTCTGGATAGATGGCTGGGCTGAGTTTGCACCATATTTCCCCGTGGGTTGTGTTTTGTGTTTTAAAATCCTCTTCTCCTCTCTCTATTCCCGACGTGGGAGCCACGTTTCACTGTTAACGCTTTCTCAAGGGAATGTAATTCCAATCTAATAAAAAACTACAAACATACTTTTATCAACACTTAAATTTATATTTGTCTTAATTACATTCATAATTTCATGTTTTAAACTAATCTTTAAGTTTGTACTGCTTGGCTTACCGGGAGAGATCTCTACTGCCACTCCTCCCTGCTAAAGCAAACCGGAAACCCTGCAGCTACCATTACTGAGCACAATAAACAGGAGAATCAACCCCTCCCTTCTTTTAAAGGGTCAGCCACTCTATCTCTTTGTTTAATCCCTTAGGGTGCACAGTATCCCAGGAGTAAATAAACCTTTGTTCTAGACGAGTCAGAGCTGCCGTGATGTCTCCCCCCCCCCCCCCCCCATCGTAATGTTACCTGAGTAAGCACCACAAATTTCAATTCTGACTCTAAATGACCAGCTATGTGCCACTGTTTTATTAACGGGGCTTCGGCTTTATTGATTCTTATATTGCTGAGATGTTCCCCAATGCGTAATTTCACCTTTCTACGCGTATGACCAATGTACCATTTTTTACAAGGTTGCTACACTATTCAAGTTATATACACGATTTGCTGCCCACGTCGGGAACAGAGAGAGGAGAAGAGGATTTTAAAACACAACCCACGGGGAAATATGGTGCAAACTCAGCCCAGCCATCTACCCAGAAAAAGATAAGTGAAGAAGTTTTAAAGACATTTTTATGAACTGTTAATTCAATACATATCGTTCTGGGTCCGCACAAGATTTATGTCATTAACAAGGAGAGGAAGGAAGGATAAGTGTTGTGATGTGTGGCAGCTGATGTCTTACTCCATGTTTATGGTAAAAGGCACTACAGCACTACTGAGCACTGCAAATTAAAAAAGAAAAAAATATATACTTTGTGAATGAATTGATTAATATGCAGGATATTCTGGTGTAATTGGAAATATCTGTACAAAGATTTAACACCAGGTTAGAGTTGAATTGATCCCTAAGTATTAAAGAGAAAAATATAAATCATGACTGATCAAGAAAAACCTTATATATGGACAAGTACAATATGTGCCAAAATATCAAAATAATAATAAAAAAAGAATTCAAAAAACAAAACTTATCTGTTGCAAAACAGCCCTGGTAAACAGTACAAGTCACAATTATAAAGTCAGTAATTGATTTTCCTTTCTCCCTTGCAATTTGCTGTATCCAGCAGTCTTCCACCAAGGCAGCGGAATGCGACTCAGCTTTAATTAGGGCTTTGTCCAATCAATAACTAATGTTCACTTCACCAGGGTATCAAACAACCGAGCCCCAGATAATGAATGAGTAATTTGTGCATTGGAGAATCCAGACTTACTATTCCAATCAGCTGTCACCATGGTTCTCCAAAATCATCTGTAGATTCTCCCAACTGCAAAGCATTTATTATAGAATACCAAAAGACTAGTCTTTTTGGGGGTCCTATTTCCTACGCTGTGGTAAGAATTGGCCGCAGATCTTTCCTGCAAGCTAGGGCCATTTTTTAATGCCGCTATAAAAAGCTTATTATTTTCTTTACCATTAAAAAAAATTGATGCCACTTATTTTGGAGATATAAGGACTCCTGTGTTAACCGTGAACTAACCAGTTCGTGCAGAGTAATGTGCTAATTAGTTAACGCAGGAATGGCCACTCTTGGCCCCTTGAAACGACGCTTCAAAATAAAAATTACAAAAAAATAATTATGGTGTGGTTAGTACACAGATGGCAAAAGTCTCGCAAAACACTTAGACTATTTTTGCTGCATTAAGGGCACATTTGTGGTTATCACAGCTTAGTAACCCCCCCCCCCCCCCCCCCACCATTAGTTCTTCTAAATGAACTTTACTATGAAAACAAGAAGAGAAATAGATAAACATGCTCAGAACTGATCCCACAGAATATACATCATCACTGCACATTCAATTTTAGCTGTGGTAGTATAAACCATTCCTCAGTCCTCACTACATTCCTCCTTCATCTTATCCAGACCTTTCAGGGTGACTTTCCTGTTGCAGATTTTGTCATCTACAAAGAAGAAAATCTTGCCAAACAGCCTAAAGGCAAGTTTGATTACACCAATGTTGAAAAGAACCAGATCAACAACTGATACCTGCAGAACGACACTGAAGGCAGATGGAATTTAATGTGGACAAATGCCAGGAGATGCACATTGGAAAGAATAATCCAAATCATAGTTACCTCATGCTAGGGTCCACCTTGGGGGTCAGCACCTGAGAAAAAGATCTGGGTGTCGTTGTAGATAATACACTGAAATCTTCTGCTCAGTGTGTGGTGGCGACCAAAAAAGCAAACAGGATGCTAGGAATTAGTAGGAAAGGGATGGTGAATAAGACCGAAAATACTATAATGCCTTTCTATCGCTCCATGGTGCGACCCCACCTTGAGTGCTGCGTTCAGTTCTGGTAGCCGTATCTCAAAAAAGATATAGGTTCAAAGAAGAGCGACTAAAATGATAAAGGGGATGGAAATCCTCTGGTTTGAGGAAAGGCTAAAGAGGTTAGGGCTCTTCAGCTTGGAAAAGATACGGCTGAGAGGGATATGTTTGAGGCCTACAAAATCCTGAGTGGAGTATAATAGGTGAAAGTGAATTGATTTTTCACTCTTTCAAAAAGTACAAAGACCAGGGGACACATGGAAATACTTTTAAAACAAATAGGAGGAAATAGGTTTTCACTCAAGGAATGGATAAGCTTTGGAACTCAAGGATAAAAATGTGACGTAAGAAGAAAGCAGAAAAACAATGTTCAGAAATTCAGGTTACACACGTGGGGGGGGGGGGGGGGGGGGGGTTGCCCTGACCTGACCTGACCTTTGGGTTGCTGTTTAAAAACATATTTCTGGAGGAAAGGTCCATAGTCTGTTATTGAGGTGGACATAGGGGAAGCCACTGCTTGCCCTGGAATTGGTTGCATGGAACGTTGCTACTATTTGGGTTTCTGTCAGGTATTTGTGACCTGGACTGGCCACTGTTGGAAACAAGATACTGAGCTAGATGGAGCATTGTTCTGACCCAGTATGGCTACTGTTATGTTCTTATATTCTCCCCTCAGAATAAATGTTGTCTCAACCCAATGTTTCTGTATGTACAAAGCATTAGCCAGCTGACCCCAAGGATTATCTCCTCCGAAACAAAAATGAGGATGTTATAATGCCTTTGTATCGCTCCATGGTGTGACCAAACCTCAAATATTGTGTTCAATTCTGGTCGCTGCATCTCAAAAAAGATATAGTGGAATTAGAAAAGGTACAGAGAAGGGCGATGAAAATGATAAAGGGGATGGAAGGACTTCCCTATGATTAGCCACTGTTAGAAACAGGATGCTGGGCTTGATGGGTCTTCGGTCTGTCCCAGTATGGCAATATTTATGTACTTATGAGTATAGGAGTGAACTATATGAGATGCCCTCCCAGACGACAATAAGAGGCAATCTTTTGATAACCTTACAAATTTTAAAACCATACATGCAATCTTAACATTGAAACCAGTAAGTCTGCTGAGGTCCAGGTCAGTATAAATGCACATATTTTCTTCACATGTGCTTAGCCTTTTGTTGAAAATGGAATCAGATTTGCCTTTTGTGGTGATACGGTTCTGGGTATCTGAACTGCCCTGATTGGATTCTGCAATCAGGTGACTCTCAGATCTGCAGAGTTACCAGTTCCAGGAATCCACATTGGATTTATTCTGATAGAAAATGTTTACATAACTTGATGAACCCATCAACTTTTTTTTTTATGCCTGCTAAAGAGACTTTGAGAAACTTAAATCTGAGGCCTGTTTCTTCACAGGCCTAGAACAAAAGGAAAATCTCTTACCTTCAGAGGGTGAAAAGAATTTGCATGGGCCTGTGGCCCACAGAGCCCAAAACGCAGTCTCTAGCCTGGGACATCCATGCCCCAAACACGGTTTATAAGTACATAAAAATATTTTCTCCGATTCGTTTTAAATGCACTACTTTGTAACTTCATTGCGTTTCCCCTAGTCCTAGTATTTTTGGAAAGATAAAACAAGCGATTCAAGTTTACCCGTTTCAGTCCATTCATTATTTTATAGACCTCTATCATATCTCCCCTCAGCCGCCTTTTCTCCAAGCTGAAGAGCCCTAGCAGCTTTAGCCTTTCCTCATAGGAAAGTCGTCCCAACCCGTTTATCATTTTCATCACCCTTCTCTGTATCTTTTCTAATTCCACTATATCTTTTTTGAGATAAGGTGACCAGAATTGCACACAATAGAGAACATATGAGCCCTCTGTATCCACTGATTTTCATGTCCTGACTCACAGTAGGGAGATGTCTCTCCAAGTGGAAGAAGATTTTAAGTACATAAGTATTGTCATACTGGGACAGACCGGTCTATCAAGACCAGCATCCTGTCTCCAACAGGGGCCAATCCAGGTCACAAGTACCTGCCAAGATCCCAAAGCAGTACAATACATTTTATGTTGCTTATCCTAGAAATACGCAGTGAATTTTCCCCAAGTCCATTTTAATAATGGCTTAAGGACTTTTCTTTAAGGAAACTAGTCAAACCTTTTTTTTAAAACCCTGCTAAGCTAACTGCTTTTACTACATTCTCTGGCAACGAATTCCAGAGTTTAATTGCATCTTGCGTGAAGAAATATTTTCTCCAATTCTTTTTAAATGTAATACTTTGTAGCTTCATTGTGTGCCCTTCTAGTACTAGTATTTTTGGAAACAGTAAGCAAGTGATTCACATCTACCACTCCACTCATTATTTTGTAGACTTCTATCATATCTCCTCTCAGCCATCTCTTCTCCAAACTGAAGAGCCCTAGCCGCTTTAGCCTTTCCTCATAGGGAAGTCGTCTCATCCCCTTTATCATTTTCATCGCCCTTCTCTGTACCTTTTCTAATTCCACTGTATCTTTTTTGAGATGTGGTGACCAGAATTGAACACAGTATTCAAGGTGTTTGTTCACCCCTTCAAAGAAACGTAGTAGATTGGTGAGGCAAGATTTCCCTTCACTAAATCCATGTTGGGTTTGTCTCATTAATCCATTCTTTTGAATAAGCTCTGTAATTTTGTTCTTTATAAGTCTCTACCATTTTGCCCAGCACTGGCTTCAGGCTCACCGGTCTGTAATTTCCCAGATCACCTCTGGATCCCTTTTTTAAAATCGGCATTACGTTGGTCACCCTCCAATCTTCCGGTACCATGCTTGATTTTACTTTAAGGTCCCTGGTGGTCTAGGGGGATTGGCCTGGGAAGAGTGAATCCGTGTTCCAAGCTTAAAGTGGTGACCTTGACCGCTAGAAGTAGTCTTTCGCTGTACTACAGCTAGGGTCTTGAGAGAGCCTCTCCTGCCTGGTTAAATCTCCTTCAATATCTACCCTATATATTCATAAAATACATCAATCATTCATCTTTCTTAAAATACTGTGCAATGGAAACAACCACTCAAGCTCTACAATCTTCTCAGACACACCAGATCACAGTAATAACAGCAGTCGCTGTAATCCACATCCTTCCATACCTACTACTACTACTACTTAACATTTCTAGAGTGCTACTAGGGTTACGCAGCGCTGTACAAAATAAACAAAAAAGGATGGTCCTTGCTCAAAGGAGCTTACAATCTAAAGAACAAAATGTCAAGTTGGGACAGTCTAGATTTCTTGGGTAGAGGTGTAGAGGTTAGGTGCCGAAGGCGACCTTGAAGAGGTGGGCTTTAAGCAGAGATATGAAGATGGGCAGGGAGGGGGCCTGGCGTATGGGCTCGGGGAGTTTGTTCCATGCGTGGGGTGAGGCGAGGCAGAAAGGACGGAGCCTGGAGTTGGCAGTGGTGGAGAAGGGTACTGAAAGGAGGGATTTGTCTTGAGAGCGGAGGTTACGGGTAGGAACGTAAGGGTTCTAAAAGCAACATAAAGAAGTGAACTTCAGTATATATTTTTAACCACTTCATTCTGCATCCTGATCTGTATATGCAAAGTATTCAATTCTCTAGGGCCAGATAATGAGAGAGGAGGTTTCCTTTTTCTTTGTAACAGACTGTCAGACTTGTGAGTTCCTGTACCAAGTAGAGCACTGCTGAGCCCGGTACTCAGACCAGGTTTCACCTGCGCTGACCGCCGTTGCCCAGAGGTTGAGCCCCTAGGTGCGGGCGGCCTGCAGGACTTACGAGACGGAGCAGGGAACGGGGTGGTGAATGTAATGGCTAGACAGGCAGCAGGCAAGAGAGTGATCCAGGAACAGGCAATGGCAGCAAGAGAGTAATCCAGGCACAGGTAAAGTCAATAGGCAGGCAGCAGGTCAAGAGAGTAAACCAGGTACGGGCGAAGTCAGCAATGAGGGACAAAGTAGAGAAGAAGCAAACTACTGAGCAAGTAACGCCTACCAAAGTAGAAGCCGAAGCATGGAGTCCAGGAAGAGCTCAGCTGGTAAAGTGCTGGCCTCTGACATCAGCAGGGACCAGCAGGGAGAAGGAGCACAGCCATAGGACAAGAGCAGGGGAAGGAGGAACCGGAAGACCAATAGGAGAGAAGCAAGGAAAGCCAGGCAGAGAGAGAGAGCAGACTCAGGTGTGTGGAAGCAAAGCAATCAAGGAGCCTGCAGCCAGAGAAGAACTACACACACATGGCTCAGGGCTGTGCCAGTCAGCTGTGCATGTCGACGGGACCCTGCGCAGTCTGAGGACGCCGCTTGCGTTGAGGTAGGGGACAGGACACAGACTCTGTTCACAACAAGCCTTTCCCCTCAGATCTCAAGGATATAGCTGACTGATACACTTTCAGTACTGGTGAGAAATAATAGAGGGCATCCATTCTCAGCACCATAAAAGTCATCAATAGGATTTTAAATTACCCCAAATTCTGCAAGCAACCAATGCAAATTAATCAAACAAGGTGTAATGTGCTGATAACAAGAAATGCCTTTAAGCAGTCTGCTCTGTTCTGTACAATCTGCAGTGACTTTCAAACAGATGATGAAAGGACAAGATAGAAAGGCTCTACACTAGTCCAACTTGGATAAAACCAGGTGCTGTAATACCATACAAAAACCATCAGATGCTAACATGGGTTCAACCCTTTGCAAAAGACGCAATCTGGAAAACGTATCCTTAACCACATTCCCTATATGTAGATTCATAGATCAGAATCCAGGGTGACGCCTAAGTTCCATGTGGGTTCCATCATACCAGATCTGCCTCAAACATAACCTCAGTTTTATTCAAGATTAATTTATTCTGCCTCCACCAACCTGCAACACAGGTTAAGAACTTCTCCAGTCTCTCCAAGGCTTTAGCTACAGGATCCTCAAATGAAAAGACAAATTGCACATTGGTAGCGTATTAACAGTACTTCTAACTGCCGACACAAAGCAATAAGTATTAAAAAGCAGCTTTGAACGAGCAGACCCTTGTTGTACTCCTGTCTTGACTCTGTGTGAACTGTTCCAAAAATCTGTGATCTGTCAGCTAGCAAAGGTCTATACCATGCTACTGCAACATCTTGTAACCCCAAACAGCTCCATAAAAATGCCATGATCAATCATATCAATTGTGGCTGACTGATCAAGCAAAACCACCAAGAATTCTGGAGCCTTGATCCAATCCCTGTCGCATTGCATGTAAACATGATATTGATAAAGATTCGGTACCCTGTGCAGAGCGGAACCCAATGTCTGTTGAGTTCTCCTGGAGTTTGTAGTAGGTTATCAAGGCCTGGTGGTTTGTGCTTTCTGATTAGTTCAGTCATCTGAAGCAGGGAGCAAACACAGGGGATACTCTGTTAACCTCAGCCAACGTAAATTTCACATTGAATCAGATTCTGCAGTTATCATATGATCTATTCTGCACTGCAGCTTAAAGAGCCCTCTCCGACTCCGTCATCTCACTCTGTGCATAGAGTACTTGTGTGAGTAATAGAATTAATAAATCAGACTAGCAGAAAGGAACCAGTCTAATGATCTGAGCAATAGAATAATAAGTAGGTTTGATAATTACTGTATTTGTAGAGTGCATTCTACTTCCCAGTGAGGTTGTCATTCTCGTCTGATAAAATTATTAGTAATAAAACCAGCAAGGTAGCTGAGTATAGGTGACTAGAGAGGTATCAACTCTTTCTCAAAATCTCTTCAGCAGGAATTTAAAAAAAAGTTGATTGGTTCATCAAGTTATGTAAAGTCTTTTTCTATCAGAATAAATCCAATGTGGATTCCTGGAACTGGTAACTCTGCAGATCTGAGAGTCACCTGATTGCAGAATCCAATCAGGGCAGTTCAGATACCCAGAACCGTATCTCCACAAAAGGCAAGTCAGATTCCGTTTTCAACAAAAGGCTAAGCGCATGTGAAGAAAATATGAGCATTTACACTGACCTGGACCTCAGCAGACTGACTGGTTTCAATGTTAATTTACAGATTTTAAAACCATACAGGCAATCTTATCAAACGGTTCCCTCTTACTGTCGTCTGGGAGGGCATCTCATACAGTTCACTCCAATACTCATAAGTGCATAAATATTGCCATATTGGGACAGACTGAAGGTCCATCAAGCCCAGCATCCGGTTTCCAACAGTGGCCAAACCAGGTCTCAAATACCTGGCAAGATCCCAAAACAGTACAATACATTTTATGCTGCTTATCCTAGAAATAAGCAGTGGAGTTTTCACAAGTGTATTTTAATAATGATCTATGGACTTTTCCTTTAGGAAGCCATCCAAACATTTTTTAAACCCCACTAAGCTAACTGCTTTTACTACATTCTCCGGCAACGAATTCCAGAGTTTAATTACACGTTCAAGTGAAGAAATATTTTCTCTGATTCATTTTAAATTTACTACTTTGTAGCTTCATTGCGTGCCCCTTAGTCCTAGTATTTTTGGAAAGATTAAACAAGCGATTCACGTCTACCTGCGCCACTCTTCTCATTACTTTATAGACCTCTATCATACCTCCCATCAGCCGTCTTTTCTCCAAGCTGAAGAACCCTAGACGCTTCAGCCTTTCCTCATAGGGAAGTCATCCCATCCCCTTTATCATTTTTGTCGCCCTTCTCTGTACCTTTTCTAATTCCACTATATCTTTTTTGAGATGCAGCGATCAGAATTGAACACAATATTTGAGGTGTGGTCGCACCATGGTGTGTAACAAAGGCATTATAACATCCTCATTTTTGTTTTCCATTCCTTTCCTAATAATACCTAACATTCTATTTGCTTTCTTAGCCACCGCAGCACACTGAGCAGAAGGTTTCAACGCATCATCAACAACGATGCCTACATCCCTTTCTTGGTCGATGACTACTAATGTGGAACCTTGAAAAACCAGCTCACCTTTAACCACATGTTTGTTCACCCCTTCAAAGAAATGTAGTAGATTGGTGAGGCAGGATTTCCCTTCACTAAATCCATGTTGACTTTGTCTCATTAATCCATGCTTTTGAATATGCTCTGTAATTTTGTTCTTAATAATAGTCTCTACCATTTTGCCTGGCACCGACGTCAGGCTCACCAGTCTATAATTTCCCGGATCACCTCTGGAACCTTTTTAAAAAATTGGCGTTACATTGGCCACCCTCAGTCTTTCGGTACCATACTTGATTTTAAAGATAAATTACATATTACTAACAATAGTTCTGCAAGTTCATTTTTCAATTAATCAGTAATTGATTTGATTACTTTATTTTTTGTCTATTAGATTGTAAGCTCTTTGAGCAGGGACTGTCTTTCTTCTATGTTTGTGCAGCGCTGCGTACGCCTTGTAGCGCTATAGAAATGCTAAATAGTAGTAGTAGTAATACTCTGGGATGAAACCATCCGGTCCGATTTGATAGTCTTCAATTTTTCAAACTGTGCCATTACATCCTCCAGGTCTATAGAAATTTCTTTTGGTTTGTGTGACTCAGCTTTGAATACAATTTCTGGCACCGGTATCTCTCTCAAATCTTCCTTGGTGAAGACCGAATCAAAGAATTCATTTAATATCTCCGCTATGGCTTTGTCTTCCCCGAGTGCCCCTTTTACCCCTCAGTCATCTAGCAGTCCAACTGATTCTTTTCCTGGCTTCTTGCTTTTACATAGTAACATAGTAACATAGTAGATGATGACAGAAAAAGACCTACACGGTCCATCTAGTCTGCCCAAGATAAACTCATATGTGTATACCTTACCTTGATTTGTACCTGTCTTTTCCAGGGCACAGACCGTATAAGTCTGTCCAGCAGTATTTCCCGCCTCCCAACCACCAGTCCCGCCTCCCATCACCGGCTCTGGCACAGACCCCGTATAAGTCTGCCCTCCCCTATCCTAGCCTCTCAACCACCAACCCCTCTTCCCCCCGCCACCCAATTTCAGCTAAGCTTCTGTGGATCCATTCCTTCTGCACAGGATTCCTTTATGCCTATCCCACGCATGTTTGAATTCCGTTACTGTTTTCATCTCCACCACCTCCCGCAGGAGGGCATTCCAAGCGTTCACCACCCTCTCTGTGAAGAAATACTTCCTGACATCTTTCCTGAGTCTGCCCCCCTTCAATCTCATTTCATGTCCTCTCGTTCTACCACCTTCCCATCTCCGGAAAAGATTTGTTTGTGGATTAATACCTTTCAAATATTTGAACGTCTGTATCATATCACCCCTGTTCCTCCTTTCCTCCAGAGTATACATGTTCAGGTCAGCAAGTCTCTCTTCATACGTCTTGGAACGCAACTCCCATACCATCCTCGTAGCTTTTCTTTGCACCGCTTCCATTTTTTTAACATCCTTCGCAAGGTACGGCCTCCAAAACTGAACACAATACTCCAGGTGGGGCCTCACCAACATCTTATACAGGGGCATTAAAACCTCCTTTCTTCTGCTGGTCACACCTCTCTCTATACAGCCTAGCAACCTTCTCGCTACGGCCACCGCCTTGTCGCACTGTTTCATCGCCTTCAGGTCCTCAGATACTATCACCCCAAGATCCCTCTCCCCGTCCGTCTCTATCAGGCTCTCCCCGCCTAACACATACGCCTCCCTTGGATTTCTGCTCCCTAAGTGCATCACTTTGCATTTCTTCGCATTGAATTTTAATTGCCAAACGTTAGACCATTCTTCCAGCTTCTTCAGATCTTTTTTCATGTTTTCCACTCCCTCCGGGGTGTCCACTCTGTTGCAAATCTTGGTGACATCCGCAAAAAGGCAAACTTTACCTTGTAACCCTTCGGCAATGTCACTCACAAATATATTGAACAGAATGGGCCCCAGCACCGATCCCTGAGGCACTCCACTACTCACCTTTCCCTCCTCTGAGCGAACTCCATTTACCACCACTTCTGGCATCTGCCCGTCAACCAGTTCCTAATCCAGTTCACCACTTCGGGTCCTATCTTCAGCCCGTCTATTTTATTCAAGAGCCTCCTGTGGGGAACCATGTCAAAAGCCTTGCTGAAATCTAAGTAGATGACGTCCATAGCACGTCCTTGATTTAATTCTCCTGTCACCCAGTCAAAGAATTCAATGAGATTCGTTTGGCACGATTTCCCTTTGGTGAAACTATGTTGTCTCGGATCTTGCAACTTATTGGCTTCCAGGAAATTCACTATCCTTTCCTTCAGCATCGCTTCCATTACTTTTCCAATAACCGAAGTGAGGCTTACCGGCCTGTAGTTTCCAGCTTCTTCCCTATCACCACTTTTGTGAAGAGGGACCACCTCCGCCGTTCTCCAATCCCTCGGAACCTCTCCCGTCTCCAAGGATTTATTAAACAAATCTTTAAGAGGACCCGCCAGAACCTCTCTGAGCTCCCTCAGTATTCTGGGGTGGATCCTGTCCGGCCCCATGGCTTTGTCCACCTTTAGCTTTCCAAGTTGTTGATACACACTCTCTTCCGTGAATGGTGCTCTTTCCACTTCATTCTCA
This sequence comes from Microcaecilia unicolor, assembly GCF_901765095.1. Taxonomy (NCBI): domain Eukaryota; kingdom Metazoa; phylum Chordata; class Amphibia; order Gymnophiona; family Siphonopidae; genus Microcaecilia; species Microcaecilia unicolor. The sequence continues at coordinate 661,018,147 of NC_044032.1, forward strand.
GGTGTACTTTTGCCAGTCCCTCTCAGTCCTTCCCCAGGATTTTCTTCAGTGAAAACAGAACAAAAGTATCTATTTAGCAAATTGGCTTTTTCTTCATCATTTTCTTCATAGCGTTTTGCTGTATCTTTTAGTCTCACAATGATTTTAATATAACTGAAAAAAAAACCCATTGTGTTGAAGGCAAAAACACATAGTAAAAATTGCATTTACTGTTACTCTATATTCCCGGAGTTGGTACTCTTCTTTCCGGAACCTGTAAGCCACATTGAGCCTACTGCTATGTGGGAAAATGTGGGATAGAAATATAATAAATGAATAAATAAATAAAATATGAAGAAAAACTTGCCGTGGAGACAAAAACTCATAGTAATACATACATACTGGGCTTGATGGACCTTTGGTCTGTCCCAGTATGGTGATACTTATGTTCTTATGGTTATATTCTTATTTATTTATATACTAATGATCATGAACTGCTCTTGAAACTAGCAGGATATGTAGCTCACCCCAGTAGGTACAAAACATTAACTGTTGCTTTCTGACATATTACATAAGAACTAATTGAGAAGTGACCTTCAAATAACAATGATTAGGAAAAGTGTAAACCTTTACCGCATGTACAGAGGCCATATACGATAGAGGAAGATACTGGAGAGAAACCTCTGCAAAAACACACAAGCAAATCAACAGGAGAGGTGATCCAGGGAATGAAGAATTGATGGGAGTTCATAAAAAACAATTTTATTGGAAAATGGACCCAACTTGTCCAAGTTTTAGTTGCCTTCCTCAGGGGTCACCAGAATCTTCCAAGAAAAATCAAAGACGTTCAATAAAAATATTCCTTATTGAACATATTTGATTTTGCTTAGAAGATTCTGGTGTCCCCTGATGAAAACAACCAAAACGTGGCTAGTTCGGATCAATTTTTCAAAAAAATTGTTTTTGGTGAACTTTCCTCAGTTCTTTATTCCCTGGATCACTTCTGCTGTTGATTTCCTCATATACCATTGAGGACAAAAGCTTGAATGGACTAATCAGTCATTAATATCACCTGCCTCTCCACTTACCCACAGATATCCAACAAGATATTACACACCAATAATGTATGGACGGACATCCTAAGTAGGCAGGTACAGTACTATCACGGAAGAGGGGGATGAGGTAGACCCTAGTGAATATGTGGACATGTACACACCAGTACACACATGGTAGATATCAGGATCACTCAGATAGAGGTGTGCAATGGGATGGGACAAGTCTGCAACACAGTTTCTGTGGGTCAGAATTGGTGGGACAAGTGAGGGCCAGTAATGAGGGGGAAGGGAGGTGCAGGGGTCTCATTATTAGGCCTCTAACCTAGCTCTCTCATATCCACATTTCCATATAGCCTAGCATTCTGCTTACCTGATCTATGGTGAGCTGTGTCATGCTGGTTGACCCCTGGAATAGTGTCATGGTTTCAGGTGACCAGTTCATCCCTCTCAAAGGAAGTGATGGATATGAAACTGGCAGAACCATTGCAATGCCGAGCTGCTTGGTTTTTGTGGGGTCTGCACCACAGATCTGACCATTTTTTTTCGAGGCCCTTGATATATCATGGTTCTGGTGTTGTTGAGGTGTTGGCAAATGCCTCACCAGAGTGCTGATATGGTGTTAGCACTGGCCCTAGACTCTCCAGCCCCCTAAAGAACATCATAGTGCCTCCCAACCTCTCTCACCAGAAACCTCAGCTCACCACCAAAGAAGTTGGCTTTCCTCAGATCAGTGCTGTCACCCAAAATAGGCAGTAGCAGCTATCTTACAAGTTGACCCAACTTAATGTGACGTTAACAGAAATATCTTCTTGGCTTGCTATGAACCACTTCATGCTCAATCCATCCAAAACCACTGCCTGCTTGATTACAGGCAGTACAGGTGTAATGCACCTATACTCTCCCCATGATTAGACAATAACCCTATCTCCCTAGTCCCTAATTTCAAATACGAAGGTGTTATCCTTGACCAGGAGCTCTCATTCAATCAACACATCTCTGTCTTGTCCAAAGTTTGTTTTCTTTCACAAAGTCAATTCAGAATAATCCACTTGTTCCTGGATGAAGCTTCTCAAAAGAATGTCCTCTATGCTCTCTTTATGTCTAGGTTAGTCTAGTGCGTTATTTTATTCTAGTCTTCTGCAATTTCATAAGAACATAAGGCTTGCCATACTGGGACAGACCAAAGGTCCATCAAGCTCAGTATCCTGTTTCCAACAGTGGCCAGTCCAGGTCACAAATACCTGGCAGAAACCCAAAGAGTAGCAACATTCCATGTAGAACCGCAAAGAATAGCAAGATTCCGGAATCCTAGAGAGTAACACGATTCCATGTAGAACCCCAAAGAGCAGTAACATTCCATTTAGAACCCCAAAGAGTGGCAAGATTCCATTCAGAATCCCAAGTACATAAGTTTTGCCATACTGGGACAGACCAAAAGTCCATCAAGCTCAGTATCCTGTTTCCAGCAGTGGCCAGTCCAGGTCACAAGTACCTGGCAGAAACCCAAAGAGTAGCAACATTCCATGTAGAACCCCAAAGAATAGCAAGATTCCGGAATCCTAGAGAGTAACACGATTCCATGTAGAACCCCAAAGAGCAGTAACATTCCATTTAGAACCCCAAAGAGTGGCAAGATTCCATTCAGAATCCCAAGTACATAAGTTTTGCCATACTGGGACAGACCAAAGGTCCATCAAGCTCAATATCCTGTTTCCAGCAGTGGCCAGTCCAGGTCACAAGTACCTGACAAGATCCCAGAATAGTAAAACAGACTCTTCCTTCATGATTGGGCACTCTGAGACTCATGTAAATGCCACAGCTGACTTAGACCCTTACAGATCTCCCACCGCACATGGGTGCTCTCCCTGCCTCAGTTCTGGTGTGCCAGGCTTGTAGGTTATGTATGTGAGTAATCCTCTTTGTACTTTGGCATACAGTACAGATGAACCCAACAGGATTCTATATAGTACAGTGTATATAACACTGGCTTTCCTGACTGTTAGGTTATATGCAAAGCAATGTCCATTTCAGTTGAGATCTATATCGCTTTTCCTTCTCCATCATAAGGTACATGCCCATTTTCAATGTGACTGTACACACAGACCCTTCCACATTAGGTTCTCATTGCTGTTCCACACATGTTCACACAGAAACCCTGGGGGCCAGGACTACAGTCTTATTGGCTATTACTGGGTGATTAATGATTGTGGGAGGCACTAGTAGAAGGGGAGCATGGTTGTTCCCATTTTGTTGTGAGATGTTCTTCTCATGTACAGCACTTAGACTCTCTTTATAGGGTGGGGATTTCTTGATATTTAATAACATTATTATTATTATTATTATTATTTGTATAGCGCTACCAGACGCACGCAGTGCTGAACACCTGACACAGAGAGACAGTCCCTGCTCAATAGAGCTTACAATCTAAAAGTAATACAGACAGACAAGACAATTAAGGGTGAGGGAAGTACTGGGTGAGAAGGAACAAGTGGAGGGCAATTGAGTAGTGGCTAGTAGCCAAAAGCAGTGGTGAAAAGGTGGGTTTTCAGCATAGATTTGAAAACAGGTAGAGATGGAGCTAGACGTACAGGCTCAGGAAGTCTATTCCAGGCATAAGGTGCCGCGAGGGAAAAGGAACGAAGCCAGGAGTTAGCAGTGGAGGAGAAGGGGGATGACAAGAGGGATTTGTCCAGTGAGCGGAGTTCACGGAGAGGAATGTAGGGAGAAATGAGAGAGGAGAGGTAATGGGGGGCTGCAGAGTGGATGCATTTAAAGGTCAGTAAGAGAAGTTTGAACTGTATGCGGAAGCGGACAGGGAGCCAGTGAAGTGTCTTGAGGAGTGGGCTAGTGTGGGTATAATGATTTTGGCAGAAAATAAGTCATGCTGCAGAATTTTGGACAGACTGGAGAGGAGAGAGATGGCTAAGAGGAAGACCAGTGAGAAATAAGTTGCAATAATCCAAGCGAGAGGTGACAAGGGTTTGGATAAGGGTTCTGGTAGCGTATTCAGAAAGGAAGGGGCGGATTTTGCTAATGTTGTAGACAGGTTTTGGCGATCTGTTGAATATGCGCAGAGAAGAAGAGAGAGGAATCAAAGATGACTCCAAGGTTACGAGCCGAGGAGACAGGGAGGATGTGAGAGCCATTAACAGAGATAGAGAATGGGGGAAGAGGGGAGGTGGGTTTAGGGGGAAAAATGAGAAGTTCAGTTTTGGTCATGTGTAGCTTCAGATGACGTTGAGACATCCAAGCAGCAATGTCAGACAAGCAGGATGAAATTTTGTCCTGGATTACGGGTGAGATTTCAGGGGTGGAGATGTAGATCTGAGAGTCATCTGCATAAAGATGGTATTGAAAGCCATGAGATGAAATCAGGGTACCAAGGGAAGAGGTATAAATGGAGAAAAGGAGGGGTCCAAGGACAGAACCCTGGGGGACACCAACTGAAAGCGGGATGGAAGTTGAGGAGGAATCGCCAGAGTGAACACTGAAAGTGCGAAGTGAGAGGTAAGAGGAGAACCAGGAAAGAACAGGGCCCTGGAATCCAATCGAGGATAGTGTATCTAGGAGTATGGTGTGGTCAACAATGTCGAAAGCAAAAGATAGGTCAAGAAGGATAAGGATAGAATAGAGACCTCTGGATTTAGCCAGCAGCAGGTCATTAGAGACTTTGGTAAGTGCAGTTTCAGTAGAGTGAAGAGGGCAGAAACCAGACTAGAGTGGGTCAAGAATAGGTTGAGAAGACAATGGCGGTGAACAGCGCATTCAAGTAATTTGGAGAGGAAAGGGAGATGGGGCGATATTTGGAGGGACAATTAGGGTCAAGTGAGGGTTTTTTTTAAGGAGTGGAGTGACAACAGCATGTTTGAAAGCCATAGGGACAGTTGCAGTGGAGAGTGAGAGATTAAGGATGTGACAGATGACAGGGATGACAGTAGGAGAGATAGTGTTAAGTAGATAAGTGGGGATGGGATCAGATGAACAGGTAGTACATTTAGAGAAGGAAAGGAGAAGGGCAGTTTCCTCAGTAGAAACTTCAGAGAAGGAGGAAAAAGAAGGAGAGGAAGGAGAGTAGGGGGTGTGGATTAAGGGAGAGAGATGTGGGGAGGGTTTGGATGAAAATTCAAGGTTAATCTTACGGATTTTATCATGGAAATGCTCAGCTAGGGTCTGAGGGGAAAGAGAAGGGGGAATTGGGGATGGAGGCACTTTGAGAAGAGAGTTCAGTGTGGCGAAGAGAAGTTGGGGGTTAGAGCGAAGGGAATTTGTCAATTGGGTGAAGTAATCCTGTTTGGCCTGTGAAAGGGCAGACTAGAAGGAGTTAAGCATGAATTTGAAATGAATGAAGTTGGCAAGGGTGCGGGATTTAAGCCAAGAACGTTCAGCAGAGCGTGCACAGGAACGAAAGTAGTGGATTTTGAGGTCAGCCAAGGCTGGGGTTTGGTACACTTAGTAGGGTGGGGCATGAGAGGGGCAAAAGTGTCCAGAGCAGAGGAGAGAATAGTATCATAGGAAGAAATGGCTTCATTGACAGATTTAGATAGAGTGGTGGAAGAGAAAAGTTTAGAGACACAAGAGGACAGAGTAAGGGGGTCAATAGCTTGAAGATTCCGAGATGTGGGGACTAGGGAGGTTGAGTGGGACTGGGGAGGAGGGTGCTTAAGTGTGAAGGTTAATAGGTGATGGTCAGAAAGGGGGAGAGCTGAGGAACAGAAGCTGGAGGTGAAGTAGTTAGAGGAGAGGATAAGGTCAAGACAGTGACCATTTTGGTGGGTAGGTGCAGAGGAGCATAGCCGAAGATTGAAAAAGGACGTTAGGGCAAGGAATTAGGAAGCATAAGAGTTAGAGGAATCATCAGCGTGGATGTTAAGGTCACTTAGGATGATGGAGGGGGATGTAGGTTCAAGAAAGAAGGAAAGCTCTTTGAGCAGGGACTGTCTTTCTTCTATGTTTGTGCAGCACTGCGTATGGCTTGTAGCGCTATAGAAATGCTAAATAGTAGTAGTAGTAATCAAAGTCAGTGAGAAAGGATGAAAGAGACTTATCAGGGGGTTGATAAATGACTGCCAATCGGAGAGGCAGAGGAGTGAAAAGGTGGATGGAGTGGACTTCAAAGGACAAAAAGCAGTGAGACCGGGGTGGAAGAAGAGGTTGGAATTTGCAGGAGGGAGAGAGTAGCAATCCAACGCCAACGCCGTGGCTGGCAGGGCGAGGGGAATGAGAAAAAAGATAACCACCATGGCAAAGGGCTGCCACAGAAGTAGAGTCATCAGGGGAGAGCCAAGTTTCAGTTAAGACAAGTAGATGGAGAGAACGAGAAATGAAGAGATCGTGAATGCAAGGAAGTTTATTGCAGATGGAGCAGGCATTCCATAGGGTGCAAGAGAAGGGTAAGGAGTAAGGGGGAAGAATAGGAATAGAGATGAGATTAGAGACGTTACGATGTGGCCTGCATAAGTAGGAAGAAGGCAGAAGAGGAGGACCAGGATTGGGATTGATGTCACCAGCTGAGAGTAAGAGAAGAAGTAAAAGAGAGCGGTAAAAGAGAGTAAAATATGAACACTGTGTACTGTAGGGCAGTGGTTCTCAACCCTGGCCTGGGGGACTACCACCCACTTGGATTTTTAGGATATCATTAATGAATATGCATGAAAGAGATATGCATATAGCAGAGGTGACAGCAATGGAAATCTGTCTCATGCATATTCATTAGGGGAATCCTGAAATCCAACTGGCTGGTGGTCCCCCAGGACGGCTTTGAGAACCACTCTTTTAGGGGGGGGGGTTGATGATTGCATGGGATGGTGCATAGGTTCAGGAATCATTTTCTCACTAAGTGGGAAAATCACATCTACATGCAAGGGGTTACAGAACAAGCATTATGGTCACACTTCTTCTGTTAATGCAGTGTAGCCACAGGTCATTGTCTTGGTGTGTAGGCCACGATTCATAGCTGCTCTCAGGGTAGCCCTGTGCACCCATCAATCTACCACTCCCATATGGTTGTATGTGGGATTTAACCACAGGTCAGTGAGATATGATGGGACATGGGGGGTCTGATCACCCAGATTTCCAGCTACTTCTATGCATTGTGCCTAGGGAACCCCCCTCACACAGTACCTGTGTTCTGTGTGCTATGTTGGCCAGAAGCACTGAAGATGGTAAGGTTCAACATACAGTGGACAGTATGATTGACCAGAATGAGGCAGATTGTATACCAAAAATATGTAGCTGGTGTTATTGGGGGAAGGGGTGAATAGTAGGGATAGCTTTGTACATGACTGATCTGTATGACCTGGCAAATTTTGGTGGCCATTACATTATCTGTCTCCTTTAATGGAAGAACTAACTTCGAAGTCTCTCTCTCACCAACACAAACACACATACACAAACACACACACACACACACACACACACACACACACAAGGAGTGAGGCGAAGGAAGCTATTAGAGCTAAAAGAAAATCCTTCAGAAAATGAAGAAGCCTCTGACTGAAAATAACAAACAGCATAAAGAATGACAAGTCAAATGCAAAGTACTGATAAGGAAGGCAAAGAGGGACTTCGAAAAAAAGATTGCGCTGGAGGCAAAAACACATAGTAATTTTTTTATTTAGGTATATTAAAATCAAGAAGCCAGCAAAAGAATCAGTTGGACCGCTAGATGACGAGGGGTAAAAGGAGCACTCAGGGAAGACAAAGCCATAGTGGAGAAATTAAATGAATTCTTTGCATTGGTCTTCATTGAGGAAGATTTGGGAGACATACTGGTACCAAAAATGGTATTCAAAGCATTCAAGTCACTGAATGAAATCTCTATAAACCTGGAGGATGTAATGGCGCAATTTGTGAAATTGAAGAGTAGCAAATCACCTGGACCAGATGGCATTCTTCCCAGAGTACAGATAGAATTGAAAAATGAACTTGCAGAACTATTGTTAGTAATATGTAATTTATCTTTAAAGTCAAGTATGGTACCGAAAGATTGAGGGTGGCCAATGTAACGCTGAGTTTTAAAAATTGGTTCCAGAGGTGATTCCAGGAAATTATAGACTGGTGAGCCTGATGTCGGTGCTGGGAAAAATGGTAGGGACTATTATAAAGAACAAAATTACAGAGCATATTCAAAAAGCATGGATTAATGAGACCAAGCCAACATGGATTTAGTGAAGGGGAATTGTGCCTCACCAATCTGTTACATTTCTTTGAAGAGGTGAACAACCATGTGCATAAAGGTGAGCTGGTCAATATTGTGTATCTGGATTTTCAAAAGGCATTTGACAAAGTACCTTATGAAAGACTCCAGAGGAAATTGGAGAGTCATGGGATAGGAGGTAGTGTTCTATTGTGGATTAAAAACTGGTTAAAATATAGAAAACAGAGAGTAGGGTTAAATGGTCAGTATTCTCAATGGAGAAGGGCAGATAGTGGGGTTCCCCAGGGTCTGTGTTGGGACCGCTGCTTTTTAACATATTTATAAATGATCTAGAGATGGAAGTAACTAGTGAGGTGATTAAATTTTCTGACAACACAAAGTTATTCAAAGTTCTTAAATTGCAAGAGGATTGTGAAAAATTAAAAGAGGACCTTATGAGACTGGGAGACTGGGCATCCAAATGGCAAATGATATTTAATGTGATCAAGTGCAAAGTGATACATGTGGGAAAGAGGAACCCGAACTATAGCTATGTAATACAAGGTTCCAAATTAAGAGCCATCAACCAGGAAAGGGATCTAGGTGTCGTCGTTGATGATATGTTGAAACCCTCTGCTCAGTGTGCTGCGGCGGCTAAGAAAGCAAATAAAATGTTAGGTATTATTAGGAAAGGATTGGAAAACAAAAATGAGGATGTTATAATGCCTTTGTATCGCTCCATGGTGTGACTGCATCTTGAAGATTGTGTGCAATTCTGGTCACCACATCTCAAAAAAGATATAGTGGATATTAGAAAAGGTACAGAGAAGGGTGATGAAAATGATGGGAAATGGGACTTGATATACTGCCATTCTGTGGTTTTTGCAACTACATTCAAAGTGGTTTATATGGAGGCGTATTTTCAAAGTACTTAGACTTACAAAGTTCCATAGCAACCTATGGAACCTTGTAAGTCTAAGTGCTTTGAAAATGAGCCCCATAGTATATTCAGGTACTTATTTTGTACCAGGGGCAATGGAGGGTTAAGTGACTTACTCAGAGTCACAAGGAGCTGCAGTGAGAATTAAACTCAGTTCTCCAGGATCAAAGTCCACTGCACTAACCACTAGGCTACTCCTCCACTCCTTATGAGGAAAGGCTAAAGTGGCTAGGGCTTTTCAGCTTGGAGAAAAGATGGCTGAGGGGAGATATGATAGAGGCCTATAAAATAATGAGTGGAGTGGAATGGATAGATGTGATCGCTTGTTTACTCTTTCCAAAAATACTAGGACTAGGGGGCACGCAGTGAAGCTACAAAGTAGTAAATTTAAAACGAATTGGAGAAAATATTTCTTCACTCAACGTGTAATTAAATTCTGGAATTTGTTGCTAGAGAATATGGTAAAATCAGTTAGCTTAGCAGGGTTTAAAAAAAGGATTGGATAACTTACTAAAAGAAAAGTCCATAATCTGTTATTCATATGGCTTGGGGGAAAATCCACTGCTTATTTCTAGGATAAGCAGCATAAAATGTATCGTACTGTTTTGGGATCTTGTCACGTACTTGTAACCTGGCTTGGCCACTGTTGGAAACAGGATGCTGGGCTTGATGTGCCTTTGTTCTTTCCCAGTATTGCAATAATGCACTTATGTACCTCGGCATATGTAAGGTACATATGTAAGGTTAAAGGTTAGGTTCATGAAATGGTGATCAGAGGGCCTGGGATGGAGCTTGGCGATACCTAAATAACCTGCATAACAGTAACATCACATGTGTGTCACATATAGAAAAAGGAATCGGCTGTGGGCTTGTCTGATTCCACGTGTAGCTTCAGTGTTACAAGATCCTGATTTTATATTGCTGTAAAAGAAATTTCTTGCATGATGGAAGTTCAGTTTTTGTTTTCCTTCAGTGTTTTGAGAAAGGTTTGGACCCAGTAAACTGTGATCCTGAGAATCAAATTCTGAATGTGAGCTGGTATAAAACCATCATCTGAGCCTGGTTCTTCATATTCATAAATCTTTCCAGCTGCCATGAATTAAAAAGGCAGAAATGAGACACTTTCCCGTCTGCTCTTTGTGATGTGCTGTGACAGATGTTCCATGCTCTGCAGTCACATCTTCAATAAAAAAAAGTCACAGATTGTTTTCTACCCTGCTGCATGCAATAATTAAAGCAAACGCATAAACATCATAAAATCCCAATTGCAAGGATGGTGTGAAATGTTAAACTTTCCTGGTTCTGCTCAGGTTTGCAACTGCTGTTTCCAGTTCATCATTTACTGATACATAGCCTTTGATATGAACTGTCTGAATCCACTCTAAAGATTTAGCAAGTAAGTTGCATTGGCAGGAATCCAAGGTAATTTTATTACCCTGCTCTGTAATTCTTCATGCATTCAATCGGAATTGTGTTCCTTTTACCGCTTGTATTCTGGGCTGGTAGGGGAGGTGGCAGGATGGTAAAAGGCTGCAGAACCAGTCTCGTGTCCTCAGGAACCTCCTTTAGCTCAGAAGATGGTGGTAAAACCAAGGAAGTGCTGAGAATTGAAGAAAAAGTAGTGGAGAATATGTGAATGGAAATCTGGCTGAAATGGTGCCTGTCTGATGTGAATCTCCCTCTATTTCTCTTCTGTCTCTAGCACTAGGTACCCTGATCGTGACCCTCTTTACAGCTCTCCCCGTGCTTCCGTATGGATGTCTTTTTCCATCAGTTAAATAAACTCAGCTCATTCAATCTTTCCTCCTATTATCTGAACCTCATATATTGTTTGTGTTGCCATGAATTAACTCCAGGATTTTCTGAGATGCGGATCTGTAGGAGGCATTTCTTACTGAAGGACTTCATCACTTTGCAGGCAAGAGAAGTCAGCTCTGCTCACAGCTTCTGGGCTCTTTAAAGCTCTGATGAGTCTTTGTTATTGTGAGGGGATCCTTTCCCGGCCCCTAAAATAGTCAACACAGATCAAGTAATGGTGGCTAAAGACCAACCGGCCCAGTCAGTCTACCTCCTAATTCTGGTCTACACTGCAAGGATGGATCCCAGCCACCAAGTGCAAAAGTATAACCATTGCAATGTTAAGAAAAATTGTATAACAGGGCGTCCAAATGTATGTTCCAATTGCATGCGTAAATACACGAGGAACTGGCACTTTCACGGGTAAATGACAGCAAAGCCACTAATTGAAATTCTGTAGGGACACATTTACGTGGCACAGTGCATTAATGTAAGGGTCATTCACGTGACTGGAGCATGGGAGAGGCATAGGCAGGGCTGCTACTTACTCAACTTATAGAAATTGTAAGTTATGTTCACCTGGGCTGCATTTAACCACCTGCAGTCACGACAGGTCTGTGGCTGGTGTAACTAAAGACACTCTGATGCCAGGGTATAACAGAATCTGAGTGCCCAGGTTCTCACCACATTTATTTATTGCATTTGTACCCCACATTTTCCCACCTATTTGCAGGCTCAATGTGGCTTACATATTACTGTGAGGCGTAAGCCGCCTGCGGTGATGAAACAAATACAGAGTGATGTGGTAGAGAATGAGATGTATGTGTTACAGACACATAATAGAATCGAGAGAAGAAGAGTTATATAATGTTCATTGCAGGTTTTGGTTTTGTTGTGTTGCTGAGTCCAGGCACTTAAGTTGGATCAATAAGATACGCCTTCTCGAACAGATTGGTGTTTAGTGATTTCCGGAAGTTGAGGTGGTTGTGTGTTGTCTTCATGGCTTTTGGTAATGCATACGATCTGCAAACTCCAAGATGGAAGGACAAAAAAAGCAGATCAGTAGAAAAAATTATTTTATTAATGACAACCAAATATTCAAATCAGCGGTTTGGCGCTGTCGAATCGGGATTTTCCAAATATGAGCCTGGCTGCTGTGTTTTGAGAGTCTGTAGTTTCTTTATGAGTTGTTCTTTGCATCCCGCATAAAGTCCATTGCAATAGTCAACATGGCTTAGTACCATTGATTGAACCAGGTTGCGGAAAGTTGCCCTTGGGAAGAATGGCTTTACACGTTTAAGTTTCCACATTGAGTGGAACATTTTCTTGATTGTGGAGTTTTGCCATAGGCAACATGTCTATAGAATTACCCCCACTTTGTTCTAATTTTATGTCATTTGTCCTTCTCTTTTTGTTCCCTGTTATCCTGAGTAGATGAGCATCTTACTGTTCATATTAATCCAACACTCAGAGATCCTCTTATCTCTCAACTTACCATCAAGCTCTGTAAAAGTCTAAAAAGCTGCCATACCTAGTGTGGTTCTTATCGGAACATGTAGTGTCAAATAGTGCAATGGGCACAGTGTATAGCTTTCAACATGGTTCCTGCTGTGTTTCCTAGTCTAATGGGGTCAGGGTCAAGCGAAGTATGGCAGCACCCTTAACTCGAAGGGGACTTACCTTGCCCAAATGAATTGTTATGGAGTGACTTCTCTGAAATTTTTCAAGTTCAGTCGGGGCTTAATGCAACATTTATTTATTGGGATTTATTTATGCCCCCTATTTCCAAGAGCTTTCTCTGTCTAACATTCACCAGATGTTTGATTTTGGGTTTGTCACGGTGGCAATTTGGAGGAAAAGAGGTCACTCTGCAGAAAAACTAGCCTCGTCCCAGTTCATGAAAGAAACTGAGAGAAATTTGAAAAGTGAATATGCTAATAAGTTCTCCTTATCAGAACAGGTGTTGTGTTGTGATATTGATGTTACAGTTGTAATAAAGCAGCTCTTTTGTCACCTAGCTTGTACGTGACAAATCGGACCTCCCACCAGGAGTCTGATGGTGGTTCTGGGCCTTCCACGAACCATTTTGGATGCTAGAAAATATTCTCTAGTGGGGAGTGTTCGTGCCTGGCAATAAATTTTGAGGTAAACAATTTTATCGTCAATATTAGGTTAATAAATTGATGCTTTTTCTCACTTTTTATATCTTTCAGATAAATGTGGAGGGGCATAATTGAACGAAAACGTCTATCTCCATGGGCGTTTATCTCCGAGAACGGGTCCGTGAAGGGGCGGACCCAACCGTATTTTCTCAAAAAATAGACGTCCATGTTTTATTCGACAATTTGTGAGCTGGGCGTTTTTGTTTTTCAGCGATAATGGAAAATGAAAGCGCCCAGCTCAAAAACGAATAAATCCAAGGCATTTGTTCGTGGGAGGGGCCAGGATTCGTAGTGCACTGGTCCCCCTCACATGCCAGGACACCAACCGGGCACCCTAGGGGCACTTTTACAAAAACAAAAAAAAAGGTAAAAGAGCTCCCAGGTGCATAGCACCCTTCCCTTGTGTGTTGAGCCCCCCAAATCCCCCTCAAAACCCATCACCCACAAGTCTACACCATTACTATAGCCCTAAGGGGTGAAGGGGGGCACCTACATGTGGGTACAGTGGGTTTGGGGGGGCGGTGTGGAGGGCTCCCATTTACCAGCACAAGTGTAACAGGTGGGGGGGATGGGCCTGGGTCTACCTGCCTGACGTCCACTGCACCCCCTAATAACTGCTCCAGTGACCTGCATACTGCTGCCAGGGAGGTGGGTATGACATTTGAGGGTGAACATAAAAAGTTGTGAAACGGCATATTTTGTGGTGGGAGGGGGTTTGTGGCCACTGGGGGAGTCAGGGGAGTTCATCCCCGATTCCCTCTGGGGGTAATCTGGTCATTTAGGGCACTTTTTGGTGCCTTATTCGTGAAAAAACAGGGTCCAGGAAAAGTGCCCTAAATTCTAGCTACAAACGTATACTTTTTTCCATTATCGGCGAAAGGTGCCCATCTCTCCTCGGCCGATAACCACGCCCCAGTTTCACCTTCGCCTCGCCTCCGACACACACCCCGTCAACTTTGTAAGCTTCCACGATGGAGTGCAGTTGAAAACGTCCAAAATCGGCTTTCCATTATACCGATTTATTTGTTTTTGTGAGATAAATGTCTATCTCCCGATTTGGGTCGAAATCTAGGCGTTTTTCTCTTTCAATTATAAGGTGGATAGTGTCCCTGTCTGTGCCAGATGCTCAGGTAAGTATATTTTAATTCTTTTGTTTCTCTTTTTCCTGTATGGTTCTTTTCCTCTTTTTCCTTCTGTAATTGGTCTAAACCTAAAATCCGTGTGACACTATCTCAGTCTTGTGATATGTGAGATGCTATTGTAATGCTGGATAACTCATCTGATGATTTTTCAAGCTTTCTTGTTTCTTCAGTTCTTCTTTTTGCTTGTAAATGTTGGGGCCCTTGGTTCCCAAATGATGAGGCAATGTTTTTCGGAAGAACCTGCTGTAACCTACTCTTTAAAGGGCTGTGGTAAAAAAAGAGAGGCCTGCAGCAGTGTGGGTGTATGAAATTGCTGTACACTAAGACCATGTCGTACCACAGCCAGAATTTCCATCATTTTAAAAGGAAGTCTTAAATGGTTGTGTGCTAAGAAAAATATTGGCACACGGCAATTTACAGCCTGAGCCCTTACCGCCACCCTTTTAGAAGGCAGTCAGGGCTCGCACGCTAAACTGGCAGTAATCGGACAGTGTGTGACGATGACCAATTAACACCGGGCATGCCTGCACGGCATCCCCGTGCTAGAAGATAGAAAAATATATTCTGGCACAGGAAACACAAAAGTACCATAGGGCATCTGGGCCTGCCTCGCGAAAGTGCTGTTTTTCCGCGCAGTTGCCCTGCTACAGCTTAGTAAAAGGGACCCTAGAAAGACTCAATGAAATTACATGGAAATACATTTAAAAGAAATAGAAGGAAATTTTTTTTCACTCAACGAATAGTTAAGCTCTGGAACTCATTGCCAGAGGATGGGTTTAAAAAAGGTTTGGACAAGTTCCTGGAGAAAAAGTCCATAGTCTGTTATTGAGATAAGTACATAAGCTTTGCCATACTGGGACAGACAAAAGGTCCATCAAGCCCAGCATCCTGTTTCCAACAGTGCCCAATCCCGGTCACAAATACCTGGCAAGATCCCCCCCAAAAAAGTACAAAACATTTTATGTTGCTTATCCCAGAAATAGTGGATTTCCCCCAAGTCCATCTAATAATGGTCTATGGACTTTTTCTTTAGGTAACCATCCAAACCTTTTTTAAACTCTGCTAAGCTAACCGCCTTTACCACATTGTCTGGCAACGAATTCCAGAGTTTAATTACACGTTGGGTGAAGAAACATTTTCTCTGATTCGTTTTAAATTTACTACATTGTAGCTTCATCACATGCCCCCTAGTCCTAGTATTTTTGGAAAGCGTAAACAGACGCTTCAAGCACAGCTTCAGATTCAGATAGACATGGTGAAGCCACTGCTCGCCCTAGGATTGGTAGCATGGAATGTTGCTTCTAATTGGGTTTCTGCTAGGTACTTGTGGCCTGACTTGGCCACTGTTGGAAACAGGATACTGGACTAGATGGACCATTCATCTGACCCAGTAAGGCTATTCTTATGTTCTTGATCTACCATATCAAATGCTCCCAATACATCAAGTTGCAATAGCACTGAGGAGATATTTGACTCAGCAATTTCTTAACCTTAGTTACTATTGTAACAAGAAAGGCCTCAGTACCATTTATAGGCTGGAAACCGTATTGAGAACTGTGCAATCCTTGATAATTATCCCAGAATAACTTAACCCGAGATGCTACAATAGATTCCACTACCTTAGTTAACCATATGTCACGTTTCAGGGTGTGAGCCCTTTGACCATGGTGGAACAGCGGTGGGTGAGTCCCTGCAGAAGGCATTGCTTCAGTTGCGGCATCGAGGGAAGTGGAAAACTGTACCCAGAGCTGGAAGCTGAAGCTGTGCTTGAAGCCACAGCAGTGCTGGAACTGGAACCAGGACTGGAAGCTGGAGTGGTGCTGAAAGCAGGTGCTGTCCTGGTAAGCAGAGGCTGTGCTGGAGCTGGAATCAGAACTGGAAGCAGGAGCTGAGCAGGAAGCTGAAGATTTTGCTAGGAACTGGAACCGGGGCTGGAAACAGACGTGGAGCAGGACACTGGAACCAGGAGAACCTGTTGCAAGGCAAAAAGCAGACAGCAGCAACTGCAGGAGAAGACCCAGGGTGACGATGTCAGTGAGGGGCATGCCCAAGCAGCGTCAACCCAAATCCAGCCTTCCCCAAATGAGCATACGGCGCAGCTGTTGGCAGGCTAGAGGAGGCAGCAGGGTGCATCACACACGGGGCTCCGATGCAGAGGTAAGGGAGTACGAGCTGACCATGACACCATGGTATGCTAGCCACAAGATGGAAATGAGCTGTCTTAGACAAATCCATTCCTGTTGATTTAGCAATTGGCATCAGTATAATTTTCCCCGTTTCCAGGGGAAAATTACCCTCATTAAGCAATTTGTTCACTAAAAAAGTTAACTAATATACCAGCTCTATGGGAATATTAACAAATAAGAGTGACGGAGTTTAAAAAGGGGTTAGATAGATTCCTAAAGGACAAGTCCATAGACCGCTATTAAATGGACTTGGAAAAATTCCGCATTTTTAGGTATAACTTGTCTGGAATGTTTTTACGTTTGGGGAGCGTGCCAGGTGCCCTTGACCTGGATTGGCCACTGTCGGTGACAGGATGCTGGGCTAGATGGACCTTTGGTCTTTCCCAGTATGGCACTACTTATGTACTTATGACAATGATATAATAAACACAATTTTCCAGCTAATTTCTATAACATTAGATGCTCTTCTCTGAAGTGAACAGTATTGAACGTGGACCATAAACGATCAGCAATAATACCCTTATCACAATCTCTAGCTCTATCTTACATCTCTTTGTAAAAATTAAACATTTTCAACTTTTATCTCTAAAATAACTATCCAAATCCTCTGCTGAGGGCTGCAAATCATCTCACAATTGAGTTACTGAAGCAACTACTGTTAGGATTATTTAAGCTATTTAGGACCCTTTGAGGGGCATAATCGAACACGAACGCCTATCTCCATGGGCGTCTCTGTCCGAAAACGGGTACGTGAAGAGGAGGGACAGGCCGTATTTTCGAAAAAAATGGACGTCCATATTTTTTTTCGATAATACGGTTTGTACGGACCAAATCCCATGGATTTGTTCGTTTCTGAGCTGGGCGTTTGTTTTTTTTTAGCAATAATGGAAACTAAAACCGGCCAGCTCAAAAACGTCCTAATCCGAGCCATTTGGTCATGGGAGGGGCTAGGATTCGTAGTACACTGGCCCCCCTGACATGCCAGGACACCAACTGGGCACCCTAGAGGTCAGTGCGGTGGACTTCAGACAACGCTCCCACATGCATAGCTCCCTACCACGGGTGCTGAGCCCCCAACCTCCTCCCCCAAAACCCATTACCCACAAATGTACAACACTACCATAGCTCTTAGGGGTGAAGGGGGCACCTACATGTGGGTACAGTGGGTTTTGGAGGCCTCCCATTTACCAGCAAAAGTGTTACAGGTAGGGGGGATGGGCCTGGGTCCGCCTGCCTGAAGTGCACTGCGGTACCCACTAAAAGTGCTCCAGGCCTCTAGGACTTGTTGCTGCTGTAGAACCTTGGCACACCAGTTGACACCTGAAGACTAATGTCTCTGAAAACGTCCTTTATTGGAATAAGCACGTTTACTCATAGTTAACTGCAGATCAGAGGTTGCACCCCACTGGCAAAGAATCTCGCTGGTACTGAGATTAGCAGTAGGTCAGAGCTGGCAGAATGCTGTACAATGCCCTCTTTCAGCCACATTCAAGGTAAGAACTAAGTTCTGTAACATGGCTAACATGTGAAAGGGATCTAAAACTGGCTTACAAAAATGGCCACTACCTCATGGACTACCGGAAGCAAAACAGTGCACACTCTGACCCAGTAAGCAGGGGGGAAAGCACCATGGGAGTAGAACCTACCAACTACCAACATCGTGAGCATTTAACACAAGCTAGTGGAATCACGGAGCCCAATACCGTACACCCACCACAATGCATTGCTGCTTTTTTTTTTTAATCTTTATTTATTAAGTTTTACATCTAAATCTGTAAAACATAAATGTAGCGGAAATTTTAGAATTAAACACTATTAGGTAATACCTATTACCCAAAATTCTTAGAGGAAAAATTTTTATAACATTTGTCCACAATATTTGAATCAAGATCTAAGAAATTATAGCATAAGTAACATTTTTATAATCATAAACTAATCAGCGGAAGGGTGAAACATATATTAACAGCATTCTCTTAATTACGGGTTCAACTCCAGAGGCGAAACACTTTTTTCTTTTGATTCAATAAAATCTAACAACTTCTTAGGCAGTGGTGTCGCGAGGGCAGCTGACACCCGGGGCGGGTCGCCGCTGCGCACCCCCCCCCCCCCCCCCGGGTGCAGCGCGACGCACCCTCCCCCCTCCGTAGCGCAACACCCCCCCCCCCGCCCGCCCGCCCGTGAGAACATACCTGGAAGGCGGTAGAGGGGCGGGTGGGCGGGCCAACCCGCCGAGAGCACGCCGCTGGGAGGGTGTCGGCGCCTCACTGGTTCCTTGCTCTCTCTGCCCCGGAACAGGAAGTAACCTGTTCTGGGGCAGAGAGAGCAAGGAACCAGCGAGGCGCCGACACCCCCCAGCGGCGTGCACCCGGGGCGGACCGCCCCACCGCCCCCCCCTTCCTACGCCACTGTTCTTAGGATTAAAGAAGAGGTAATTAACCAAGTTAAAGGTAATACAACACCTACAAGGAAATTTCAAAATAAAGGTTCCCCCTAACTTTAAGACTCTAGCTTTATACATCAAAAATTCTTTTCCTCTGAGTGGCCCGTGCCATATCAGGGAAAACTTGTATCTTATATCCCATGAATAAATCATTTATATGTCTGAAATATGATCGTAGAATGTTATTACGATCAAGCTCAAGCGCGAATGTTACCAATAGTGTTGTTCTTTCAGAAATAAGTTCAAGAGAAGTTTCCAGGAACTCTGTCAAATTCAGTTCAACGGGAGGGTCTGCTTAAGATTTATCTTTAGGTAATCCAGGTCTTCCTGTAATGTATTGGGTTCTCGTTATAGGCGGATAGGCCTCCTCCGGAATCTCCAATACATCTTTAAAATATCTTTTAAGCATATCCACCGCATTTATCAAGGGAGATTTCGGGAAATTTAAAAATCTCAGATTATTTCTTCGTCCATTATTTTCAAGATATTCAAGCTTTCTATCCTGGACGTCTCTTTCCTTAATTAAGGCTTCTGTAAGATTTTGCAGTTTCTCAATTTCTCTTGTTTTTTTTAAAATCTTAGCATTCTATGCTTGGATTTGTTTAGAAAATGTCTGGTTAGATTTTTTTAAATCAGTTATTTCACTATTTACTGAAGTATTCATTGCAATCAAAGTGCTATTCACTCCCTGGATAGCATCCCATAACATACTCATAGTAACTACTGCAGGTTTCTTCATTCCTCCGGTACTCACGGTCCCGATCTCCTGGGCAGTTGAAGCAGATTCTTGAACGGAATCCTGAATCACTGTTTCTCTGCCTGGGGTAGAAGTCCTCATGGGTCCTCCTTCAACAGACGCTGAGGGTACAGGAAACTCCATGGCCTCCAAGCGTTGTGACACCATGAGTGACGAATCGCCTCCGGGTCGCGGAGGTGCAGTATGGGAGGGAGGACTCAACGTTACTCCCTCAATGCTGCACTCGGTCCTCTGAAGGGCCGGGTCATTCGAAGTGGGTATACACTCTCCAGGAACCCCGACCCTAAAACTATCCAAAGTCGTCTGACGTGAGGCGGGAGTTAACTGCGGAACCACGGAGGTAGGGACCACTATTTTCCCCTTTCTCTTCCCCATCGCTAGGTCAGAGAAATTAACCCTTCGGCAAGGCGTTTGAGATAGGTTCAGGAGCTGCGCATCCTGACTTCCGCTCTTGTCGCCATCTTGATCCGGCAGAATACTCTCTCACTGATATTGCAGTTAAGCCATCTTATCCAGCACAATGCATTGCTGATGTGACTCTGCAGTGTGCATAATAGAAAAGGTGTCACACTCACCCGAGAGCCACATCAGAACCAGGGAAAGGCTGTCAGAGGATAGAACACATTCTGCTGTCATAGAGGTGAGTGCGGCATTTGAGGCTGGCATACAGGCTGGCAAAAAAAGTTTGTAAAGTGGGTTTTTTTGGTGGGAGGGGGTTAGTGACCACTGGGGGAGTCAGGGGAGGTGATCCCCGATTCCCTCTGGTGGTCATCTGGTCAGTTGGGGCACTTTTTGGGGACTTGGACTTGAAAAAAAAAGGGTCCAAATAAATCGGACCAAATTCTCATCAAAAACACCCTTCTTGTTTCGATTATCAGCTAAAGACGCCCATCTCTCCTCGGCCGATAACCACGCCCCAGTCCCGCCCCCATCCACTTTGTTCGTTCCTGCGATGGAGTGCAGTTGAAGACGACCAAAATCGGCTTTCGATTATACCGATTTGTTCACCCACGGGAGAAAGACGCCTATCTCCCGATTTGGGTCGAAATATGGGCGTCTTTCTCTTTCTAAAATAAGCTGGTTTCTGATCTAAATGTTCTCACCTATCAAGTGCTGGTGATATCTTTTTTTAGTATCAGAAACTGCAAGCTTATAAGCCTTTACTATAGATCTCTAAACCCTCTTTTTATGTAGACCAGAAGAGTTCTCCATTCCCTTTCCAACCTTCTACAAGATCTCCTCAGTTCTCTCAATGAATGTGAAAACCAAGATGGTCTTTTTACCCTTGGACTATCTATAAACCTTTTATTCAGAAAGTTGATCCAAGGCTGCATCACCCTGACAATCCCATTCCTTCAAAATAGAGTTGGAATTTACAAAATGTTTATTTAAATTTTCTGCCATAAATGACCACACGTTTTCGAATTCTACCTTCCATCTAGAGTTATGCCATATGTTATAGTAAAAATTACATTTACTATTATAAGGGAGGTACAATGTCAAAGTCACTAAAAAGTGATCAGACCATAAAACCTTTGTCCAATTAACTTTAGACAGAAAACAATCCACTGGACATGTTGAGAAAAGTCCCAAATCAAGTGAAGGACCCTTTTCATGAGTAAAATTCCTAATATCAAACAGAAACTAAGGAATTTTAAAAATCTAAAAAAACTTTGCACTGAATGATCTACACTGTCTCCATATGTGTTATGTTTCTGCTAGCAGGCTGAGGAGAGGCTGGAACCCACTCTGCTAGGGTAGCTGGGTGGGACTTGTTTGCTGTTCTGGTATCTTTGTCCCTGTTTTACCCCGTGGAGTCCTGTTGTTGCCAGTCGGTTCCTGGGCGCCGCTTCCAGTAGTTGGCTGCAGCCTAGCCTGCAGGTGCAGGCCGAACGTGTCCCGAAGTTCTCTACCTTTGAGGAGTTTTGCACCCTGTGGTTTATTATTTTTTTTCTAGTGGTGGTTCGTTCCACCCCAGGCCGTTGCTAGATTTTCCTATCTGTTCACGGCCTGGGCCCAAGGGCTCACGATCTGGGAGCCAGTGACCAGGGCCGTGCTAACACGGTAAGCGAGGTAAGCATGGCAGGGGGGCGCTTCCCTCTAGGGGGCGCCGCCGCACCATGCTCATCTCGCTCGCCCTCCCGCAACATCCCTTTTCTTTTTTTTTCTTTTTAAATTTGCCTCCGTGGTGGCGGTTCCGGCAGCGCAGCGTCAGGGAAGGAGGCGGCGCTCTCGACGTTTCTAGCCTTCCCTTCGCTGTGTTCCGCCTTCTTCTGACGTCAAAGATGACATCAGAAGAAGGCGGAACACAGCGAAGGGAAGGCTAGATGTCGGGAGCGCCGCCTCCTTCCCTGATGCTGCGCTGCCGGAACCGCCACGGAGGTAAATTTAAAAAGAAAAAAAAAAGAAAAGGGATGTTGGGGGGAGAGAAGAGGGTGGGCAGTTGAACAATGGGAGCGGGAGGGCAGGGGAGAAACGACAGCATGGATGCGAAGGGGGGGGCATGGATGCGAAGGGGGGGCATGGATGCGAATGGGGGGAGAAGAGGGCGGGCCAGGCTGGGACATGGGAGAGAGAGGAGCATGGAAGGGAGAGAGGGGAATTGCTGGACATAGTAACATAGTAACATAGTAGATGACGGCAGAAAAAGACCTGCATGGTCCATCCAGTCTGCCCAAGACAAACTCATATGTGTATACCTTACCTTGAATTTGTACCTGTCCTTTTCAGGGCACAGACCATATAAGTCTGCCCAGCAGTATTTCCTGCCTCCCAACCACCAGTCCCGCCTCCCATCACCGGCTCTGGTACAGACCGTATAAGTCTGCCCTCCCCTATCCTTGCCTCCCAACCACCATCCCCTCTTTCCCCCACCTGCTCCGTCACCCAATTTCAGATGAATGGAGGGGCAGGGGACAGAGGAGCATGGATGGGCATGGATTGGGAGGGCAGGGCTCAGGGAGAGAGGGAAATTGCTGGAAAAGGATGAATGGAGGGGGCAGGGGACAGAGGAGCATGGATGGGCATGGATTGGGAGGGCAGGGCTCAGGGAGAGAGGGGAATTGCTAGAAAGGGATGAATGGAGGGGGCAGGGGACAGAGGAGCATGGATGGGCATGGATTGGGAGGGCAGGGAGAGAGGGGAATTGCTGGATAGGGATGAATGGAGGGGGCAGGTGACAGAGGAGCATGGATGGGCATGGATTGGGAGGGCAGGGCTCAGGGAGAGAGGAGAAATTGCTGGACATAGAGGGGAGGGAAGAGAGATGAAGGAGATGAAATGAGGGAAAAGGAAGAGAGGAGAAAAACTGCACATGGATGAAGAAAATAGGCAGAAGCTGAGGACCAGAAATGAAGAAGAAAGGAGGAAAGGAAAGAAATAAATGGAAAGGAAGCCCTGGAAACGGAGTTAAGAGGACAGATAGCAGCAGAATCAGATACTGGGCCAGCATGATCAGAAAAAGAAAGTCACCAGACAACAAAGGTAGAAAAAAATCATTTTATTTTCATTTTAGTGTTTGGAATATGTCCACTTTGAGAATTTACATCTGCTATCTTATTTTGCAATGTATAGCAATTTCTTTCTAAGAATATTGCTGACAATTCCTGTCAGTGTAGCACGTGGTGAGCGATCATTTTCACGGGGAGGGGGGCGCCCGCCACCGCCAACTGAGAGTCTACAGGGGGGGCGCCAACTGATAGGCTGCAGGGGGGTGCCAGAGACCCTAGGCAAGGCCCTGCCAGTGACAGAAGTAACAATATGTAAATTCAGATCTCTTGATAAAAGCACATAAGAAAAAATGGCAGTGTTTGGCAATACATTCCATCAATTGTGTTTGAACCCTGGACTAAACACCAGACGGTCTAAAAACTAAAATAATCGCAAGTAAACCCCCCAATGCATCATCCTTGAACTGACAAACCATCACTTCCAATCCCTGAGTCTCAATTGTATCAACTAGTTGTCGATTTAGAAAACTTTTATAAAGAATTCTTAAATCCTCTCCTTTTTCCTGAGTCCTTGGACTTTGAATTATCTTGTAACCTGGTGGGTAGAGGCTTAATAACAGTGGTCTATCTTTATCTCCAAAGCATATTTCAGTAATTAGTCAGTCCTCTATCTAAATTCTCAATCAAATCTCTTTGTTGTAAACTCATCTAGCATTAAAGTAGCAACATGGCATCAGCTATAGTTATAACATTTGGCCTTAACACAAGTAATTTTCCTCTAACAAAAAATCCTATAATTCTCCCTTCTTCTATGTTGAGGTTTCCTTCCTAAAACCACTTCAATTGGATGCTCATTAAAACCACCTACAACAGTTCCTGCCATAGGAACTTCCATAAAATCATTCCAGTTAAAATCAGCCTACTTAGGATCATGTCTTTTGCCATGACTATCAGTAAAACCTCGCTCCCCACCCCAAAAGAGAAGGACCAATACCATTACCACCAATGGCCTCATTGTTCAAATATTTAAACTGCTCTTAATAAAACTCAAATTATAATTTAACGTAGCTGTCGCTGCTCAAAATGCTTCACAAAGGCAGATGCTAGATGTGTACCTTTGACTTGCGCCTTAGTTGGCACGCCACTAGGCACACCCGGTAAATCACCCGGGCATCTGACAGAGATACGTGGGTGGAGCTAACTCCCATACCCTAGCAGCAGCGTTCCTGAGAATGATAAAGTGTCGACTCCCCAGCTAGCACTGCATCTACTCTCTTCCGAAGTTCCTCTAGAACAAATCTCTTCTTTGTTTCCTTACCTCCTTATAGAGCTTTTTGTCTTTTGCCAAAAAATAGTAAAGTCTGACAGATAATGGTCTGACCAAGGTATTGGACTCCAGGCATTAATCTTGATACCAACCCAGTCTGATGAATGGCTAAATGAACCAATTACATCTAAATGATGTCCTTTGAAGGATGTTTTTTTGACTCTAATAGCCTCTTTCATGTCAACTTTAAACCATGCTGGCTGTTGTTTGCTCTTCTTTCCACCTTTGTAACTATGTGGAATGCACCTGATCTGGGCTTCCAAGATGGTATTTTTAAACAATGTCTATGCCTGTTTAAAGTCCTAACCTTTGCAGGTGATCCTTTTTGCTTCTTTTTAACCATTCTCCTCATTTTTTCATAGTCACCCTTTTGAAAATGAAATGCTGGTGCAGTAGATTTCCTTTGTGACTTCACTCCAGGTAGCGGCTCAAATTTGATCATTCCAAGCATCCACCACCCTCTCCGTGAAAAAATACAGAGAGGGTGGTGGATGCTTGGAATGCCCTCCCGCGAGAGGTGGTGGAGATGAAAACGGTAACGGAATTCAAACATGCGTGGGATAAACATAAAGGAATCCTGTGCAGAAGGAAGGGATCCTCAGGAGCTTAGCCTAGAATTGGTGGCAGAGCTGGTGGTTGGGAGGCGGGACTAGTGCTGGACAGACTTATACGGTCTGTGCTGGGGCTGGTGGTTGGGCGGCGGGGATAGTGCTGGGCAGACTTATACGGTCTGTGCCCTGAAGAGGACAGTACAAATAAAAAAGTAGCACATATGAATTTATCTTCTTGGGCAGCCTGGATGGACCGTGCAGGTCTTTTTCTGCCCATCTACTATGTTACTATGTTATGGTCACTGTTTCACAGCAGACCCAACGTGGTTACCTCTCACACTATTCCCTGCATTCCACTAAGGACTAGATCTAAAATAACTTCTCCTCTTGTTGGTTCCTGGATCAGTTGCTCCGAGAAGCAGCCATTTATTATGTCTAGGACTTTTATCTCCACAGCGCTCCCTAATGTAACATTTATGCAGTCTATATTGGGGTAACTGAAATCTACTAATACAAGGAAACTGTAGAATTCAAACTTCACCATACAAAATAACCACTTCTACATCAATATTCTGTATCCAAAGGAATGTCATCAAAATCCAATTATTCTAGGTTTAGGGTGCAGCGAGACAGAAGGCGCGAAGTCTGGAGTTGGCAGTAGTGGAGAAGGGAACAGATAAGAAGGATTTATCCATGGAGCGGAGTGCACGGGAAGGGGTGTAGGGAAGGACGAGTGTGGAGAGATACTGGGGAGCAGCAGAGTGAGTACATTTATAGGTTAGTAGAAGAAGTTTGAACAGGATGCGAAAACGGATAGGGAGCCAGTGAAGGGTCTTGAGGAGAGGGGTAGTATGAGTAAAGCGACCCTGGCGGAAGATGAGACGGGCAGCAGAGTTTTGAACCGACTGGAGAGGGGAGAGGTGACTAAGTGGGAGGCTAGCAAGAAGCAGATTGCAGTAGTCTAAACGAGAGGTGACAAGGGTGTGGATGAGGGTTTTGGTAGAGTGCTCGGAAAGAAAGGGTGGCGGAGCAGGTGGGGGAAGAGGGGTTGGTGGTTGGGAGGTGAGGATAGTGGAGGGCAGACTTATACGGTCTGTGCCAAAGCCGGTGATGGGAGGCGGGACTGGTGGTTGGGAGGCGGGAAATACTGCTGGGCAGACTTGTACGGTCTGTGCCCTGAAAAAGGCAGGTACAAATCAAGATAAGATATACACATATGAGTTTATCTTGTTGGGCAGACTGGATGGACCATGCAGGTCTTTTTCTGCCGTCATCTACTATGTTACTATGTTATGGATGTTGTAAAGAAAGAAACGACAGGTCTTGGCGATCTGCTGGATATGAGCAGAGAAGGAGAAAACTTCCAAGAGAAAATTTTCCAGCTTACAGCACTATCAAAATGGTG
Organism: Microcaecilia unicolor; assembly: GCF_901765095.1. Lineage (NCBI taxonomy): Eukaryota > Metazoa > Chordata > Amphibia > Gymnophiona > Siphonopidae > Microcaecilia > Microcaecilia unicolor. The sequence continues at coordinate 661,044,472 of NC_044032.1, forward strand.
ACCTGTCGGGATTTGCAAAGTTTCAATGAAATGTAAGACATCAAGCTGGAGAAGAGACTTTTTTCCAAGATAACTCCAGACTCCATTCCTTTTATTTTGCTGCACCTTATGCCTGGAATAGACTTCCTGAGCCGGTACGTCAAGCTCCATCTCTGGCCGTCTTCAAATCTAAGCTAAAAGCCCACCTTTTTGATTCTGCTTTTAACTCCTAACCCTTATTCACTTGTTCAGAACCCTTATTTTATCATCCTCACTTTAACATTCCCTTATCTCTTGTTTGTCCTGTTTGTCCTAATTAGATTGTAAGCTCTGTGGAGCAGGGACTGTCTCATCATGTTCAAGTGTACAGCGCTGTCTACGTCTAGTAGCGCTATAGAAATGATAAGTAGTAGTAAGTAGTACAAGTTTGTTGGCAAAAGTTTTTTCATGATATTTTCTAAGCTTACTCTGTATCCAAAAAAGGTTTCTTTTGTCATTTGGAAAAATATTGAAACAGTATAAGTAAAGTTTTTTTTTATGACTGATGATTATTAACAACCACCTATGTTCATGAAGGTTATGCCTTACAAGTAGGTGTGTGTTGTTTATTGAAATCTCCCATTATTATAATGTTGCTTAATTTGCCAGCTTTCCTAATTTCTGTAATCATTTCTTCATCTGTCTGTCTTGGTTGACAGTAGTACAGCCCTACCAGTATACTCTTTCCCTTCACACATGGAATTTCGGTCCACAAGGATTTCACGCTGCTGTTTCCTATAGAATTTTTTTTTACTTAATTACCTCTAATTTACCGTGCAACCAAATTTGATCCACTCAATCATTGCAATATAATTTGTACCCTGATAACACAGTCCAGCTTATAATCGAAAGACAAAAACACCTATATTGCGACCTGAATCAGGAGATAGGCGTTTATCTCCCCAAAACGAATAACGCGGTATAATCGAAAGCCGAACTTGGATGTTTTCAACTGCACTCCATCGCGGAAGCGTACAAAGTTGATGGGGGTGTGTCGAAGGTGTGGTGAAGGCGGAACTGGGGCGTGGTTATCGACCGATCAGAGATGGGCGCCTTTCGCCGATAATGGAAAAAATATGCGTTTTTAGCGAGAATTTAGGGCACTTTTCCTGGACCCTGTTTTTCCACGAATAAGGCCCCAAAAAGTGCCCTAAATGACCAGATAACCACTGGAGGGAATCGGGGATGACCTCCCCTGACTCCCCCAGTGGTCACAAACCCCCTCCCACCACAAAATATGCCGTTTCACAACTGTTTATTTTCACCCTCAAATGTCATACCCACCTCCCTGGTAGCAGTATGCAGGTCACTGGAGCAGTTATTAGGGGGTGCAGTGGACTTCAGGCAGGTGGACCCAGGCCCATCCCCCCCACCTGTTACACTTGTGCTGGTAAATGGGAGCCCTCCAAACCGCCCCCCAAACCCACTGTACCCACATGTAGGTGCCCCCCTTCACCCCTTAGGGCTATAGTAATGGTGTAGACTTGTGGGCGGTGGGTTTTGAGGGGCATTTGGGGGGCTCAACACACAAGGGAAGGGTGCTATGCACCTGGGAGCTCTTTTACCTTTTTTTTTGTTTTTGTAAAAGTGCCCCCTAGGGTGCCTGGTTGGTGTCCTGGCATGTGAGTGGGACCAGTGCACTACGACTCCTGGCCCCTCCCACGAACAAATGCCTTGGATTTATTCGTTTTTGACCTGGGCGCTTTCATTTTCCATTATCACTGAAAAACAAAAACGCCCAGCTCACAAATTGTCGAATAAAACATGGACATTTATTTTTTTTGAAAATACGGTTCGGTCCGCCCCTTCACGGACCCGTTCTCGGAGATAAACGCCCATGGAGATAGACGTTTTCGTTCAATTATGCCCCTCAGTCTCTCATTGAGTGTCCTGCTTCCACCAGGTCTCTGAGATGCCTATTATATCTACCTCTTATATAACACTTCCATCTGATTTTTTAGGTTTCTAGCATTTGTATACAGAGTCTACACTTCAAATTGTATTTTTTCCTTGCATCTACAAGCTGCGTAGAAGTTGATGGAGATAATAATGTGCATTCTTTACTCTGTTCTCTCCTTAAATACTCCTGGCTTTTTTTCACCATTGTTGAAACTTTTCTATTTGGATTCCCTAAATGTCTGGTTTCAATAGTATCCTTCAAGGATACCAAATGCTCTTCCACAATATCACTTGTAATTTATCCTTAAAATTGAGCGTGGTACTGGAAGATTGGAAGGTGGCCAATGTAATGCCAATTTTTACAAAAGGTTCCAGGGGAGATCTGGGAAATTATAGACCGGTGAGTCTTATGTCGGTGCCGGGCAAAATGGAAGAGACTACGATAAAGAACAAAATTACAGAGCATATTCAAAAACATGGATTAATGAGACAAAGTCAACATGGATTTAGTGAAGGGAAATCTTGCCTCACCAATCTACTACATTTCTTTGAAGGAGTGAACAAACATGTGGATAAAGGTGAGCCGGTTGATATTGTGTATCTGGATTTTCACAAGGTGTTTGACAAAGGACCTCATGAAAGACTCCAGAGGAAATTGGAGAGTCATGGGATAGGAGATAGTGTTCTATTGTGGATTAAAAACCGGTTAAAAGATAGAAAACAGAGTAGGATTAAATGGTCAGTATTCTCAATGGAGAAGGGTAGATAGTGGGGTTCCCCAGGGGTCTGTGCTGGGACCATTGCTTTTTAACGTATTGATAAATGATCTAGAGATGAGGATAACTAGTGAGGTAATTAAATTTGCTGACAGGTGTTCAGTGGTGCGTGCGTCTAGTAGCGCTATATGCTATTAGTAGTAGTAATAGTAGTAGTAGTAGTATTTAAAGTTGTTAAATCGCAAGAGGATTGTGAAAAATTACAAGAGGACCTTACGAGACTGGGAGACTGGGCGTCTAAATGGCAGATGACGTTTAATGTGAGCAAGTGCAAAGTGATGCATGTGGGAAAGAGGAACCCAAATTATAGCTACGTCATGCAAGGTTCCACGTTAGGAGTCATTGACCAAGAAAGGGATCTAGGTGTTGTCGTTGATGATACATTGAAACCTTCTGCTCAGTGTGCTGTGGCAGCTAAGAAAGCAAATAGAATGTTAGGTATTATTAGGAAAGGAATGGAAAACAAAAATGAGGATGTTATAATGCCTTTGTATCACTCCATGGTGCGACCGCACCTCGAATATGGTGTTCAATTCTGGTCGCCCCATCTCAAAAAAGATGTGAAGGGGCATAATCGAACGGGGTGCCCAAGTTTTCTTGAGGGCGTCCCCGCAGGATGGCCCCATGAAGGGGCGGGAAACCGCTATTATCGAAACAAGATGGGCGTCCATCTTTCGTTTCGATAATACGATTAGGGACGCCCAAATCTCAACATTTAGGTCGACCTTAGAGATGGTCGACCTAAATGTTGAGATGGTCGACCTTACAGATGGTCGTCCCCGGTTTTCAGCAATAATGGAAACCGAGGACGCCCATCTCAAAAACGACCAAATCCAAGCCATTTGGTCGTGGGAGGAGCCAGCATTCGTAGTGCACTGGTCCCCCTCACATGCCAGGACACCAACCGGGCACCCTAGGGGGCACTGCAGTGGACTTCACAAATTGCTCCCAGGTGCATAGCTCCCTTACCTTCAGTGCTGAGCCCCCCAACTCCCCCCCTCCAAAACCCACTCCCCACAACTGTACACCACTACCATAGCCCTAAGGGGTGAAGGGAGGCACCTAGATGTGGGTACAGTGGGTTTCGGATGGGTTTTAAAGGGCTCACATTTACCAGCACAAGTGTAACAGGTAGAGTTGGGATGGGCCTGGGTCCGCCTGCCTGAAGTGCACTGCACCCACTAAAACTTCTCCAGGGACCTGCAGACTGCTGTCATGGAGCTGGGTAATTATGGAAACATGAAAGAGAAAGCAGGGAATTGTTTCCAGACTCATTTGAGGAGATATACCTTGATACAGCACTAGTTGCGAAACGTGAATTCATGTCGGTGCAAATCTCCGTAATGAGTGATTAGTCGTGCTAAAATCTTTTCAAATAAAGAAGAAATGTAAAGCGATGCTCCAGTTTTGAAGCTAAGTGCTTTTTTTGAATACTTGAAATCTGAACTTAATTTTTATAAAATACTAGTAAAAAAGGCCCGTTTCTGTAGGCAAGGAAACGGGCCTTAGGCAGGCAACTCCCCCCCTCCCCCTCGTGCTACGGCCCACTCGAACCCACCCCCTCCCGCGAACCTGTCAATCCCCCCCCCCCCGGAACGCTGAAAACTGCCGCCGCCGTTATTGTGCTACCTTCCCTTCCCTTCCCGTAGGTTCTTCAATCATCATCTTCTTAGAAAGTTTAACTCAGTGCGTCTGACGTCAGACGCACGGAGTTAAACTTTCTAAGAAGATGATTGAAGAACCTACGGGAAGGGAAGGGAAGGTAGCACAACAACGACGGGGGCAGTTTTCGGCGTTCCGGGGGGGGGGGGATCGACAGGTTCGTGGGAGGGGATGGGTTTCGAGGGGGCCATAGCGCGGGGGGGGGGGGTGACAGCTGATTCCAAGGCAGTAGGAGGAGTAGGGAAACATGTTGCGCGTGTTTCCCTACTCCTCCCCTTGCCTTGGAATCAGCTGTGTTGACGTCAGTGACGTCCGTGTGTGTCTGCCTCGCAGACCACTTGCAGCCAGGGAGCCACGTTCCCAAGCAGAGAATGTTGAAGGTGAGAATTATTATATAGGATAAGAGAAAATTTGCTAAAATTTGCTAAAATTAAAGTAAAATTAAAATGGATCAAATGAGGAATATCTACCCACCACAAAAGTGCCTGGCTCACGTTACTAGCCTGTGTGATGGTGATAGGAAAATCTGAAGGATCCTAAAAAATGCAAGTAATACCCTTTCATGAATATAAAAGTATGGTTGAAGTATATTGAGAGCTGGGTAATATTTTGTGAGATGGAGCTGGGTATGACATTTGAGGCTGGCATAGAGGCTGGCAAAAAAAAATTAATTTTTTTTAGGGTGAGAGGGGGTTGGTGACTACTGGGGGAGTAAGGGGAGGTCATCCTCGATTCCCTCCAGTGGTCATCTGGTCAGTTTGGGCACCTTTTTGAGGCTTGGTTGTGAAAAAAAATGGACCAAGTAAAGTCGACCAAATGCTCGTCAGGGACGCCCTTCTTTTTTCCTTTATTGGCCGAGGGTGCCCATCTCTTAAGCACGCCCCAGTCCCACCTTTGCTATGCCTTCGACACGCCCCCTTGAAATTTGGTCATCCCTGCGACGGACTGCAGCTGAGGGCGCCCAAAATCGGCTTTCGATTATGCCGATTTGGGCAACACTGAGAGAAGGACGCCCATCTCCCGATTTGTGTTGGAAGATGGGCGCCCTTCTCTTTCGAAAATGCCCCTGATAATGGAATTAGAAAAGGTGCAGAGAAGGGCGACGAAAATGATAAATGGGATGGGTCAACTCCCCTAAGAGGAAAGGCTAAAGCGGCTGGGGCTCTTCAGCTTGGAGAAAAGACGGCTGAGGGGAGATATGATAGAGGTCTGTAAAATGTGGTAAAGGCAGTTAGCTTGGCAGAGTTTTAAAAAGGTTTGGACGGCTTCCTAAAGGAAAAGTCCATCGACCATTATTAAATGGATTTGGGGAAAATCCACTATTTCTGGGGGCATGCGATGAAGCTACAATGTAGTAAATTTAAAACGAATCAGAGAAAATTTGTCTTCACGCAATGTGTAATTAAAACTCTGGAATTTGTTGCCAGAGAATGTGGTAAAGGCGGATAGCTTAGCGGAGTTTTAAAAAGGTTTGGGCGGCTTCCTAAAGGAAAAGTCTATAGACCATTATTAAATGGACTTGGGGAAAATCCACTATTTCTGGGATAAGCAGTATAAAATATTTTGTACTTTTCTGGGATCTTGCCAGGTATTTGTGACTGGGATTGGCCACTGTTGGAAACAGGATGCTGGGCTTGATGGACCTTTGGTCTGTCCCAGTGTGGCAATACTTATGTACTTAGGATTCTGAATGGAATCTTGCTACTCTTTGGGGTTCTAAATGGAATGTTGCTACACTTTGAAATTCTGCATGGAATCTTGTTATTCTTTAGAATTCTAGAATCTTGCTACTCATTGGGGTTCTACACGGAATGTTGTTATTCTTTGGGTTTCTCCCAGGTACTTGTGACCTGGATTAGCCACTGTTGGAAACAGGATGCTGGGCTTGATGGACCTCTGGTCTGTCCCAGTATGGCAAAACTTATGTACCTAGGATTCTGAATGGAATCTTGCTATTCTTTGGGGTTCTGAATGGAATGTTGGTACTGTTTGGGTTTCTCCCAGGTATTTGTGACCTGGATTGGCCACTGTTGGAAACAGGATGCTGGGCTTGATGGACTTTTGGTCTGTCCCAGTATGGCAAAACTTATGTACTTAGGATTCTGAATGGAATCTTGCTACTCTTTGGGGTTCTACATGAAATGTTGCTACTCAGGGCCGGTCTTAAGGCGAGGCGACCGAGGCGGCCGCATAGGGCCTCGCGCTCAGGGGGGCCCCGCGCAGCGCGCCTCAGGTCGCCCCGCCCCGACTGCCTGAGCACCACTCTCCCTCCCTCCGAAGTTCAACAACACGCGACGGCGACGTGGTGGGGGCGGTCCGCCCCAGATGTCAGAGGGTGGTGGCGGTGGGGGTGCTCCGAGTCCGCTCCTGCTCCCGGCGCTGCTCGTCCTGTCCTGCCTTTAAAAACCCAATTTGAAGTGCTGGAGTAACAGGCAGCAGCACCTCGCGTCTGCCCTTCTACTAAAAATCTCTTCGACGACGTCATTGGGCCTTCCCACATTGAGTCCCGCCCTCCTCTGAGGTAACTTCCAATTACCGCGAGGGCGGGCGGGACTCAATGTGGGAAGGCCCAATGACGCGTCGAAGAGATTTTTAGTAGCAGGGCAGACGCGAGGCGCTGCTGCCTGTTACTCCAGCGCTTCAAATTGGGTTTTTTTTTAAAGGCAGTGAGGGTGGTGGGCCTGGGCGGCAGGAGAATGGAGCTGGTAGGTGGGGAGGGACTCAGATGGGAGAAGGGTGTGGGGCTCTCAGGTGGGGGAAGGGTGGGGTGGGGAGGGGGTTCTCAAATGGGAAGGAGACTGAGGTGGGGAGGGGGTTCATGGATGGGAGAAGCAGAAGGGGGTGGGGAGGGGGTTCTTGGATAGTTGAAGGGGACGGGTGGGGAGGGGACTGGGGTTCTTGGATGGGTGAGACTGGGGAGGGGGTTCTCGGATGGGAGAAGGGGACAGGTGGGGAGAGAACTGGGGTTCTTGAATGGGAGAAGGGGACTGAGGTGGGGAAGGAGTTCAAGGATGGGAGAAGGGGATGGGGACTGGGGTTCTTGGATGCTTGAAGGGGACGGGTGGGGAGGGGACTGGGGTTTTTGGATGGGAGAGACTGGGGAGGGGGTTCTCGGATGGGAGAAGGGGACAGGTGGGGAGAGGACTGGGGTTCTTGAATGGGAGAAGGGGACTGAGGTGGGGAGGGGGTTCAAGGATGGGAGAAGGGGATGGGGAGGGGGTTCTTGGATGCTTGAAGGGGACGGGTGGGGAGGGGACTGGGGTTCTTAGATGGGAGAGACTGGGGAGGGGGTTCTCGGATGGGAGAAGGGGACGGGTTGGGAGGAGACTGGGGTTCTTGGATGGGAGAAGGGGACTGAGGTGGAGAGGGGGTTCTTGGATGGTTGAAGAGGACGGGTGGGGAGGAGACTGGGGTTCTTGGATGGGAGAAGGGGACTGGGTCTGAGAAGGGGCAATATGGGAAAATGGAGGTCATGCCTGGGGCTGGTGGGAAAATGGGGTATGCATGGGTCAGGTGGGAGAATGGTTCTGAAAAGGGGGGCCCTAATACAAGGCATGTGGATGAAGGGGGCTGGAACTGGGGGCTGAAAAGGAGGTTAGGTGGGATAAGAGGCTGGAGACTGAAAAGGGGCAGGGGCTGAAACTGGGGGCTGAAAAGGGGACAGGGAGAAGTGGCTGGGGGCTGAAGCTCGGGACTGGTGGGAGAAAAGGGCTGGGGCTGAAATGGGGGACTGGTGGGATAGTGGGGCTGGAACTGGGGGCTGAAAAAAAGGGGCGGAGAGAGGGGCAGATCCTGGATGGGGGAGCAAGAGGGAGGGCAAACCCTGGATGGATGGGAGAGGGAGGGCAAATGGTGGATTGAAGGAGCAGAGAGAAAGGGCAGACAGTGGATGGAAGGGATAGAAAGGTCAGACAGTGAATGGATGGGGGAGAGAGAGAGGGCAGACAGGGGCAGATGGTGGATGGAAGGTGCAGAGATAGAGGGCAGATGTGGCTGGAAGGGGCAGGAAGAGAGGGCAGACATTGGATGGAGGGAACAGCAGAGAGGGCAGACACTGGATGGCAGAGAGAGACCGAAGACAGATGCTGGATGGAAGGAAGACAGTGAAAAGAAGATGAGGAAAGCAGAAACCAGAGACAACAAACTGTAAATAAAATATATATTTAATTTTTTTTGCTTTAGGATAAAGTAGTATTGTAGATATGTTAATAAATGTTTATAATAGAACATGCAAACAAGGTAATCTTTTTATTGGACTAATTTTAATACATTTTGGCTAACTTTCGGAGAACAAAACCCCCTTCCTCAGGTCAGGATAGGATACTGTAACAGTACTATACTGTATTGACCTGAGGAAGGATGTTTTGGCCTCTGAAAGTTAAATATATTAGTTCAATAAAATGGTATTTTATTTTCTATATTTATTTTATTTCTATTTGTTAATTTGTAAAGTGGTGATTGGTATTTGTTAGTTGTTTTCAAATTTACATCTGCTGTCTTTATATTTTGCACAGTACTAGGGGACATTTTCTGTTTCTGTGGTGTTGCATTGTATGCAGAGTCTGGCATCTTGGGGTTTCATTTTATTTTTTTGTCTAAATAGAAAGTTTATGATTACTTATTCTATAGTGGATTAGGGTGTATCTGTGTTTGTGAAAAAGACATGGCTTTCAGTTGGCACTGACTGCAGGATCGACAAGCCCTGGAGCTGGGGGCCTTGGAGCTCGGAGGGAGGGGTGGCGGGCCCTGGAGCTAGGGTGGGGGCGGAGTTAGGGTGGGGACAGGGCTAGGGTGGGGCCCCATCAAATTGGTCTGCATAGGGCCCTGCACTTGCTAAGACCGGCCCTGTTGCTACTAATTGGGATTCCAGAATCTTGTAACTCTTGAGGATTCCAGAATCTTCAGAACTTTTAGTACAAGAGAGTTCTATGGTCTGTGCCCTGAGAATGGCAAGGACAAATCAAACTCAGGTATAAAGTATCACATACCATGTTTATATTGTTGGACAGACTGGATGGACCGTAAGGTCTTTATCTGCCGTCATTTACTGTGTTACTATGTTACTCTTTGGGGTTCTACATGGAATGTTGCTACTAATTGGGATTCCGGAATCTTGTAACTCTTTAGGATTCCAGAATCTTCAGAACTTTTAGTACAAGAACAGTGCTGGGCAGACTTCTACGGTCTACGCCCTGATCGTAACTAAATAGATAGGCATGGGCTGGAGTGTAAATTTTAAGGGGCTTCAACGTTAGCTTCAGAACTTAGTACAAGAACAGTGCTGGACAGACTTCTACGGTTTGTGCCCTGAGAACGGCAAGGACAAATCAAACTCTGGTATAAAGTATCACATTCCATGTAAAAGGAGTTTATCTTGTTGGGCAGACTGGATGGAACATAAGGTCTTTATCTGCCGTCATTTACTATGTTACTCTTTGGGGTTCTACATGGAATGTTGCTACTAATTGAGATTCCAGAATCTTTTAACTCTTTAGAATTCCAGAATCTTCAGAACTTTTAGTACAAGAAAAGTCATGGGCAGACGTCTATGGTCTGTGCCCTGAGAATGGCAAGGACAAATCAAACTCTGGTATAAAGTATCACATTCCATGTAAAAGGAGTTTATCTTGTTGGGCAGACTGGATGGAACATACAGGTTTTTAACTGCCATCATTTACTATGTTACTACGTTACTCTTTGGGGTTCTACATGGAATGTTGCTACTAATTGGGATTCCAGAATCTTCAGAACCTTTAGTGCAAGAGACTTCTACGGTCTGTGCCCTGAGAATGGCAAGGACAACTCAAACTCGGGTATAAAGTATCACATACCATGTAAATGAGTTTATCTAGTTGGGCAGACTGGATGGACCGTACAGGTCTTTATCTGCCGTCATTTACTATGTTACTCTTTGGGGTTCTACATGGAATGTTGCTACTAATTGGGATTCCGGAATCTTTTAACTCTTTAGAATTCCAGAATCTTCAGAACTTTTAGTACAAGAACAGTACTGGGCAGACTTCTACGGTCTGTGCCCTGAGAATGGCATGGACAAATCAAACTCGGGTATAAAGTGTTATGATTGGGGTCTGAACCCCTCTCAAACTTACCTCTTTCCTGAGGGTCAGCTTCTTAGCTGGCTTCTGTTTCTTTTCTCTTTCCTTTCTGAGCTGGCTCTGTCTCTCTGTGCTGGCAGCTTCCAGCAGCATGGGGCTAATTGTCTCTTCACTGCAGCTGTGGGTGTAGTCTGAGTTGCTCTAACTCTCTTTGGGTGTACTGGCTTCAAGTGTTTCACAGTTTTGCATTGGTGTGGGTTGGGCCTCTCTGGGTCAGTGTGCTTTTGCCTAGGTCTAGGGAGTGTGACATCATCAGGGAGGGCCTTGATAAGGAAGTGGTGTTGTTTCCTTCAGGGCCTTTGCAACAGTTGTGTTTGCTTTAGGTAGGGTGGTGCAGTGTGCACTTCTGACATTGTGTCTAGGGTCCCTGCTTGCTTTTGCTAAGGTCCAGGTTAGTGTTAGTGCAGTGTGCACTGGTGTCTATGTGTTTAGCTTTCCTGCTTTTCCCTCTTGGTTTTGGAAGCATTGCTGTGTGTAGGGCTTTGGAAGCTCTGTTGTTGATAGAAGTACTTCAGGGTTTGGTGTTGTTAGGAACACTGCAGAGTTTGCTGTTAGAAGTACTTCTGGGATTGTGCTATTGGGAGCATTGCAGTCTTTGCTGTTGGTGTTTGGTGCTTTAGAAGCACTTTTGGCTTATGTGTTAGCTTCCCTCCTTGTGGCTCCCCTGTCTTCCCTTTTAGTGCTAGGAGCTCTTCTGGTTGCTTGCCAGAGTAGTGCTTGGGAAGCACCGTGTTAGTTTTGTTTCTAGCTTGCTAGAGCAGTGCTTAGGTAGCTGGTTAGTTCTGTGTTTAGCTTATTAGTGTAAAGCTCTGCTTGTAGCTTGGTGCTTAGTAGCACCTGTGTTAGCTTTGTGTTTAGTTCCCTGCTCTCTTAGTCTAGGGCTGAGGAAGTCCCTTTCTTGTGCAGGGATTAGGAGCTCCTGTTTAGTATAGGGCTTAGGAAGTCCTTTTGTAAGTTTACTGTTAGGAACACTCCTGCTGGTTTAGGGCTTGGGAGCAAGTAGATCAGTTTAGGTTTAGGAGCACTTCTGTTTCCAGTCCTGGTCCCTATGTCATCCGGTATCCAGTAAGTCCTGCCGGCTACTCGAACCCAGGAGCTCAACTCTTGGGGGGCTTAGTAGCTAAGTACAGGTGAAGCTGTTGGACCAGTTCAGTGTGCTCCAGTCCCATGTTCCGGTCCTGTGTCCTCCAGTCCGGGGGACCAGTCCAGGGTGTTCCAGTCTGGTGTGCTCCAGTCCAGTGTGTTCCGGTCCGGTGTGTGTTCCAGTCCGGGGGATTGCAGTCCAGTGTTCCAGTCCTGTGTCCTCCAGTCCGGGGGATTCCAGTCCAGGTGTTCCGGTTCGCTGGGCAGTGCCTGCAATCCCTGCCGTTGTGCTTACCCAGTGTTGGTTGGTGGGTTTTGCCTGCTGCTGTCGCTCCTCGTCAGCAGCCCAAGGGCTCACGTTTGCTCCAGAGCCCAGTCCCGTGGGCTCTGAACCTGAGAACCTGACAGATTGCAAAGGCCATGAGCCCGGCAAGAACCCCCGCCCAGCTGACCCAGCTGGGGTCCAGCTCCATCGTTGTTCTTGATCCTTCTATGACTCTTCGTCAGTATCGTGGGAAACTTTTGTCTCATCCTGTTTTGAAGAAGACCCCTGAAGCGGCAGCTGAGAGAAAACGTGTCCGGTGGCTTGGAATCGCTGAAAACCCAGTTTCAGATATGGACCCTTTTATCACGCTCACTGAATATCGCCGCAGCCTGGTCTTGAATCCAGCTTTGTGGGATACTCCTGAAGCTGTCGCTGAGAGGAGACGTCTTGGGAATTCCATGCTCTGGGCCCAGCAGGGGTCCAGTCCCGTTCAAGCAGCGCGCCCAGACAAGCCTCTGGATCCAGTCCGAGCAGCGCGTCCAGCCAAGCCTCGGAGCCTAGTCCAAGGGACGTTCCTAACCGAGTCGCCGACTCCAGTTCAAGTGGCGCTTCCACTCAAGCCTCCGAGTCCAGTTCGAGGGATGCTTCTGACTGAGCCTCCGAGTCCAGTTCAGAGGGCACTTCGAACTGAGCCTCCTATTCCAGTTCAGGTGGCGCTTCCACTCAAGCCTCCGAGTCCAGTTCAAGTGGCGCTTCAAACCAGGCCTCCTAGTACCAGTTTGGATCCCAGTTCCAACCCCATTTTTGATCTGGATCCGTTTCTGACACTCCAGGATTACCGGGTTGCACTTTTGTCTGATCCAGCCCTGAAGAATACTCCTGAAGCTGCAGCGGAAAGAAGGCGTGTCTCCTGGCTTGGGTTCGAAGAAAACCCAGTTTCTGCTATTGATCCCTCTACCAAGCTGTTCTTTTACCGCTTCCAACTCCTCTCGGAGCCAACCCTACGGGATACTCCGGAAGCCCAAGCTGAAAGAAGGTGGCTTCCTGATTTTTCCCACCAAACTTCTGAGTCCAGCCTGAAGGGCTTTGCCTGCCAAGATGCTGAGTCTGGATCGAGTGGCAGCAGTGGCAGCCGAGATGCTGAGTCCGGAGCGAGTTACAGCATTGGCAGTCAAGATGCCGAGTCTGGATTGAGTTGCGGTTCCAGTCAAGATGCTGAGTCTGGATCGAGTTGCAATTCCAGTCAAGATGCTGAGTCTGGATCGAGTGGTAGTTCCAGTCAAGATGCTGAGTCTGGATCGAGTTGCAGTTCCAGTCAAGATGCGGAGTCTGGATCGAGGGGTAGTTCCAGTCAAGATGCGGAGTCTGGATCAAGTGGTAGTTCCAGTCAAGATGCTGAGTCTGGATCGAGTTGCAGTTCCAGTCAAGATGCTGAGTCTGGAGTGAGTTGCAGCATTGGCAGTCAAGATGCTGAGTCTGGATCGAGTTGTAGTTCCAGTCAAGATGCTGAGTCTGGAGTGAGTTGCAGCATTGACAGTCAAGATGCTGAGTCTGGATCGAGTTGTAGTTCCAGTCAAGATGCTGAGTCTGGATCGAGTTGTAGTTCCAGTCAAGATGCTGAGGCTGGATCGAGTTGCAGTTCCAGTCAAGATGCTGAGTCTGGATTGAGTTGCAGTTCCAGTCAAGATGCTGAGTCTGGATCGAGTTGTAGTTCCAGTCAAGATGCTGAGTCTGGATCAAGTTGCAGTTCCAGTCAAGATGCTGAGTCTGGATCGAGTTGTAGTTCCAGTCAAGATGCTGAGTCTGGATCAAGTTGCAGTTCCAGTCAAGATGCTGGGTCTGCACTGAGTACAGAGTCCAGCCGAGACAATGAGTCCACGATGAGTGCTGAGTCTGCACCGAGTACAGAGCCCAGCCGAGATAATGAGTTCACGATGAGTGCTGAGTCTGCACCGAGTGCAGAGTTCAGCCGAGATGCCGAATCAGAATTGAGTTGCAGTTCCAGTCAAGATGCTGAGAGTTGTAGTTCCAGTCAAGATGCTGAGTCTGGATCGAGTTGGAGTTCCAGTCAAGATGCTGAGTCTGGATCGAGTGGTAGTTCCAGTCAAGATGCTGAGTCTGGGTCAAGTTGGAGTTCCAGTCCCAGGCAAGATGCTGAGTCTGGGTCAAGTTACAGTCCCGGCCAAGATGCTGAGTCCGGTGAGAGTTGCCGTCCCGGTCAAGATGCTGAGTCCGGGTCAAGTTGGAGTTCCAGTCCCAGGCAAGATGCTGAGTCCGGGTCAAGTTGCAGTCCCGGTCAAGAGGCTGAGTCCGGGTCAAGTTGCAGTTCCGGCCAAGATGCTGAGTCCGGAGCGAGTTCCAGTGCCAGCCGAGATGCTGAGTCTACGCTGAGTACCGAGTCCAGCCAAGAGGCTGAGTCAGAATTGAGTGGCAGTTCCGGCCAAGATGCTGAGGCCGGACCAGGTTGCAGTCTCAGGCAAGATGCTGAGTCTACTCCGAGTTCCCATTTCAGCCAAGATGTTGAACTCCTTCTGAGTTCCAGCTCCAGCCAAGGGGCAAGGTCTAGTCTGAAGTCCAGTTCAAGTTCCTGTCTGGCTTCAGATTCCAGGATGGGTGTGGGCTCTAGCCCAGTTCTGGCTGCTACAGTGGAGTGCCAGGAAGTCAAGGAAGTTGTGGACTCCTTCAGGAGATGGTTCCTGTTGAATAGAACTCCACTTGTTGCATCCAAGATTCTGATCCTGCCTAGCAGCCATCCTAAAGAGCCTCGTGGCGGCCAAAGCCACTCTGGTTTCCAAGTTCCAGATGTACTTGTAACTTCCTGCCCAGCCGTCCAGATTTATGTTGTGAAACCCATTGGGAGATTTCATCACAGCTACCCATGGAGACCTAAATTGTCTTTTGAGACCTGGAGATCCCGTGGGGACACGGGAGCCTTGAGGGGGAGGTGCTGTTATGATTGGGGTCTGAACCCCTCTCAAACTTACCTCTTTCCTGAGGGTCAGCTTCTTAGCTGGCTTCTGTTTCTTTTCTCTTTCCTTTCTGAGCTGGCTCTGTCTCTCTGTGCTGGCAGCTTCCAGCAGCATGGGGCTAATTGTCTCTTCACTGCAGCTGTGGGTGTAGTCTGAGTTGCTCTAACTCTCTTTGGGTGTACTGGCTTCAAGTGTTTCACAGTTTTGCATTGGTGTGGGTTGGGCCTCTCTGGGTCAGTGTGCTTTTGCCTAGGTCTAGGGAGTGTGACATCATCAGGGAGGGCCTTGATAAGGAAGTGGTGTTGTTTCCTTCAGGGCCTTTGCAACAGTTGTGTTTGCTTTAGGTAGGGTGGTGCAGTGTGCACTTCTGACATTGTGTCTAGGGTCCCTGCTTGCTTTTGCTAAGGTCCAGGTTAGTGTTAGTGCAGTGTGCACTGGTGTCTATGTGTTTAGCTTTCCTGCTTTTCCCTCTTGGTTTTGGAAGCATTGCTGTGTGTAGGGCTTTGGAAGCTCTGTTGTTGATAGAAGTACTTCAGGGTTTGGTGTTGTTAGGAACACTGCAGAGTTTGCTGTTAGAAGTACTTCTGGGATTGTGCTATTGGGAGCATTGCAGTCTTTGCTGTTGGTGTTTGGTGCTTTAGAAGCACTTTTGGCTTATGTGTTAGCTTCCCTCCTTGTGGCTCCCCTGTCTTCCCTTTTAGTGCTAGGAGCTCTTCTGGTTGCTTGCCAGAGTAGTGCTTGGGAAGCACCGTGTTAGTTTTGTTTCTAGCTTGCTAGAGCAGTGCTTAGGTAGCTGGTTAGTTCTGTGTTTAGCTTATTAGTGTAAAGCTCTGCTTGTAGCTTGGTGCTTAGTAGCACCTGTGTTAGCTTTGTGTTTAGTTCCCTGCTCTCTTAGTCTAGGGCTGAGGAAGTCCCTTTCTTGTGCAGGGATTAGGAGCTCCTGTTTAGTATAGGGCTTAGGAAGTCCTTTTGTAAGTTTACTGTTAGGAACACTCCTGCTGGTTTAGGGCTTGGGAGCAAGTAGATCAGTTTAGGTTTAGGAGCACTTCTGTTTCCAGTCCTGGTCCCTATGTCATCCGGTATCCAGTAAGTCCTGCCGGCTACTCGAACCCAGGAGCTCAACTCTTGGGGGGCTTAGTAGCTAAGTACAGGTGAAGCTGTTGGACCAGTTCAGTGTGCTCCAGTCCCATGTTCCGGTCCTGTGTCCTCCAGTCCGGGGGACCAGTCCAGGGTGTTCCAGTCTGGTGTGCTCCAGTCCAGTGTGTTCCGGTCCGGTGTGTGTTCCAGTCCGGGGGATTGCAGTCCAGTGTTCCAGTCCTGTGTCCTCCAGTCCGGGGGATTCCAGTCCAGGTGTTCCGGTTCGCTGGGCAGTGCCTGCAATCCCTGCCGTTGTGCTTACCCAGTGTTGGTTGGTGGGTTTTGCCTGCTGCTGTCGCTCCTCGTCAGCAGCCCAAGGGCTCACGTTTGCTCCAGAGCCCAGTCCCGTGGGCTCTGAACCTGAGAACCTGACATAAAGTATCACATACCATGTAAAATGAGTTTATCTTGGGCAGACTGGATGGACCATAAGGTCTTTATCTGCCGTCATTTACTATGTTACTCTTTGGGGTTCTACATGGAATGTTGCTACTAATTGGGATTCCGGAATCTTTTAACTCTTTAGAATTCCAGAATCTTCAGAACTTTTAGTACAAGAACAGTACTGGGCAGACTTCTACGGTCTGTGCCCTGAGAATGGCAAGGACAAATCAAACTCGGGTATGAAGTATCACATACCATGTAAAATGAGTTTATCTTGGGCAGACTGGATGGACCGTACAGGTCTTTATCTGCCGTCATTTACTATGTTACTCTTTGGGGTTCTACATGGAATGTTGCTACTAATTGGGATTCCGGAATCTTTTAACTCTTTAGAATTCCAGAATCTTCAGAACTTTTAGTACAAGAAGAGTCATGGGCAGACTTCTATGGTCTGTGCCCTGAGAATGGCAAGGACAAATCAAACTCGGGTATGAAGTATCACATACCATGTAAAATGAGTTTATATTGTTTGGCAGACTGGATGGACCATAAGGTCTTTATCTGCCGTCATTTACTATGCTACTAAAAAGTACCAGGGGAGATCAGGACATATATAGCTGTTCTCCAGTTATCAAATGTAACTGGAGTTGTTTTTTTTTACAGGATTTCAGCAATCTCTCTCTTTTGATTCACTTTTTCACTGACTGAAACAAAGAGGGCATTCACTTTTCTATAACACCTATAACATAAAAACATGCACCACCTGCTGGCCAAACGAGAGAAATGCACTTCAAGAATTAATAAATGCAATTTTACAGGTTTAAAACACACTGTTCTGTCACAGTGCTATTCTGCACACGCCTGCTTATTTGCAAGAAAGGTGAGCACATGGACAGAGCCAAGGACCAGTCCATAAATATATATAAGCATATCTCTAGCATTCACAAGCCAACACTTAGTTCAGCTGTGGCAGTCATAAGTTCTCCATTTGCGGAGCCGCCTTACTCAAGTGATGCCATTTTTCTATCCCTATAACCAAAAGATCTTTGCAGTTCAGTTTTACTTGGTATTTGTTGGATGTATTGTCTGAGGGTATTACAAAAATGGCAGTTCTCTGCAATAATCAGCAGAATGTAAGTTTTAGTAACTAAGGCGACATGAAACTGATTCTTTGCATCGTATGTAAAACACACCATTAATTGCCACGTCATCCATTCTATGTGGGGAATTAGTCTAAATATTTATGTACAATGTGGTTTCTGCCTTTTTTATTTGTAGCTCTAAATGAGTTACATTTGGGTACAGTATTTCTTTGTCCCCAGAGGGACAAAGTCACGATGTAACCCCCCCCCCCCCCCATTTAGTAAGCCATGTGGCAATGCCGACACAGGGAAAGTGAATGGGCTGTCTCGCATTAGCGCACAGCAGCCGCTAGTGTGGTTTTAGTGAACAGAGGAGTAAGTTTGTACCTGAGGCAATGGAGGGTTAAGTGACTCACTCAAAGTCACAAGGAATTGGTAGTGGGATTTACTACTACTACTATTTAACATTTCTAGAGTGCTACTAGGGTTACAGCGCTGTACAATTTAACATAGAAGGACAGTCTCTGCTCAAAGAGCTTAGAATCTAAAGGACAAATGTACAGTCAGTCAAGTAGGGGTCGTCAAATTGGGACAGTCGAGATTTCCTGAAAGGTATAAAGGTTAGGTGCCGAAAGCAACATTGAAGAGGTGGGCTTTGAGTAAGGATTTGAAGATGGGTAGGGAGGGGGCTTGGCGTAAGGGCTCAGGAAGTTTATTCCAAGCATAGGGTGAGGCGAGGCAGAATGGGCGGAGTCTGGAGTTGGCGGTGGTGGAGAAGGGTACTGAGAGGAGGGATTTGTCCTGTGAGCGGAGGTTTCAGGCGGGGCTGTAAGGGGAGATGAGGGTAGAGAGGCAATGAGGGGCTGCAGACTGAGTGCATTTGAACTTGGCTCCCTGTTTCTCACTGTGGTACTTTAAGAATTAGGCTCCTCTTCCACAATCTATACGTTCATCAGAGCTACAGCTGTTTGTAGGCAGAGAGGTGGTTATGGTTCAAGTACTGGAGTAGGGTCAATGCATCACTTTAAAAGCCTCTTTTGGGATAAGGGTGGAGGAAGTGTGGGGGAAGGGCTCTCGTTTGTTCTTTTTTGAAGGAGTAGGATGAACTTACAGGCTAATGATCAGAATATGCTTCTTCTGTTTTCAGTAGTACTGACCTTATTATACCAGTGGCGTAGCCACAGGTGGGCCTGGGTGGGCTAGGGTCCACCCACTTAGAGCTCAGGCCCACCCAACAGTAGCACACATTTAGCGGTAGCTGGTGGGGATCCAAAGCTCCGCCAGCTGAAGACTTCCGCCTAATGGTAACAAAAACGCTACTCTCAACGATACCGGAACCTGCGCATGCTCAGTTTTCAGCGCATGCCTTCTGCAGACTGCCAAGGTGGAAAGAAACATTTTCCTGCCAGCTTAGATATTTTTTTGGTGGTGGTGGTGGGGAGAACACTTGGTGCCCACCCACTTCTTGCCTAGGCCCACCCAAAATCTGTTGTCTGGCTATGCCCCTGTTAATTATACTTTAAAGTTTCTGTGAGCTGCTTCCCAGAGGTGGTTAATTTCATGCTGCTTATTTGAAAGTTGTAAATATTTCCAAAATCCTGATACTCCTGGGGCCATTAAGTTCTAAAACATCCCTCTTTCCTTGCATTTCTGATGAGTAATCTTTCTGCATTGAATCCTGTTTCACCCGTGCTGGAGTCTAGACCCAGAGCCTCTGATTGGTCCCAGCTTGTGCCCAACACTGCCCTTCCCTCAGAACTGCAGTGAATTAAGGCATAATAGAAAGAAGTTATTTTTCCCCCTAAGGCTATATCACACATCTTAATAACATTACACAGCTACAAGGAACCATCTCAGCATAACAGACTGCAATCATCCATGTTAATGTGCCACTTTAATAAGGTCATAATTGTTACAAGTTATTCCGTTCACATTTTACTTATCTCTCTTAGCACTTGTCCTAATGGTTATTGCAATGAAAGCTTCTAATCGCTTCCTTCTGAATGGGAATACTTCAGACTTCTCTTCTGCTGATATAGCAGTATTAAAGGCTATCGGTTTTCCTGCAATGAAAGTGAATAATCTTTAGCAAAAATGTGATGTTTGGAAGAGTCTGATAGAATCCATGGAAGGAGGAGAGCACAGCTTATTAAGCATTCCTGGGTTTTCAGCAACACTTGTCCTTGTTGCATTCAAATAATGAATTACGAGCCGTGACTTTAGAAGAACATGAGAATGACAACACAGCCATGAGAAGATGAATTAACAAGGACACAAAATGTCAGAGCCATGACTGTCTGATACACTTTATAGCTATTAAATACAATGTGTGTGTGCTTGGAGAGGGGGGGGGAGAGACCATACCAGCAATTATTGGATTCTGGTAAAAAGTAATTACCAAGAAAAGGAATATTTGGGAAATATACAGGGTTTAAACAAAATAATAATTATAATAATAATCAGGCAAGAAAGAGAGTCACTGTAGATGCAGCGTCAACACTCTTCAAGCCAGCAATGAAGTGACCCACAAAGGGTTTATTCACCACAGACCTACACAAAGTTCACTATTTACTACTGCCCGATTGCTTTCTAGAGCAAGCAAGTTTCAACATATTACCCCACATTTCAAAAAACTTGCTTTGGTTGCCCATTGCCTAGCGGATTCAGAAACTGCTGGTATTGCTTTTTAAGGCACTGCATAAGAACATAAGTATTGCCATACTGGGGAAAGACCAAAGGTCCATCAAGCCCAGCATCCTGTTTCCAACAGTGGCCAATCCAGGTCACAAATACCTGGCAAGATCCCAAAAAAGTACAAAACATTTTATACTGTTTATCTCAGAAATAGTGGATTTTCCCCAAGTCCATTTAATAACGGTCAATGGACTTTTCCTTTAGGAAGCCGTCCAAACCTTTTTAAAACTTCGCTAAGCTAACCGTCTTTACCACATTCTCTGGCAACGAATTCCAGAGTTTAATTACACATTGCGTGAAGACAAATTTTCTCTGATTCATTTTAAATTTACTACATTGTAGCTTCATTGCATGCCCCCTAGTCCTAGTATTTTTGGAAAGCGTGGACAGACGCTTCACATCTACCCGTTGAACTCCACTCATTATTTTATAGACCTGTATCATATCTCCCCTCAGCCACCTTTTCTCCAAGCTGAAGAGCCCTAGCTGCTTTAGCCTTTCCTCATAGGGAAGTTGTCCCATCCCCTTTATCATTTTCGTCGCCCTTCTCTGCACCTTTTCTAATTCCACTATATCTTTTTTGAGATGTGGCGACCAGAATTGAACACAATATTTGAGGTGCGGTCGCACCATGGAGTGATACAAAGGCATTATAACAACCTCATTTTTGTTTTCCATTCCTTTCCTAATAATACCTAACATTCTATTTGTTTTCTTAGCCGCAGCAGCACACTGAGCAGAAGGTTTCAACGTATCATCAATGACGACACCTAGATCCCTTTCTTGGTTCGTGACTCCTAACGTGGAACCTTGCATGACGTAGCTATAATTCGGGTTCCTCTTTCTCACATGCATCACTTTGCAGTTGCTCACATTAAATGTCATCAGCCATTTAGACACCCATTGCTCTTGTATATACTATGTAAACCGCTTTGAATGTAGTTTCAAAAACCAAAGAAAGGTGGTATATCAAGTCCCATTTCCCTTCCCTTCACTTCCCTCTTTATGTAGAGCAATTGACTTCTTTGGCAGTGGTTAAGAAACAAATAAAGCTTTGCTGTTTCAGAGAGCATTTTCTGAAGCATAGTTGGTTGGGGGCTTGGGCTTTAAGATTAAGGTTTTGTTTATGTTTATTGAGTGTATTTATGGTGTTTGATTTGATTATGTTTGTATTATTGTACTCCGGCCAGATTTTTGGATGGGCAGATTATAAATTTTTGTAAAGAAAATAAATAAATACCACCAAGGCTGGAGTATTTGCACAGTCCCGTTACGTTGCACAGCAGAGGTTTTATTTTCCTCTAGTGGACAATTTGGCGATAAAAAACGATCAGAAGTGCTACACTATATTCACACATGCTGCAGGAAGGAACACCATTACCCCGCTTCCAGTGACCATGAGCTGCACATTCCTACAAAAAAATATATTTTAAAGATACACCACCACTTCCTGTGCAGAGGGTGGTAATACAGCGTTTCTATATTGTAGAACATATAGATTCCCCTGACAGCGCAACGTACTGCGAAACACAGCTTGTGTTGGGATTACGCAGGATGAGAGGAATGTATGGACTCTAGGTGTTAAGAGGAAGCTTTTTAAAGGAGCACGAGCACAGTGGCACACTAATTATCCACTCCGAAAAATTTATCACGTCATACTCATGAAAACGGTGACCCAGGATTCCATCTTCAGATAAGTACACCTGCAGTTATAAACATTAGTAAATAAAGGTGCTTATGAGAACAAGTATAAATAAGCAAGGAAGATCATGAAGTTAGAAATAGGAGGCAGGGAGGGTCACAGTGCAGTGATGTATGGATGAACATATTACACAACTAATCATTCGGAGTGATTGGTAATATGCATAACTGAGCACTGGTTAATTTACTTTAAAGCTAATTTTAATTAGCTTTCACTAGTAGCATCACATAATAATATGACTTAAGAGCATTTTTAAAAAAGAGAAAAAAAGTACAAGCAATTTTGAGTACATGAAACCAGAAGAGGATAAGATACCCCAGGATAATTTATTGATTAAATTTTAACTGCCTGACCCTTGACTATTCTTCCAACATTTGGAGATCCCTTCTCATTGTTTCTACTCCCTTCAGGGTATCCACTCTATTGGCTATCTTCGTGTCGTCCGCAAAAAGGCAAACCTTTCCTTTCAAGCCTTCAGCAATATCTCCCACAAATATATTAAATAGAATCGACCCAGCACCGACCCCTGAGGAACTCCACTGCTCATCTTCCTTTCCTCCAAGCGGATTTCCTTTACCACCACCCTCTTCCACCTGTTGGTCTTACCAGTTTCCTATCCAGTTCACCACTTTTGATCCTAAGTTCAGCCCTTTAAGTTTATTCACGAGTCTTCTGTGGGGGACCGTATCAACGGCTTTAATGAAATCCAAGTAGATTACATCTAGAGCACGTCCTTCATCCAGTTCTTTGGTCACCCAGTCAAAGAAATCAATAAGATTCGTTTGGCAGGATTTTCCTTTGGTAAAGCCATGTTGCCTCGGGTCTTGTAGCCTGTTGGCTTCAAGAAAGTTAACTGTCCTTCGTTTCAGCAGCAACTCCATTTATTTTTCCTACCACCGACGTGAGACTTACTGGTCTGTAGTTTCCCACTTCTTCCCTGTCTCCACTTTTGTGAAGAGGGACCACATCCGCTCATCTCCAATCTTGCGGAACCTCTCCTGTCTCTAAAGATCTATTAAATAAATCTTTAAGAGGTCCCACCAGGACCTCTCTGAGCTCCCTCAGTATCCGGGATGTATCCCATCCAGCCCCATAAACTCTTTCTTCCATAAACGATGCAGTATCCACTCCATTTCCAGATGTTCCCTCGGCAGCCGACCGTGGCCCTTCTCCATGATTTTCCTCCGTGAACACCAAAGAGAAGTAATTGTTTAGAGCATTTGCTTTATTCTCATCACTCTCCACATAGCCATTCTCATTATCTTTCAGTCTTGCAATTCCATTCCTATCTTTACTCCTTTCTCCAATATATCTGAAAAAGGTCTTGTCACCTCTGTTTACATCTTTAGCCATGAGTCATTGTTGTTGAACAAAAGAAATTGTTTAGACCACCGCAGTATCATCTACTTATTTCTGAGTCACCTTCGTTTGTTTACTAGGACTAGGGGGCACACAATTAATCTACAAAGTAGAAAATTAAAAACAAATCAGAGAAAATATTTCTTCAGTCAACATATAATTAAACTCTGGAATTCATTGCCAGTTAAATTGTACAGCGCTCCAAGATGGCCGCAAATTGTTAGGTTGCTGTGACTCACGCTCCTGAGAAATGCTGAAACGAAGAGGGAGAATAGCGGGTAGGGCTTCCCCGCTTACCCCCTCATTACCTGGTCCGTTGGATCGATACCTGAGATCACAAGGAGTTCACAGAGACGGCGGTTTGCTGCCAGAGGTTCGCGCCGGCGAAACGGAGACTTCGGCACTCTCTGGTCTTGAAGTGACCCTTAGCCCCGCCGAACGTACTCCTCCTCCCCAGCCGATAGGCGCCAGTTCCTTTCTCTTGGATTCGACGGGGTCCACTCCTGGAGAGGTCAGGGGCCCAGAAGAACGCCGAATCGAAGCCTCCCTTACTATAGAGGCTGGACTGGAGAGCGGTTTGCTTGCGGGAATGCTGCAAACTGAGGGGAGAGACGCCGAGGGACTGAGTGAAGACGGAGACCAGCCTGTAAGGTTTGAATTACCTAAAGAATTTATTACTAGACCAAAGGATGTGACACTAGAAGCTTTGTGGGATTTGGTTTCCAATTTGGGACAAGTTTTCCTTAAACAGATAAATGACTTTCAACCTAAAATTAAAATTCTGGAAAATAACTTAGGGGTACAAGAACAACAGATTAAAGATTTGGATGGAAAATTTCTCAATTTGGATCAGAGAATTATGAAACTTGAAACGTTACAATCTACTATGGCAAAAGATTTGACAAATCTTAGAGACAAAATGGAATCCTTTGACAATTATACTAAAAATCATAACCTAAGATTTATCAATTTTCCCAGACTTCAAAATGTTACTCCTATAGATATGCTGAAGCGCTATATGCGTGAAAACCTATTAATTCCTGAACAGAATTTGCCTCCAATGACTATGGTTTACTATATCCCAGGGAAAGGAACCTCTCAACCCGAAGCTCCGATTGATGTCTCTCTCTTGCTTGAGACTTCGGATACCGAATTGGCAACTGCGGCTACATTGGTGGCTACAGTTGCATTACTACCAGATAAGAATTGGATCTTTCGTTTGTTTTTCCGTAATAGAGACAAACCCTTTTTGGGTTTAAAAATTTTACTTTTTCCTGATGTCTCTAAGGAGACTCGACGACGAAGGAAACAATTCCTTCTCCTCAGGCCTGAAATTCTGCACTTGGGGGGTGCCTTTTTTTTAAGATACCCCTGCAAGTGTATAATCAGGCTTGGGGAGAAAAAATATGTATTTACAGAACCGTCTCATGTATCCTCACTCATAACCTCGGCGAAAATGGATAAACGTTAAGCTATATGTTTGCTCCACTTAACAATATTTGTATAATTTTCCTTTTCTGATAAATCCTTATATTGTCTCCAATAATTTCCTGAAATCTTGGATCACAGTTATGGACTTGAGTATAGTTTCTTATTGTGATGCTTGGCCTCACTTATTTTTTCTTGTTCTTATTATTATTTTACAATTTTGTAAATAATCATATACTTTTCCTGAACAAGTGGATTGTCTTGTAAAATAATGGAAAATGTTAATAAATATAAATTTAAAAAAAAAAAAAAAATTGTACAGCGCTGCGTAACCCTAGTAGCACTTTAGAAATGTTAAATAGTAGTAGTAGAATGTGGTAAAAGCATTTAGCTTAGCAGGGTTTAAAGAAAGGTTTGGATAGCTTCCTAAAAGAAAAGTCCATAAGCCATTATTAAAATGGACTTGGGAAATCCACTGCTTATTTCTAGGATAAGCAACATAAAATGTATTGTACTGTTTTGAGATCTTGCCAGGTACTTGTGACCTGGCTTGGCCACTGTTGGAAACATGACACTGGGCTTGATGGACCTTCGGTCTGTCCCATTATGGCAACACTTGTACTTATGTAACCCAGAGCACAATATTAATTTTAGCAATGTTAGGATAGAAATGAAGGATATTAGAATCGTGTTAACTTCAGAGGTTGATGAACAAGTCCTGCAATATAACATACAGGCTGGATTTGTTTAACTTGATGGATACATTATTAAGTTTTGCTCTCTATACACACTATATCTTTTAAAGAGATTCAGTCACACAAAGACAGAATGCAGAATCTTTCTGACAGTGACTATTTCTTTCTTCATAAAAGGAAGACATTCCCCATTGCATTACAGAGCAAGAGATATGACATTAAGGAAACCTGTGCTAAGCGAAGTGATCAAACATTCATCATCAGCCCATGTACCCGTCTGCTCCAATTGCTTAAGTGTCACTCTGTAAATTAACTAAGGCTCATTAACAGACGCACGCCCCGTCTGTACGGATCAATTATGTATGATACTATTAGTAGCATCAATTAAGCTAGATAAAATAATAGTCTAATTGAATGCCTGAGGAGTCTAATGGGTTTGCATTCACTCCTAATGGATTGCCTCTATAGTCTTGTCCTATGAGTTAGACAGAGGATCAATACTTTGTGCTAAAGTACTTAAAGACCCTGCCAGGTTGCAGTATTGCAATGTAGTTCAGAGGTGCCTTTATCATGTTAGTAGACTTTATTTATTTTCTCATTTAGCCTATGCAATTAATATTTGGCTGCCCTGGTCAAGTGACCGTTTCTCACATTTGAAATCTGGTCTTCTGTTTGACAATTAGTTTACCTGAATGATCACTTGGTTTTCGCCACTAATCTCTCATCCCGAGCCGGATTACAGAGCAGGATTCAGTTTCAAGATCTTTTTTTTTTTAATTACTGCCTATCAAATAGTCATCTAAGCAGTTTACAATAAATTAAAAACTCTAGTCTATTTATTTGTTGCATTTGTACCCCACATTTTCCCACCTATTTGCAGGCTCATTGTGGCTTACAATGCTCCATTATGGCAGTCGCCATTCCAGAGTGAAAGGTAACAATTGGTATTACATTGTGAACATAGATGATATAATAAAGTTAAACAATTGAGCAAACAGGAATATAAGACCGCACCTTGAGTATTGTGTTCAATTCTGGTCGCCGCATCTCAAGAAAGATATAGTAGAATTGGAAAAGGTGCAGCGAAGGGCGACTAAAATGATAGCGGGGATGGGACGACTTCCCTATGAAGAAAGACTAAGGAGGCTAGGGCTATACAGCTTGGAGAAGAGACGGCTGAGGGGAGACATGATAGAGGTATATAAAATAATGAGTGGAGTGGAACAGGTGGATGTGAAGCGTCTGTTCACGCTTTCCAAAAATACTAGGACTAGGGGGCATGCGATGAAACTACAGTATAGTAAATTTAAAACAAATCGGAGAAAATTTTTCTTCACCCAACGTGTAATTAAACTCTGGAATTCGTTGCCGGAGAAAGTGGTGAAGGCGGTTAGCTTAGCAGAGTTTAAAAAGGGGTTGGACGGATTCCTAAAGGACAAGTCCATAAACCGCTACTAAACGGACTTGGAAAAATCCCAAATCCCAGGAATAACATGTATAGAATGTTTGTACGTTTGGGAAGCTTGCCAGGTGCCCTTGGCCTGGATTGGCCGCTGTCGTGGACAGGATGCTGGGCTCGATGGACCCTTGGTCTTTTCCCAGTGTGGCATTACTTATGTACTTAGGTCCTCTACTTGGCTCACTTTTATTACATAGAGCAGTGATTTAACCTATTGTGATGTCATAGTGGCTTATTCCACCAATAAGAGCCAACCTCATTAGTGATGTCACAATGGCTTACATAAGTACATAAGTAGTGCCATACTGGGAAAGACCAAAGGTCCATCTAGCCCAGCATCCTGTCACCGACAGTGGCCAATCCAGGTCAAGGGCACCTGGCACGCTCCCCAAACGTAAAAACATTCCAGACAAGTTATACCTAAAAATGAGGAATTTTTCCAGTCCATTTAATAGCGGTCTATGGACTTGTCCTTTAGGAATCTATCTAACCCCTTTTTAAACTCCGTCAAGCTAACCGCCCGTACCACGTTCTCCGGCAATGAATTCCAGAGTCTAATTACACGTTGGGTGAAGAAAAATTTTCTCCGATTCGTTTTAAATTTACCACACTGTAGCTTCAACTCATGCCCTCTAGTCCTAGTATTTTTGGATAGCGTGAACAGTCGCTTCACATCCACCCGATCCATTCCACTCATTATTTTATACACTTCTATCATATCTCCCCTCAGCTGTCTCTTCTCCAAGCTGAAAAGCCCTAGCCTTCTCAGCCTCTCTTCATAGGAAAGTCGTCCCATCCCCACTATCATTTTCGTCGCCCTTCGCTGTACCTTTTCCAATTCTACTATATCTTTTTTGAGATACGGAGACCAGTACTGAACACAATACTCCAGGTGCGGTCGCACCATGGAGCGATACAACGGCATTATAACATCCGCACACCTGGACTCCATACCCTTCCTAATAACACCCAACATTCTATTCGCTTTCCTAGCCGCAGCAGCACACTGAGCAGAAGGTTTCAGCGTATCATCGACGATGACACCCAGATCCCTTTCTTGATCCGTAACTCCTAACGCGGAACCTTGCAAGACGTAGCTATAATTCGGGTTCCTCTTACCCACATGCATCACTTTGCACTTGTCAACATTGAACTTCATCTGCCACTTGCACGCCCATTCTCCCAGTCTCGCAAGGTCCTCCTGTAATCGTTCACATTCCTCCTGCGACTTGACGACCCTGAATAATTTTGTGTCATCGGCGAATTTAATTACCTCACTAGTTATTCCCATCTCTAGGTCATTTATAAATACATTAAAAAGCAACGGACCCAGCACAGACCCCTGCGGGACCCCACTAACTACCCTCCTCCACTGAGAATACTGGCCACGCAATCCTACTCTCTGCTTCCTATCTTTCAACCAGTTCTTAATCCATAATAATACCCTACCTCCGATTCCATGACTCTGCAATTTCTTCAGGAGTCTTTCGTGCGGCACTTTGTCAAACGCCTTCTGAAAATCCAGATATACAATATCAACCGGCTCCCCATTGTCCACATGTTTGCTTACCCCCTCAAAAAAATGCATTAGATTGGTGAGGCAAGACTTCCCTTCACTAAATCCGTGCTGACTTTGTCTCATCAGTCCATGTTTTTGTATATGCTCTGCAATTTTATTCTTAATAATAGCCTCCACCATCTTGCCCGGCACCGACGTCAGACTCACCGGTCTATAATTTCCCGGATCTCCTCTGGAACCCTTCTTAAAAATCGGAGTAACATTGGCTACCCTCCAGTCTTCCGGTACTACACTCGATTTTAGGGACAGATTGCATATTTCTAACAGTAGCTCCGCAAGTTCATTTTTTAGTTCTATTAATACTCTGGGATGAATACCATCAGGTCCCGGTGATTTACTACTCTTCAGCTTGCTGAACTGACCCATTACATCCTCCAAGGTTACAGAGAATTTGTTTAGTTTCTCCGACTCCCCCGCTTCAAATATTCTTTCCGGCACCGGTGTCCCCCCCAAATCCTCCTCGGTGAAGACCGAAGCAAAGAATTCATTTAATTTCTCCGCTACGGCTTTGTCCTCCTTGATCGCCCCTTTAACACCATTTTCGTCCAGCGGCCCAACCGACTCTTTGGCCGGTTTCCTGCTTTTAATGTATCTAAAAAAATTTTACTATGTATTTTTGCTTCCAACGCTAATTTCTTCTCAAAGTCCTTTTTTGCCCTCCTTATCTCCGCTTTGCATTTGGCTTGGCATTCCTTATGATCTATCCTGTTACTTTCAGTTGGTTCTCTTCTCCACTTTCTGAAGGATTGTTTTTTGGCTCTAATGATTTCCTTTATCTTACTGTTTAGCCACGCCGGCTGACGTTTAGTCTTTTTTCCCTTTTTTCTAATACGTGGAATATATTTGTCCTGAACCTCCAGGATGGTGTTTTTAAACAGCATCCACGCCTGATGCAAGTTTTTTACTCTGCGAGCTGCTCCTTGATTGTATAGAATGTTTGTACGTTTGGGAAGCTCGCCAGGTGCCCTTGGCCTGGATTGGCCGCTGTCGTGGACAGGATGCTGGGCTCGATGGACCCTTGGTCTTTTCC
Source organism: Microcaecilia unicolor (assembly GCF_901765095.1). NCBI lineage: Eukaryota > Metazoa > Chordata > Amphibia > Gymnophiona > Siphonopidae > Microcaecilia > Microcaecilia unicolor. The sequence goes on from NC_044032.1 coordinate 661,073,809, forward strand.
CAGTGTGGTATTACTTATGTACTTATGTCCTCTACTTGGCTCACTTTTATTACATAGAGCAGTGATTTAACCTATTGTGATGTCATAGTGGCTCATTCCACCAATAAGAGCCAACCTCATTAGTGATGTCACAATGGCTTGATTGTATAGAATGTTTGTACGTTTGGGAAGCTTGCCAGGTGCCCTTGGCCTGGATTGGCCGCTGTCGTGGACAGGATGCTGGGCTCGATGGACCCTTGGTCTTTTCCCAGTGTGGCATTACTTATGTACTTATGACAGGAATAAAAGTTACAAAATTGTAAAAGAAGAAATAAAGAGAATTATAGATTGTCCGCTGTCTCTATAAAGTCCACTATGGATTATTATTAGATATCAGACAACATATGCTGGGGAATTTTATGAAAAACGTCTAAGTTCAAAATTTGTTTGCTTAAATCCTGTTTCTTCTAAATCAATCAAGTTTACAGATAGTCACTTAACTTTTAGAAGTCTTCTAAAAACACATTTCTTCAGTCTGGCCTTTCTGAATACAAAGAACTCTTATTTGAATGTTACCCACCCCCTTTTCTTAATCTGGTTTCCCATCTAGTCCTGCCTAATTATGCTCTCACCTATCCACCCTTACTTATTTGTTTGTCCTTGAGACAGTCTAAATCCCTGGTTACTCACTGCACAGGTATTAATTTGCTTCTTGATTTTATTGTAATTTGTGTTAAATTCTGTACGTAATTATGTTTTATGCACTTTGTTTCTTTGTAAGCCACATTGAACTTGAGTCCATTTCGGGCTAATGTAAGGTATAAACGTCATTAATAAATAAATCCCTAGTGAACATGACCATTTTCAAACCAGAAAAACATCCAACTTTTTGTTTCGAAAATGGTCATTTGCTAGATGTTTGTGCTCAGTGAATCTATCTTTTGGTACCATAAAAAAAAAGTCAAGGGAAAAACATACACAATCAAGCCATTGGGATGTTTGGGGGAGGCAGCATTGTTAGTAGACTGGCCACAGAGACATCTCAGCAGTGCAATGGAGCACCCTAGGGGGCGCTGCAGTGGACTTCACATAAAAGCTCCCAGATACACATCATGCCATTATCCCCTTTATATGGTGAGCCCTCCAAAACTCACCAAAAACCTGCTGTACCCAACTGAACACCACTACAACAGCCCTTATGGGTGAAGGGGTCACCTATTTTTTTGTTACATTTGTACCCCACACTTTCCCACTCATGGCAGGCTCAATGCTGCTTACATGGGGCAATGGAGGGTTAAGTGACTTGCCCAGAGTCACAAGGAGCTGCCTGTGCCTGAAGTGGGAATCCAACTCAGTTCCTCAGGACCAAAGTCCACCACCCTAACCACTAGGCCACTCCTCCACCTATATGTGGGTACAGTAGGTTTTTGATGTAACAAATGTAACAGTTAGAGTGGATTATGGGCCTGGGCCCCCTTCTCTATAGTCCACTGTACTGACCACTAGGCTACTCCAGGAACCTGCTTCCTGCTCTTATAGGACTCCCATTACTACTACTACTACTATTTAGCATTTCTATAGCGCTACAAGGCATACGCAGCGCTGCACAAACATAGAAGAAAGACAGTCCCTGCTCAAAGAGCTTACAATGAGCTTACAATGAGCTCCCATAACATCTGAGGCTGTAATATTTCTTTCACATCTTTAGGGGGTGGGAGGGGTTCAGTGACCACTGAGGGAATAAGGGGAGGGGGGTTCATACCTTAATCCCTCCAGTAGTCATCTGGTCACATAGGGCACCTGTTTGTGACGTGGAGGGGAATAATTCAAGGCATTTGGCCGTGGGAGGAGACAGCATTTTTAGTGCACTGGCCCCCCTGACATGCCAGGATACCAACCAGCCACCCTAGGGGTCACTGCGGTGGACTTCAGAAAAGCTCCCACGTGCATAGTTCCCTTACTTTGGGAGCTGAGCCCCCACAACCCCCCCCCCCAAACCCACTACCCACAAATGTACTGCACCCACTGAAATTGCTCCAGGGACCTGCATACAGCCTCTAGGACTTATTGCTGCTGTATAACTTTGGCACACCAGTTGACACCTGAAGACTAATCTCTCTGAAAAAGTCCTTTCTTGAAATAACCACGTTTACTCACAGTTAACTGCAGATCAGAGGTTGTGCCCCACTGGCAAAGAGTCCCCTGGTACTAAGATGAGCAGTAGGTCAGAGCTGGCACAAGGGTGTACAATGCCCTCTTTCAGCACCATTCAAGGTAATAACTAAGTTCTCTAAAGTGGGTAACACAGGAAAGGGAACTAAAACTGGCTTACAAAAATGGCCACTACCGCATGGACTACAACAGGAAACAAAACAGGGCACACTCTGAACCCAGTTAGCAGGGGGGGAAAGCACCAGGGGAGTAGAGCCTACCAACTACCAATACCTATACCCACCACAATGCATTGCTGATGTGACTCTGCAGTGCAAATAACAAAAAAGGTGCCACACTCACCCCAGTGCCACATTACAAGCAGGCAAAGGCTGTCAGAGGACAGAACACATTCTGCTGTCATGGAGGTGGGTACGGCATTTGAGGCTGGCATAGAGGCTAGCAAAAAAGTATTTGTAACCTGTTTTTTATGCTGGGAGGGGGTTGGTGACCACTGGGGAAGTACGGGGAGGTCATCCCCGATTCCTTCCTGTGGTCATGTGGTCAGTTCGGCCACCATTTTGAAGCTTGGACCTGAAAAAAAAGGGACCCAGTAAAAGCGGCCAAATACTCTTCATTGCCAGGTTTTTTTTTCCATTATGGGCTAAAGCTGGCCATTTCGTAACCCCGCCCATGCCCGCCCATGTCCCTTCTTCGCGTCGCTGCCAACACGCCCCCTTGAACTTTTGCCGGCTTTGCGACGGGAAAGCGGTGATGGTGTCAAAACAGCGGCTTTCAATTATACCGATTTGGCTGCTTTTGCGAGATCGCTGGCCATCTCCCGATTTGTGTCGGAAGATGGCCGGCGATCACTTTCGAAAATGAGCTGGTTAGTCATGATTGAAACAGGTCTAGACCAAACTTGGTTTTGCTTTGTTACATTATGGCAGAAAAACATCAAAGTTTGGGGAACATCCAAATCCCGCCCCCAACACGCCACCTTGTGATTTTTATGCATTGCAGAGAAAAACATATGAAATCCAAGTTTTGAAAATCACGATTTGGATTTTATGCCATTTTTTTTAGATGCTTTTCTCTTTTGAAAATGACCAATTAGTTTCATCTGAAATAAATTTGACTGCTTTTCTTGAGGATTCTCAAGACATTATTTGTACAAGATCTACTTTGTAAGTAACCTTTAGCAGTGAAAAAAGTAAGTCTCTGATTATGAAACGATACTTTCAGAAGACATGAGGTTTTCCATGGTGAAAAGATACATATTTTCCCCAGATGTTTTTAGCTTTTAAGTCTAGGGTGATTGCCCTGAGGGCTTCCTTTGCAACTGGAGCATTTTCTTACAGGGCATGAGAAATAATGTCCAGTTTGGGTGGTGGTGGGGGTGGTGGGGGGAGGGGTGATTGCTATATAGCAATGCCATTTATTTAACTGGGTTTGGACCTAATTATTTTCTCTTATTTTTTTTCTTTTGTAATAACTGCTTCTTTTCTACGTGGGTTGATGGCTTTTGTTTTAGTTTGCTTTTTTGTGAAATATCATTCTTGTACTTCTCTGTATATTTATTTATTAGTAGCATTTGTATCCCACATTTTCCCACCTATTTGCAGGCTCATGTACACTTTTGAAAATTAATTAACATTGAGGCATATTTTCAAAGCACTTTGGGAGGCTAAGTTCCATAGGTTTCTATGGAACTTTGGGAGGCTAAGTGCTTTGAAAATGAGCCTGATAGTAACATAGTAAATGATGGCAATTAAAGATCTTACAGTGGAGGAGTGGCCTAGTGGTTAGGGTGGTGGACTTTGGTCCTGAGGAACTGAGTTCAATTCCCGGCACAGGCAGCTCCTTGTGACTCTGGGCAAGTCACTTAACCCTCTATTGCCTGCCTCATTGAGCCTGCCATGAGTGGGAAAGCACAGGGTACAAATGTAATAAAAATAAAAAAATCCAGTCTGCCCAAGCTAAACTCATTTTACATGGTATGTGATACTTTATACCCAGGTTTGATTTGTCCTTGCCTTTCTCAGGGCATCATCACACGATATGGTTTGATATAAGAGCAAAAGTGGAGTTCAGACGCACAAAACTCAAAATACTGGATTTCAGACGTACTGATTTTGGTAAAATGGGGCAAGATGTAAAGAGAGGTGACAAGACCTTTTTTTTAGATATATTTGAGAAAGCAGAAACACTAGGAATGGAATTGGTAGGCTGAAAAATGCTGAGAATAGCTATGTGGGGAGTGATGAGGATAAAGCGATTGTGCTAAACAAATACTTCTCTTCGGTGTTCACAGAAGAAAATCCTGAAGAAGGACCGTGGTCGGCTGACGAGGGTATATCTGGGAATGGAGTGGATATTGCGCTGTTCAGAGAAGAAAGTATTTATAGACTGCTTGGAAATCTGAAGGTGGAGAAAGCCTCACATTGGTAGTAGGAAATATAATGGAGTCATTGCTGAAGGAAAGGATAGTTAACTTTCCAGAAGCCAATTGGTTACAGGATCTGAGGCAGCAAAGGAAAATTCTGCCAAATGAATCTGATTGACTTCTTTGACTGGGTGATTAAAGAACTGGATAAAGGACATGCACTAGATGGATTTCAGCAAAGCCTTTGATACGGTCCCTCACAGAAGACTCATGAATAAGCTGAGAGGGCTGACCTTGGGACCCAAAGTGGTGAACTGAATTGGAAACCGGGTGACTGAAAGGTGGCAGAGGGTGGTGGTAAATGGATCCACACGTAGGCAACCAGAGATCAATAGGTACCCTTAGAGGCAAAACCAAGGACATCTTCCTGCCCAAATTCTCCTCTTTTATTTCCTCCTAATCTGTCACTCTATCTTTCTGCATTTTATTCCCTAAACACTCCAATGGTCTGGGCTTCCTCCCCCCCAGGGACCTCCCAGTCACTCCTCTCAGTGACTTTTCCCACTGAAGGGAAGAAGGGAGAAGTAGCAGGATCGTACAACTGAAGAGATATGGGAGCGAAATGACAGCTGTGAATCAAGTGTTACTTGTAATTTCATGGATTCTACTAATGTTACTGCAGAACCTCGTAGTGTTGGATGATGGAAGGATAGGAAGACTGGCCATTAACACAAACAGCTAGTTTATGATGGATTAAGAATCACCTTGTTGGAAGTGAGCTAATCATCTATGGAATCTAAGCACCTTTGCAGACCCATCAAATCTGGTTGGAGACTAACAAGATATCATCAGCATACATGTAGGGTCTGATAGAACATGACTGAAATAGGGAACTGAGGGGATTGAGGTAAGAGGGCTTGGGACTCGATCTGCAGGAGGGAAGTGAAACCTGAAAAGAATGGCCTATAAGAAAGGATGAAAACACTTGAAGGAGAACACCTGAGATACCAAAAGAGGAAAGTCGGGAAAGAAGTAAGGAGTGGTTCACAAGGTCAAAAGCAGCTGTGAGATCTAATGAGATTAACAAAGCGCTGTTGCTGTGCTTAAGCTTGAAAGAAAAGGGGAAATATTGCTCTCAACAATATTGCCCCTAGAAACGAAAAACTGAGGAAAAGTAAACAAATTGTGGATAAAGGTGAGCTGGTTGATATTGTGTATCTGGATTTTCAGAAGGCGTTTGACAAAGTCCCTCATGAAAGACTCCAGAGGAAATTGGAGAGTTATGGGATAGGAGGTAGTTTCTATTGTGGATTAAAAACTGGTTAAAAGATGGAAAACAGAGAGTAGGGTTAAATGGTCAGTATTCTCAATGGAGAAGGGTAGATAATGGGGTTCCACAGGGGTCTGTGCTTAGACGTCTGCTTTTTAACTTATTTATAAATGACCTAGAGATGGGACTAACTAGTGAGGTAATTAAATTTGCTGATGACACAAAGTTATTCAAAGTCTTTAAATCACGTGAGGATTGTGAAAAATTAAAAGAGGACCTTACGAGACTGGGAGACTGGGTGTCTAAATGGCTGATGACGTTTAATGTGAGCAAGTGCAAAGTGATGCATGTGGGAAAGAGGAACCCGAATTATAGCTACGTCATGCAAGGTTCCACGTTAGGAGTCACGGACCAAGAAAGGGATCTAGGTGTCGTCGTTGATGATACATTGAAACCTTCTGATCAGTGTGCTGCTGCGGCTAAAAAAGCCAATAGAATGTTAGGTATTATTAGGAAAGGAATGGAAAACAAAAATGAGGATGTTATAAAGCCTTTGTATCGCTCCATGGTGCGACCGCACCTCGAATATTGTGTTCAATTCTGGTCGCCGCATCTCAAAAAAGATATAGTGGAATTAGAAAAGGTGCAGAGAAGGGCGACAAAAATGATAAAGGGGATGGGACGACTTCCCTATGAGGAAAGGCTAAAGCGGCTAGGGCTCTTCAGCTTGGAGAAAAGGCGGCTGAGAGGAGATATGATAGAGGTCTATAAAATAATGAGTGGAGTTGAACGGGTAGATGTGAAGCGTCTGTTCACGCTTTCCAAAAATACTAGGACTAGGGGGTATGCGATGAAGCTACAATGTAGTAAATTTAAAACGAATCGGAGAAACCGTTTCTTCACTCAATGTGTAATTAAACTCTGGAATTCGTTGCCAGAGAATGTGGTAAAGGGAATTAGCTTAGCGGAGTTTAAAAAATGTTTGGATGGCTTCCTAAAGGAAAAGTCAATTTTTGGGATCTTGCCATGTATTTGTGACCTGGATTGGCCACTGTTGGAAACAGGATGCTGGGCTTGATGGACCTTTGGTCTTTCCCAGTATGGCAAAACTTATGTACTTATGAAACAGGATCTGCTACAACTGAGGCAGGAAGCTGAACAGAATAAGGATGTCTGCCCTGCCTTACTTTGCAGTTCCTTTCAGTTGCTATGATTTTTAAGATTGTTCACCACTTAGACATGCATGTCAAACAAAGAAGTCTGTAAAGTATGAATGAATGAAATAATAAACACCATCTCTTCACCATAGGAATGCCAGAAGATCATCCCGCACATTCCTTGATCTGCACTTCCCCAGTTGTAAAGGAATGAAATACATATCAATGCACGCGTCAAACTTCACCTACTTGAGCACACAGTTATGGAACGCACTGCCGCGTAACTTGAAATCGATCTATGAAAGAACGAACTTCCACATATTACTGAAGACCCATCTCTTTGAAAGAGCATACCAAAAAGACCAACCCAAGTGAATATACACTACACAACTCGCCTATTTAATTTCAGAACTGTTTCTTAAAATCTGCTTGTATGCTACTACTTTGTTTTTATCATCATACTAACCAAGATCATGCAATACTAAATGTTTATATTACTAACACTCTTCCACTACTTATGATGTATTGTAAGCCACTTTGAGCCTGCAAAGAGGTGGGAATAAATAAATAAATAGAATCCCACTTCTTTCATGCACAGGTCCATCTGCTCATTTGTTATTCCACAGAGGAGGCAATTTTCAGTGCTTTCGTTTTAAAAAGCTTCTTGCAGTGGAAAATAATTGAAAATTCTCTCTCCCGCCTTTAGCAAAGTCTATTTCCCTTCTTGCAAAGTCAGTCAATAACTTTCTGATGTGAATCTTCCCCTCATAAATCTGCAGGAACTAATGGCCTGATTTACTGGGGCTTTTCCCATTCTGTGTCTATGGAGAAAGGTTTAGCAGGCCAGGCCTTAAATCTGATAAAAAGAAACAGAGAAGATGAGGGGGTGAGAGGAATATTAGCAGCAAGAGTAGTTCATTATTTAAAGAAATTGTACTGGGATCAGGTTTCTGAGTAACCACAGCGGGTACACTGTGTTTCTGAATATACATCAGATGTCAGATGCAGCTCCTCATGTCACTTTGATGGATGACCATCTTACACTGTGGAATCATCAGCTCTGTCGGGCACTTTGCAGCTCAAGTTACAGACAATTAAACCCTGAAAGAGGAAGAAAGCTGGAACAGTAACACTGCTAGCACTTTACCACCTAAAAATATGCTCTTCTAGCTCTACATGTTCATGAACACCTCTGTCCTGGTCACTAAATGTCACACACAGAGTCCCTGGGTTCTCAGGTAGGAGCAGTGCTGTAGCCATACATCAGTGGTGTGCTGGTAAATTTTTAACAGGCTCTCTCCCCGGTCCACCTCGGCGTCCCCCCCATCCACCTCTGCGCCACCCCATCCACCTCTGCGCCCCCCCCCCCCCCCCGTCAGAAGGTGGGATTAAGGGCATGACGAACAAACTCATCGAAGCAAGCAGGGAGGGAAGGCTGGAGACGCAGCAGTGCTTAAATAAGGCGGCACTTCAACGGAGAGGTACTAAACAAGATGGATGGGAGCGGGAGGGGACGGTGGGGGGCAAAGGAAAAGCTCTGCACATGTTTGGGAGCGGGAGGGGAGGTAAGCATGGCGCCCTCCTGCCATGCTTACCTCTGTAATGGAGCCGGCTCGCTCCAAACAACAACCGGCTCGCAAGAGCTGTCAAAAATTAACAAGCGGCTCTTGCGAGCCGGACAGAGTTGGCTCCAGCACACCACTGCCATACATCTAATTTTGGACCTCACCCCCTGCTCTCCACCCCTTCCTAACTCACAAATATCCTGCCTATATCTTCCATCTCCTCTGCTCTCTCTCACATACACCCTTGGCTCTTTACTTATTTTATTTATTACATTTCTATCCCACATTTTCCCACCTATATGCAGGCTCAATGTGGCTTACATAGTACTGGAGAGGTGTTTGCAGACTCCGGTGTGAATAAATACAAAGTGATGTTGTAGTAACATAGAGTTCATGTGGCGTGGAGGGGCATAATCGAATGGGGCCAGCCATCTATATGGGCGGCCATCTCTAAGGCCGGCCCCGTAAAGCAGCATACCTGACTGTATTATCAAAACAAAATGGCCGACCATATTTCGTTTCGATAATACGGTAGGGGCCGGCCAAATCTCAACATTTGGGCCGGGGTTAGAGATGGCCAGCGTTAGAGATCGCCGCCATTGGTTTCCCACCGATAATGGAAACTAATGGCGGCCATCTCAAACCCGGCCAAATCCAAGCCATTTGGTCGTGGGAGGAGCCAGCATTTATAGTGCAGTGGTCCCCCTCACATGCCGGGACACCAACCGGGCACCCTAGGGGGCACTGCAGTGGACTTCACAAATTGCTCCCAGGTGCACAGCTCCCTTACCTTGTGTGCTGAGCCCCCCCAAACCCCCCCAATCCCACTACCCACAACTGTACACCACTACCATAGCCCCTATGGGTGAAGGGGGGCACCTACATGTGGGTACAGTGGGTTTCGGGTGGGTTTTGGAGGGCTCATATTCAGGGGCGTATCTGAGGTTCGGCGGTAGGGGGGGCAGGGGCTAGAGTGAAGGGGTACATTATAACCCCCCCCCCACCACCGCCGCCTTCGCCGTCATCGTCAACCCTCCCCCCCTACCTCCAACCCTTTCCCCGCCTACCGCCGTCACCTACCCCGAGGTCCGCTCCTGCCGGCTTTTTAAACTATTACTTCAGCTGGCGGGGGACCCCAACCCCCGCCAGCCCAGCCGAGGTCTTCTTTAACATCTTCATCCTCGTGCTGTTAAAACTGCATGATGCATCCTTCCAGTTGGACGGAGTTTGACGTCGCAGCACGTTGACGTCCTGCATAAATTCCATTGCAGTAGTCTACGTGGCTTAGTATCATTGATTGTATCAGGTTGCAAAATGTTTCCCTTGGGAAGAATTGTTTCAAGCGTTTGAGTTTCCACATTGAGTGGAACATTTTCTTTGTTGTGGATGCCACTTGGCTCTCTAGAGAGCACACATTTTCTGCTCCGCTCACTCAGTCTTCTCCATCTCTCCATAATTCCCTTATCTGCCACCTCTTTCTCTTCTCTTCCTCTACGTCTCCCTCCCTGCCTCTCTCCTCCACACCATTCTTTCCCTTATTCCTTCTTTCCATTTCTGCCCCTTCCTACTCTTCCCTTCCCACCCATCTTTCAATTCGTGTTCCCTTCCCCCCTTCCTTCACCCAATTTTTTCTATCCCTCTTCCCTCACCCTTCTCCACCTCTTTTCTTCCCCCTCTCCTCTAAACTATTACTACTACTTAACACTTCTAAAGCGCTACTAGGGTTATGCAGCGCTGTACAGTTTAACAAAGAAGGACAGCTCAAAGGAGCTTACAATCTAAAGGACAACATGTGCAGACAGTCAGTTGGGGCAGTCTAGATTTCCTGGATAGAGGTAAAATGATTAGGTGCCGAAGGTGACATTGAAGAGATTGGGTTTGAGTAAGGATTTGAAGATGGGTAGGGAGGGGGCTCTGTGTATGGGCTCAGGGAGTTTGTTCCAAGCATAGGGAGAGGCAAGGCAGAAAGGGCGGAGCCTGGAGTTGGCGATGGTGGTTTCACCTTTCCCCTCCCTAGCACACACTTTTTCCCCCCTCCTGGAGCTCTTTCATCCTCCCTTTCTCTCTCTTTCCCCCAACATATGTCACACAAAGGGGCATAATCGAACGGAAATGTCTATCTCCATGGGCGTTTATCTCCGAGAACGGGTCCGTGAAGGGGCGGACCGAAGCGTATTTTCGAAAAACATGGACGTTTATCTTTTTTTGAGCTGGGCGTTTTTGTTTTTCAGCGATAATGGAAACCGAAAGCGCCCAGCTCAAAAACGAATAACTCCAAGACATTTATTCGTGGGAGGGGCCAGGATTCATAGTGCACTGGTCCCCCTCACATGCCAGGACACCAACCGGGCACCTTAGGGGGCACTTTTACAAAAAAAAAAAAACAAGGTAAAACAGCTCCCAGGTGCATAGCACCCTTCCCTTGGGTGTTGAGCCCCCCAAATCCCCCTCAAAACCCACCGCCCACAAGTCTACACCATTACTATAGCCCTAAGGGGTGAAGGGGGGCATCTACATGTGGGTACAATGGGTTTTGGGGGGCGGTTTGGAGGGCTCTCATTTACCAGCACAAGTGTAACAGGTGGGGAGGGATGGGCCTGGGTCCACCTGTCTGAAGTCCACTGCACCCCCTAATAACTGCTCCAGTGACCTGCATACTGCTGCCAGGGAGGTGGGTATGACATTTGAGGGTGAAAATAAAAAGTTGTGAAACGGCATTTTTTGTGGTGGGAGGGGGTTTGTGACCACTGGGGGAGTCAGGGGAGGTCATCCCCGATTCCCTCCAGTGGTCATCTGGTCATTTAGGGCACTTTTTGGGGCCTTATTCGTGGAAAAACAGGGTCCAGGAAAAGTGCCCTAAATTCTCGCTAAAAACGCATATTTTTTTTCCATTATCGGCGAAAGGCGCCCATCTCTGATCGCCCAATAACCACGCCCCAGTTCTGCCTTCACCACGCCTTCGACACGCCCCCATCAACTTTGTCCGCATCCGCGACAGAGTGCAGTTGAAAACGTCCAAATTCGGCTTTCGATTATACCGCTTTATTCGTTTTTGTGAGATAAACGTCTATCTCCCGATTTGGGTCACAATATAGGCGTTTTTCTATTTCGATTATAAGCAGGACAGTGTCCAGCAGCAGAGACAAAAACAGAGTAACACAAGCCTGAAAATAGACACTCAGAAGCTTGTTAACACCATACCAACAATATGTCCAACAATTCAAACTGCTCCAAGTTGGGGTATCACCAGCCCTGCCTATGAAAAGTCAGTGCTGAAAATGTTTTAGAACCCCAATACATTTCCAGTTTAGAAAACAGAACAAGTCAGACTGCTGCAGCTTCTTCCTTCCTATGTATGAACATGATCCCTCACCTTGTTTACAACAGAATGAGAAACTATAAATTTGAAATAAATAAGCAGATTAAAAAAATGGAAACTCTCCAAAAGCAGACCCTGTGAAGAGTGGAAACTGATGTAAACATCAGTTCGTAATACATTTCCTTCTTTAAATACCCAAGCATCTTATCAGCATGATCATCAGAGTTTTCTGGAGTTTGGGTGTTTAAAGAAGGAAATGTATTACAAACTGATGGTTACATCAAACCCACAGATAGTAAATTTTGTTGGCATGCACCCTCAACATTTGATTTCAAATTTAACATTTGCCCAATTTTTGAGATAAAGGCAAATTTGTGATACCTCTCAACAATTTTGTCAGTCTTCAGAAATATTGAAGGATAAATTTAAAGAACGGGGGGGGGGGGGGGGGGTGTCCCACAAAATTGATTAAGCAGGCTCACAAGAGAGCGCGTTTCAACAATAGAGATCTATTATTTACTGCTAAACAACGTGAGAATCAGAAGCTGTCACATGCATAATGACATATAATAAGATGTCTGGAAAATTATCTTCTATTATTAGAAAACATTGGAACGTTCTTCAAACTCATGAGATCTTTAAAGGTCAAAGATGAATGATCTCGTATGCTCGCAAAAGTAACCCACAGGATAAAATCAGTATAGCGGGTGTGTGATCAATTAAAGAGACTCCTTCTTCAAATCCTTGCTCAAAGCCCACCTCTTCAATGTCGCTTTCAGCACCTAACCATTATTCATCTATTCAGGAAATCTAGACTGCCCCAATTTGATTGACTGCACTTTTTTGTCCTTTAGATTGTAAGTTCCTTTGAGCAGGGACTGTCCTCTGTGTTAAATTGTACAGCGCTGCGTAACCCTGGTAGCGCTTTATAAATGTTAAGTAGTAGTAGTAGTAATAGTAGGGGAACACCGTAAATGCGGTAAATGTTTGATTTGTCTAAACACATTGGAATGATCCGAATTAGTTTGGCATAATAAGCAAAGAAAGATTATCTTCTTGAAACATAAAATGAATTGTGAGTCTAGAAATGTAATACATGTGTTCATTTGCCATTGTGAAAAATTATACATTGGTCATACTTTTCGGAAATTTAAGACTAGAGTAATTGAACACAGATGTATATCTAATAATAAGTTTGAAGCACTGATGGTACGTCACTGTCGTCAGATGGTCCATAAATTTGAACAGTTATCTATATAGTGATTGATCAAGTCCATATGGGTATGAGAGGGGAGGATTATAGAAAAGCTGCTTTGACGCAAAGAACAGTGGATCTTCCAGCTTAACACCATAGAACCTCATGGGCTCCAACAAAAATGTTGAATAGAATGCATTTTTTTGAGGTGGTTTACCTTTAAGTGTATTTCTGGTTCTGATTGGCGGATTCATGAGTTGGCATCCTTTTGAAGCTCCGTAGCCATCTTGGAGTCAGTTATAGCGATCATGAAGTTATTTGGCAGCATTTCTTCCTGAAGCAGTGAGCTCCAGCAAAACAAGGCGCTCTTGTTGAAGATCTTTTGAGTGAAGATATTTTCGAGTTAGTGTGGTGTATATTTTGACAGTGCATTGAAGATGCTACGGCTTTGTCTTCCCCGATTGCCCCTTTTACTCCTCGTTCATCTAGTGGTCCAACCGATTCTTTTGCCAGCTTCCTGCTTTTAATATACCTAAAAAAAAATTTTTACCATGTGTTTTGGCCTCCAACGCAATCTTTTTTTCTTGGCCTTCCTTATCGGCGCTTTGTATTTGACTTGACATTCCTTATGCTGTTTCTTATTATTTTCAGTTGGCTCCTTCTTTCATTTTTTGAAGGATTTTCTTTTAGCTTTAATAGCTTCCTTCACTTCACTTTTTAACCATGCCAGCTGTCGTTTGGTCTTCTGTCCTCCTTTTTAAATATGTGGAATATATTTGTCCTGGGCAGCCGCTACTCTTTTTTTCACCGTTCTTATTTTATCATAGTCTCCTTTTTTAAAGTTAAATGCTAAGGTATTTCATTTCCTATGTATACTTACTTCAAAGCTGATATCAAATCCGATCATATTATGATCACTGTTATCAAGCGGCCCCAGCACCATTACCTCCCTCACCAGATCATGTGCTCCACTAAGGACTAGGTCTAGAATTTTTCCTTCTCTCGTCAGCTCCTGTACCAGCTGCTCCATAAAGCTGTCCTTGATTTCATCAAGGAATTTTACCTCCCTAGTGTGCCCCGATGTTACATTTACCCAGTCAATATCGGGGTAATTGAAATCACCCATTATTATTGTGTTGCCCAGTTTGTTTGCGTCCCTAATTTCCTTTAACATTTCTGCATCCGTCTGTTCATCCTGGCCAGGCGGATGGTAGTACACTCCTATCATTATCCTTTTCCCCTTTATACATGAAATTTCAATCCACAGTGATTCCAAGAAGTGTTTTGTTTCCTGCAGAATTTTCAATCTATTTGATTCAAGGCTCTCCTTAATATACAATGCTACCCCTCCACCAATTTGATCCACCCTATCACTACTACATAATTTGTACTCTGGTATGACAGTGTCTCACTGGTTATCCTCCTTCCACCAGGTCTCAGAGATGCCTATTATATCTAATTTTTCATTTAGTGCAATATATTCTAACTCTCCCATCTTATTTCTTAGGCTCCTGGCATTTGCATATAGACATTTCAAAGTATGTTTGTTGTTCCTATTTACATCATGCTCAGTACTTGACAGTATTAATTTGCAATCTTTTGTCTGTTTTTTTATGTTTATTTAAGTACACCTGATCTACTACGGTCTCTTTTGCAATCTCACTATCAGGATACCCTATCTTCCCTGTTTTGGTGATATCTTTGAAAGATACCTTATCCCGAACCATGTGCTTTTGAGTGATTGTCGGCCTTCCCCCTGTTTCTAGTTTAAAAGCTGCTCTGTCTCCTTTTTAAATGCCGATGCCAGCAGCCTAGTCCCACCCTGGTTAAGGTGGAGCCCATCCTTTCGGAATAGGCCCTCCCTTCCCCAGAATGTTGCCCAGTTCCTAACAAATCTAAAACCCTCCTCTCTGCACCATCGTCTTATCCACGTATTGAGACTTCGGAGATTCTGGATTTGAGCTTTCTACCTAAGAGCCTAAATTTGGATTCCAGAACCTCTCTCCCACATTTTTCTATGTCATTGGTACCCACATGTACCAAGACAGCCGGCTCCTCCCCAGCACTATCTTAAATTCTATCTAGGTGACGCGTGAGGTCCGCCATCTTTGCACCAGGCAGGCAAGTCACCAGGTGATCCTCACATCCACCAGCCACCCAGCTATCTATATGCCTAATGATCGAATCACCAACTACAACAGCTGTCCTAACCTTTCCCTCCTGGGCAGCACTTGGAGACGTATCCTCTGTGCAAGAGGATAGTACATCCCCTGGTGGGCAGCTCCTGGCTACAGGAGTACTTCCTACTTCACCAGGGTGATGCTGTCCTTCTAGGTAGCAAAAGGGCTACCAGACTGGAGGTGGGACTTCTCTATAACATCCCTGTAGGTCTGCTCTATGTACCTCTCTGTCTCCCTCAGCTCCACCAAGTCTGCTACTCTAGCCTCAAAAGAACGGACACGTTCTCTGAGATCTAGGAGCTCTTTGCATAGAGCACACACATATAACCCCTCACCAACTGAGAGATAATCATACATGTGCCACTCAGTGCAAAAGACTGGATAGCTCCCCTCTCACTGTTGGACTGCTGACTCCATCTTAGTATTTTTGAGTTTTTCAGTTAATGTCTTGATTGTTGCTTATTTTCTGCAGTGTCATTTTCTATCTCCTGTAATTATTTCCTTTACTGCATTAGGTGTATGTTTTGTCTTAAGTAAGAAGGTCTAACTCTCTCTGTTTTATTAATACTTAGCAGTTCTGATCTTAGCTTCCTAATTTTAAAAATCTGTAGTCATTTTATATTGGTTGGATTCTATTTTTTAGAAT
The DNA here is from genome assembly GCF_901765095.1 of Microcaecilia unicolor. NCBI lineage: Eukaryota > Metazoa > Chordata > Amphibia > Gymnophiona > Siphonopidae > Microcaecilia > Microcaecilia unicolor. The sequence continues at coordinate 661,089,657 of NC_044032.1, forward strand.
TCAAAAACAGCAACCACACTATTCAACATATGGAGGTGGATTCTGCGATCTGATTCTCTGAGGCTGTGCTGTAGAGGTTTGTCATACAATATCATCAGCGCTGTTTGGCCGCAGTGCAGGCCCCTAAGTGTGACAGCTTATAGTATTCTGCAGGTTCTGTGTACGAGTGGAATTCCTGCCGGGGTCTTGCTTTGTCCACGCAGACGTCAGTTAAGTAGGTAATTGCACAATACCACTGGCCGTGCGAATGTGATATATGTAGCTTATACACTTGCCGTTCACAGGCACTTTTGGCAGGGCTGGGCAACTCTTAGTTACTTAATTTAGTCGTGTATATCTCTCCGTGTGTATAAACACAGATGATGTACAGCAGCGTTGAGGGAAGGGTGCATTGTGGAGCAGGAGCCATGTGAAAATCGAGGGCAGTGTGGTTTAAGGTTGACTAGTAGTTGCCGCAGTAGAACTATGATTGTAAAGGACTTTACAAGACCTCACAATGCTTGCTAAATTGCATGTGACAGGCAGACTGACCAATTTATAGCGAACACAACTGAATCCATAACTAAATCATCCTGCACACCTGAAAGCTTTTCTGCTCATATTCCCTTCCAGTTGAACTGTAACCCTTGCAATGTTCTCAGGCAGTGTCTGTGCTTATATTCTCTGCATGAATGCAAAATTAATTTCATGGATCATGACACCATTTACAATAAAGAGACAGAAGATTGATGGAAAAAATATTTTTTTTTTATTTAAACACTCACCACTGCAATGAGAAGTTTTGTTTTCCTGACCAGGCTATGTGAAGTGGAAACCTATTTCATATTACTATGTTTTCTCACCAATCAGACAGTTAAAAGTGCTCATATTTTTCCAGACAATTTTTGCAGCTTTTGTTCTTCAACAAATAAATATCCTATGAAAATCCCATACACTTCTCCACAGACTCATCATGTACCTTGTTTTGATGACTCGTTGTTGGACAGCTAATTACTCAGCAAAAATAATTGAGATATTACAGTCTGTGGTGAATTTCATTTTCATTGCAGCTAAACAGGTGGTTTTGGTATAAGGGGGCCTAGGAAGGAAAGATTATAGAGAAGGCATGTCTGTTCAACGGCTCCTGCAGAAGGCTACAGTTGCTGAAGGCCCAGGTAGCTTTACATGTATGTAGCAGCAGAAATCACTGTGTCTGAGTGTATTTATTTATTCATAACATAATAGATGACGGCAGAAAAAGACCTACACGGTCCATCTAGTCTGCCCAACAAGATAAACTCATATGTGCTACTTTTTGTGTATACCTTACCTTGATTTGTATCTGCCATTTTCAGGGCACAGACCGTAGAAGTCTCGCCCAGCACTAGCCCCGCCTCCCAACCACCAGCTCCGCCTCCCACCACCTGCTCTGGCACAGACCGTATAAGTCTGCCCAGCACTATCCCCACCTCCCAACCACCAGCCCTGCCTCCCACCACCGGCTCTGGCACAGACCGTATAAGTCTGACCAGCACTATCCCCACCTCCCAACCACTAGCCCTGCCTCCCACCACCGGCTCTGGCACAGACCGTATAAGTCTGCCCAGCACTATCCCTGCCTCCCAACCACCATCCCCGCCTCCCACCACCAGCTCTGCCACCCAATCTCGGCTAAGCTCCTTAGGATCCATTCCTTCTGAACAGGATTCCTTTATGTTTATCCCATGCATGTTTCAATTCCGTTACCGTTTTCATCTCCACCACCTCCCACGGGAGGGCATTCCTTTATTCATTTATTTGTGACTTATATATCCCACATTATCCCAAACAATAAACAGTATAGGATACATAAAAAAGAAAAATGCATAAGAAAGTAATTGCCTACGTCTGGATTGACTACACTTGGCAACATCATGAAACAACAAGAAATTTCAGTCCATCAAAGACTCCTTATCCTGATTAAAGACAAAAGTCACTAATAAGGTTGTCCTTGTAATAACTTTATCCTTTGATTTCTCTAAAATGCTAGTTAAGTCCAGACTGTCTGAAGAGACATCCACCATACATACATGCTTCTCTAAGTGGAGTTGATTGCTTCTTAGGAACTGGTAAATAATAAATCTTATGCAAAGAGGGAAGAGTCTCCAATGAATATTTAAATACTTCCAACAGATATTTCTGAAAAGCTTGTCTAGTTGACATGGAGGGGCATTTTGGATGCACAAAACGTCCAAAATCCAAATAGGAAAGAAGGCCATTTTCAAAAAAAGGAAAATCTATTTCTAAAATACAATTTTCAACAAGGTTTTGTGCTTTGTATGTCTTTTTTCTTTAACTTAAAAAAAAGGGCAAGTGAAAAAAGTAGAAAATAAAGCCTTTGGGTATAAGAGGGGCCAGCACTTTTAGTAGACTGGTCCCCCGCATATCCCAGGAGAGCAATGGGGTACCCTAGGGAGCACTGCAGTGCATAAGTACATAAGGTCCATGAAACCCAGCATCCTGTTTCCAACAGTGGCCAATCCAGGTCACAAGTACCTGGAAAGATCCCAAAAAAGTACATTTTATGCTGCTTATCCTAGAAATAAGCAGTGAATGTTCCCTAAGTCCATTTTAATAATGGTCTATGGACTTTTCATTTAGGAAGCCATCCAAAACTTTTTTAAACCCCACTAAGCTAACTACTTTTACTACATTCTCTGGCAACGAATTCCAGAGTTTAATTACACATTGAGTGAAGAAAACGTTTCTCTGATTTGTTTTAAATTTTCTAGTTTGTAGCTTCATTGTGTGCCCCTAGTCCTAGTATTTTTGGAAAGAGTAAACAAGCGATTCACATCTACCTGTTCCACTCCACTCACTATTTTATAGACCTCTATCATATCTCCCCTCAGCCGTCTTTTCTGTAAGCTGAAGAGCCCTAGCCGTTTTAGCCTTTCCTCATAGAGAAGTCGTCCCAACCCCTTTATCATTTTCATTGTCCTTCTCTGTACCTTGTCTAATTCCACTATACCTTTTTTGAGATGCCAGAATTGAACACAATATTTGAGGTACGGTCGCACCATGGAACAATACAAAGACATTATAACGTCCTCATTTTTATTTTTCATTCCTTTCCTAATAATATCTATCATTCTATTTGGCACAGCAGAGGGTTTCAATGTATCTAGATCCCTTTCCTGGTTGGTGACTCCTAATGTAGAACCTTGCATGATGTAGCTATAGTGTGGGTTCCTCTTTCCCATATGCATCACTTTGCACTTGCTCACATTAAAAGTTAGATGCCCAGTCTAACAGTCTCATAAGGTCCTCTTGTAATTTTTCACAATCCTCTTGCGATTTAACAACTTTTAATAACTTTGTGTTGTCAGCAAATTTAATTACCTCACTAGTTACTCCCATCTCTTGATCATTTATAAATATGTTAAAAAGTAGTGGTCCCAGCATAGACCCCTGGGGAACCCCATTATCTACTGTTCTGTATTGAGAATACTGACCATTTAACCCTACTCTCTTAACCAGTTTTTAATCGCCAATAGGACACTACCTCCTATCCCATGACTTTCCATTTCCTCTGGCGTCTTTCATGGGGTACTTTATCAAATGCCTTTTGAAAAATCCAGATACACAATATCGACTGACTCACCTTTATCCACATGTTTGTTCACCCCTTCAAAGAAATGTAGTAGATTGGTAAGGCAAGATCCATGTTGGTTTTGTCTCATTAATCCATGCTTTTGAATATGCTCTGTAATTTTGTTCTTTATAATAGTCTCTACCATTTTGCCTGGCACTGATATCAGGCTAACCAGTCTATAATTTCCCAGATCTCCTCTGGAACCTTTTTAAAAAATTGGCGTTATGTTGGCCACCCTCCAATGTTCCAGTACCATGCTTGATTTTAAAGATAAATTACAAATTACTAACAATAGATCCACAAGTTCATTTTTCAATTCTATAAGTACTCTGGGATGAATACCATCCAGTCCAGGAGATTTGCTACTCTTCAATTTGTCATAATCTCCATTATATCCTCCAGGTTTATAGAGATTTCATTCAGTTTCTCTGACTTGTCAGCTTTGAATATTATTTCTGGCACCGGTATCTCTCCAAAGTGTTTCTCGGTGAAGACCAAAGCAAAGAATTCATTTAATCTCTCTGCTATGTCTTTGTCGTCCCTGAATGCCCCTTTTACCCGTTGGTCATCCAGTGGTCCAACCGTTTCTTTTGCTGGCATCTTGCTTTTAATATACTTAAATTTTAACTATGAGTTTTTGCCTCCAACGCAATCTTTTTATCAAAATCCCTCTTTGCCTTTCTTATCAGTGCTTTGCATTTGACTTGACATTCATTATGCTGTTTATTATTATTTTCAGTCAGTTCCTTCTTCCATTTTCTGAAGGATTTTCTTTTAGCTCTAATAGCTTCCTTCACCTCACTTTTTAACCATGCTGGCTGTCGTTTGGTCTTCCTTTCTCCTTTTTTTAATATACGGAATATATTTGGTCTGGGCTTCCAGTGGACTTCCAATATATAGTCTCAGGTACACATCTGACCATTGCTCCTTTATCTTGTTTGCTGAGCCACCCAAAAACCACCACCCCCAACTGTAGACCACTATAATGGCCCTTATGGGTGAAAGGGGAACCTATATGTTGGTACAGTAGGGATTGGCTCACAGTTTCCACCATAAGTGTAACAAGTAGGAGGAGGTATGAGCCTGGGTCCATCGTCTGCAGTGCACTTCATCCACCTCTAGACTTCTCCAGGGACCTGCATGCTGCTCTAAAGGACCTGAGTATAACATCTGAGGCTGGTAAGTTGTACTGCCTCCATATTCATGGGGGCAGAGGACATTATTGTGTATATTCAATAGGAATGTTATTTGTATAGACAGCACTGTTTACTGGGGCTCCCCCCCCCCCCCCCCCCGTCTATAGTTGCAGTGTCCTGTGATTGGCTCCTTGTGAGCTTGTTCCTACTGGTTGTTGGCTTTAAGCCAGGGCCAGCCCTCTTTCTTTGTCCCACAGGATGGGTGCGAGAGGCACAGTCTATGCCTTGCATGCCCCATGTGCTTCCCCAAAGATCTTTTCCCCAAGGTGTTCCTAGCTCTCTCACTGAGATCTCTCTCCTTTAGGCCCTTTCATTAGAGCAAGTCCCTTAGAGACCTTTCCCTTAGGTTGCTGTGAAAGACATTTTCCATTTGCCTCTCCCTGTTTGAGTTTACAGCTTTGCCCCTCAGCAGTCCTGAGATCTGGCCTCTCCTTGCCTCTGAGGTGGCTGGGTATGGAGGCCATGTTGCAGTGGCACAGTTCTTACAGGCAGCTGAATTGTAGACTGGAATCTCTTTGTGTATTGGGAGAATTGCAATAAAGTAGATTTGCCTCAGAGTCTAGTGGTAAAGTTGTTTTTTTTTTTTTTGCTTGTTTGTTTTTTACTAGGAGAGGAGGAGGAGGTTTAACTGACTGTGAGGTTATACTGGTCGGTAACACTGGACAGTGTTTGAACTGGACAGTAGCAGAGGGCAGTGACCTGGACAGTAACAGTAAAAGACCTTGGGAATAGTTCAGTGGATTTTTCTGACCAAATCACGTCAGAAAACCTTGATCTACTTTTCATCACTGAAACCTGGATCCATGATCAAAAGGACCCCATAATCCTAGATCACCTAAACTTCAGGAGATCATTAAAGACCTACTTATTCAGAAAAGCATTCCCCACCGACCTAACTTAGATGCCTCAACCCCGCAACACAGCAAAACCATAGATTGTACTGGACATTATATATTCCTTCCTATTTTCTATCCCTATGTACCTGAAGATACTATCCTTACCCGACCCTGTCAACAGACCTGTCATTTCTTCCTCTATAATATTGCCAAAATTCACCACCTCCTTTCTGAGCACACTACCACCTCTCGCTTGGACTACTGCAACTTGCTTCTCACAGGTCTTCCATTCAGCCATCTCTCTCCTCTTCAATCTGTTCAAAATTCTGCTGCATGATTAATATTTTGCCAAAGTCGCTATGCCCATATCAGCCCTCTTCTGAAGTCACTTCACTGGCTCCCTATCCATTTCCGTATACTTTTCAAGCTCCTCTTATTGACCTATAAGTGCATTCACTCTGCTGCCCCTCACTACCTCTCCACCCTCATCTCTCCCTACACTCCTTCCCAGGAACTCCATTCACTAGGCAAATCTCTCCTAATTGCACCCTTCTCCTCCATCGCTAACTCCAGACTCCGTTCCTTTTATCTCGCCGCACCTTATGCCTGGAATAGACTTCCTGAGCCATTACGTCAAGCTCCATCCCTGGCCGCCTTCAAATCCGGGCTAAGGGCCTACCTCTTTGACGCTGCTTTTAATTCCTAACCTGTCACCTGCTCGTAACCTTTATCTTGTCTTCCTCTCTTCAATAGTCCCCTTTCCCTATGTGTCCTATCTGTCTGTCCTACCCTTATCCCTTATTTGTCTTGTCGGTCTGTCCTGATTTAGATTGTAAGCTCTTTTGAGCAGGGACTGTCTTTTCTTCATGTTCAGTTGTGAAGCGCTGCATATGACTGGTAGCACTGTAAAAATGATTTGTAGTAGTAGTAGTAGACTCTAATATCAAATTGTATTTGTTTCCATACCGGACTTGGAGATCGCTTTTACGGTATTATGTAAGCCACATTGAGCCTGCAAATAGGTGGGAAAATGTGGAATACAAATGTAACAAATAAATAAATCTTTGCCCCCCCCCCCCCCCCCGGATATAAAATCACCCACTGGACCAGAAAGGAATTGAGGCGGAGGCATAGCATTAATCTATTGATCCCAGTTTACCATCAAAACCACTGCCGAGTCCATAACACCCCAACTCGAAATTGCCTCAATCAGAATCCACAACAGAACTCTACTTGATCACCTGAATTGTGTCCTGTTTTATAGACCACCAGGTAATTGGAACGAAGGCCAGACAATCCTCACTGACTTCATTTCACATGTGCAACCAACACCAATATACTAACACTAGGAGACATTAACCTTCACCTAGAAGACCCAAACTCTACAAACGCACGAGTATGCAAGGAATTCCTCCACTCATAGGATTTCAGATGGCCTCAAATGCAAGCAACCTATGTCAAAGGACATACACTCGACCTTATCTCACACAAACTGTCAACAGACCCGAGCCTAATAATAACAGATATCAAATGGACAGAAACACCATGGACCGATCACTACAAACTAAACCTATCCCAAAAATGGCGGAAGAAGAGCTCAAACCACACACAAGAACACACAACCTACAGCACCAGAGGCCAAACAGACCCAAAAACATTCTGGCTACAGATATACAATAAGGAATGGACAGCACAAACGGACTCCACACACTATCTCACAAAATGGGATAAAAGATGCAGAAGTATATTAGACGAAATAGCACTCTTATGAACAAGAACCTCACGTAGGCATAACAATGAACTGAAAATATTAAAAACACAATCCAGGAAACTCGAACGAGCATGAAAAAAAATAAAAGATGAACACACACTCAATGCATGGAAACAGATACAAAGAAAATACAAATACGCAATAAGGCAAACCAAAAGGACATACTATAAAATTAAAATAGGGCCTCATCAGAAAGACACGAAGAAACTATACCAACTCGTGAACAAACTATTAGACACTACAACCAATACAGACATTCCATCTGCAGACAAACTTGCTAAATATTTCAATTTTAAAAAATCACAAAGCTACGCAACCTGCTACCTCAGGACAATACCGATATCAAAAATTTCATCAATAGCCTGAATCCAACCCCCGGAGAATACCCAGCTGACCGAACTTGGTCAAGCTTCACTCTCTTCACCGTCGCTACCTCAGGACAATACCAATATCGAAAATTTCATCAATAGTCTGGATCCAACTCCCGGAGAATACCCAGCTGACCGAAAATGGTCAAGCTTCACTCTCCTCACCCAGGCGATCAAAAGGTTCTCCAACACACACTGAAAATTGGATACCTGCCCCAGCTACCTAATAAAATCCGCCCCTGACCGCTTCATAACTGACCTCACAACCCACCTAAACTACATGCTTCAACAAGGTCTCTTCCCTAAGGAAAACGGCAACATCCTACTCACCCCAATACCAAAAGACACCAAGAAAAATATAAACGAAATCACCAACTACCGACCAGTAGCATCTATCCCACTGGTAATCAAATTGATGGAAAGCGTGGTAACCAAGCAACTTACTGACTATCTAAACAAATTCTCAATATTACATGAATCACAATCAGGATTTCGCCCCCTACATAGCACCGAAACAGTACTAGTCACTCTCTTAGCAAAATTCAAGCAACAAATAGCAACAGGTAAAAGCATACTCCTCATCCAATTTGACATGTCCAGTGCATTCAACATGGTAAACCACAATATACTACTAAGACTCCTAGACTACTTCGGGATCGGAGGAAATATACTTTGTTGGATCAAGGGTTTCCTAACAACTAGAACATATCAAGTCAAATCAAATTCAAACATATCATCACCGTGGAGTACCTCAAGGATCACCACTATCACCGATCCTCTTCAACCTAATGATGACCCCACTATCCAAATCATTATCCGACCAAGGTCTTAACCCTTTCATCTATGCGGTCAGGTTGCGTCGGCGAGCTCATGGCTTCCGTTTCCTGTCCTGTTCTGTTTCTGTTGGTGAGCTCTCAGGTTCCCTAAGGCCCCGCAAGGCCCCAGAGGACAGCCGAGCACCCCGAATCTTCACCCGCGGCGACCGCCGTTCACCGAGGGTTGAGCCCTCAGCTGCAGGCGGCCAGCAGGACTGCTGGAACCGCGGGGTGACGGCTGACCTGGATGGTAGTCAGAACGCAGTCTTTAAGGGAGGACTAGCAGAGGCGGCTAGCTCTCCGAGAGGGAACAGTCACTGGAGGATAGCTGGCAAGGGCGGCCAGCACGTAGCACAGACTATGGGAGAGAGCTAGCCGGGCGGCTAGCAAAAGTCGCAGTCTCTGAAAGAGGGCTAGCAGGAACAGCTAGCTGAAGAAGACACAGTCTCTGAAGGTGGCTAGCAGGGACAGCTAGCTGAAGAAGACCCAGTCTCCGAAGGGAGCTAGCAGGACGGCTAGCGGAAGTCACTGTCTCCGCAGGAGGGCTAGCAGGACGGCTAGCGGGAGGCACAACACTGAAGGAAAGGCTAGCAGGACGGCTAGCTGAAACGGAACACAGTCTCTGGAGGTGGCTAGCAGGACGGCTAGCAGAAGTCACTGTCTCCGCCGGAGGGCTAGCAGGACGGCTAGCTGAAGAGGAACACAGTCTCTGGAGGTGGCTAGCAGGACGGCTAGCAGAAGTCACTGTCTCCGCAGGAGGGCTAGCAGGACGGCTAGCAGGAGATACAATACTGTCTCTGGAGGTGGCTAGCAGGACGGCTAGCAGAAGTCACTGTCTCCGCAGGAGGGCTAGCAGGACGGCTAGCAGGAGATACAATACTGAAGAAAAGGCTAGCAGGACGGCTAGCTGAAGATGAACACAGTCTCTGGAGGTGGCAACACTCCGGGATCCACTGTGTCGGCTTCTGACGAACGAAACGGAAGCATTGATCCCCTTCCGTTTCATCGTTTAAATCCCCCGCCCGCCGGCCCCTGGGATCAGCTGGAACCAATCCCTCCGGCCTAGCCAGGCAAGGGAGGCCGGGATTGGCCAGCTTGCCCGGCGGGCGGGGTCTCTTTGTTCGTGCGCCAATCCGGCACGAGGAGGCGGGGCTGGCTCGCTGGTCTGCTCCATCGAGGGAGACGCCGGCGCCGCCATCTTGGCCGGCGTATCCCCTCCTCCGAGACCGGCGCTTGCTCCAGCGGATCGCCGGTCTCGGAGCGACCTGCGGCAGCGCCGGCCCCGTCGGCGGCTGGTCTTCGCCACTCTGGATCCCGCGGCCTCCGTCGGTCTTCGCCCCCCGCTGGGGGCTTCCCGGTAAGGGCCCGGAACGGGACACACTGCCTCATCCTCTCATCCCAATACAACGTGAACAACCCCATAAATATAAACACCCCAGATTACACCCTCCCCATCTCAGAGAGCCTGAAACTCCTCGGCGTTACAATCGACTGCAACCTAACACTAGAGAGCCACATGAAATCCACAACTAAGAAAATGTTCCACTCAATGTGGAAACTAAAATGTGTGAAACCATTCTCCCCAAGGGAAACATTTTGGAACCTGATACAATCAATGGTACTAACCTGCTTATTTTTGAAGGAGAAGAGTGCCCATCTTCTGACATGAATTGGGAGATGGGCATCCTTCTCCTAAGCCTCTGACATTCTCTTTATTTATTTGGATTTTGGACCATAAGTAGCAGCAGTAGGATTTGAACTGGCCACCTCTGGATTGCAAGACCAGTGCGTTAACCACTAGGCCACTCTGCCACTCCTCCACTCCACTCCCTTGAAATGTGGCCATCCCTGGGGGGGGGCAGTATGCAGGTCCCTGGGGGGGTATGTGTGTATCAGCGGAGGCATAACGAAGGCGTGGACATCCTTCTTTTAAACATTTTGGACGTCCTCAACTGCCCCCCACAGGGACAGCCAAATTTCAAGGGAGTGGAGGAGTGGCAGAGTGGCCTAGTGGTTAGAGCACTGGTCTTGCAATCTAGAGGTGGCTGATTCAAATCCCACTACTGCTACCTGTGATCCAAAATCCAAATAAATAAATAAAGAGGGTGTCAGAGACATAGCAAAGGCATGGACATCCTTTTGGACATCTTCAACTACCATTGCAGGGAAGGATGTCCTCAACTGCCGTCACTTCCCCTCCTTAGGAAGGAAATCGTGTGCAAATGAGCTAACAGCGAGCAGCTCATTTGCATGCAATTTCCTTCATGCATGCCCGTTCCTTTCCAGATCAGTAAGGGAAGGGCTTTTTCCATTCAGTTAGTGGGACCAGTGCACTATGAATGCTGGCTCCTCCCACAACCAAATGGCTTGGATTTGGTCGTTTCTGAGATGGGTGTCCTCGCTTTCCATTATCGCCGAAAACTGGGGACGAACATCTCTAAGGTCAACCTAAATTTCATGATTTGGGCATCCCCGACCGTATTATCGAAACGAAAGATGGACATCTATCTTGTTTCGATAATATGGGTTGCCCCGCCCCTTTACTGGGGCCATCCTTAGAGATGGGTGCCCCCATTCGATTATCCCCCTCCACACCACCTAGATTGCTGCAATGGAATTTATGCAGGATGCAAAGAACAACTCATTAAAAAACTTCAGACCGCTCAAAACACGGCAACCAGGCTTATATTTGGAAAAACACGATTCGAAAGCACCAAGCCCCTCCGTGAAAAATTGCACTGGCTCCCAATCAAAGAACGTATTGCTTTCAAAATCTGCACCCTGGTTCATAAGATTATCTACGGCTAGGCCCCGGGATACATGACAGACCTCATCAACCTACCAATCAGAAATACAACCGGATCAACACGAACATATCTAAACCTCCACCACCCAAGCTGCAAAGGACTCAAATACAAATCAACTTATGCATCCAGCTTTTCTTACATAAGCACAAAACTATGGAATGTACTACTAAAAGCCGTGAAAACAACTTATAACCACCTAAACTTCCGGAAATCACTAAAAACTCACCTGTTCAAAAAGGCATACCCTACCGACCCTACTTAAATACCTGAACCCTGCAACACTACGAAACCAAAGAACGTAATGGACATAACTTAACTCTTTCTCTATACGATTCCCTAATATGTTTGTTCCACATGAACCTTATTCTACCATAACATCACTGTGTAACTATTTATACCGGAATTGGCGAACGCCTTTACGGTACTATGTAAGCCACATTGAGCCTGCAAATAGGTGGGAAAATGTGGGATAGAAATGTTACAAGTAAATAAAAAGCTTTGTTTAATAAAGTGCTTATCTCAGGGTCAATGAAAAAGTTTGTAGTATCTCAGGAGGTTCTACTGACAAGATTTTAGTGACAAAGGCTTGCAAATACACAGTAGGTGAAATAATGCTGCAGAAGACTTAGCTTTTTCAATAGCAGATCAAGTGAGAGCTGCTGACATAAATTGCGCCAATTGAAGTATTTGTGGTGTCAGTCTGAGAAAGAACATATGCTGACTCTAAAGAGTAAAAGCTAAAACTGCCTGGCTTGGTGCATTAAATGAGAGACTGGTTTGAATAACCAAAGAAATATAGATCTGTTATTAAAAGCATAGAAAAAACATGTGCAGATATGCTGCAGATGAGAGTTGACAGTTCTCCCCATCATCCCCCATCTTGTCCTGCAAAAAGATCCATTAATTACAGGCTGTGCCTTCAAGACAGGTGCAGGGTGCACTTGTCTAGCCCTGTCCCTTTTTCTGTTGCATCTTGATGGAATAATATAGTGTAAAGAAAGGTTCACAAACAAAAAAAAATTGTGCAAGACAGAGAAAAGAGTTATTTTCCCAGTAACAACATGGCAGAGTCTTTTATGTATGAAAGTGAAGTACATGTGGCAGGTGAAACAGGGAACATACCAGAAAACAGTCTTGCTATTGAAGGGGAGGGGGCACAGTCCAAGGGACCCCACGTATGGGAAAGTGATTGATAAAGAGTCTGTAAAATCTAGGATGCATGTGTTTACATATAAAGCAAAAGAGGATTATCAGGCAGAAGCACACGAATACCTTCTTCTCCTAGAGACTCTGGCTGAAAGTAGCAGAACAAGATGACCAGGGCTGAAGACCTACATACTGACCAGTTGCAAACAGCCAATAACCACTACCAACAGAAATCACATGAATACTGTCAATTGCTATGTAGGAAAAATACGTCAGATACCTTGGCCCAAAGAGACAGGCAGCAAGCCATAGATTTAACACGCCAGGCTATGGTTTCACAAACAATGAAAGATGCAGAAGCAAACACGGCCATTGCAGGAGATAATCGATCAGAATCCTCCTAATTCTCTAGATACGGTGCTAGAGAATCTAACAGTATTAGCGCCCATTCCCTCAAATCACGCAGAAACAATTCCATTGCTCTCAAATTGTAATTAGAATCAGAAGCTGCTAAATCAAGAATGCTTTTTAGCAAGCAAGAAGTAGCTATAGAAATGGAAAAACTCAGCTTAGCAACAGAAGATAAAACTGTGGCTTCTATTGCTAAGGTTAATGCTGAACCTGCTGCTGCTACCGCTGAGGCTAATGCAACAGGGCACAGTTAGAAATCACTTTGAAACTGCTCCAGCAAGAGAAACAGGCAGCTGTACTGGAAGCCCAAGTTGAACCAGTGGCGTAGCCAGACCTTAGATTTTGGGTGGGCCCAGAGCTAATATGGGTGGGCATGCATTGTGTATTGTGATAAGTATGAGGCTGTCCTACCCTGGTTAGGCCCCTAGAGGGCGCTCTTACCCTAAAATGTCCTGGGAGAAGGGCTGGGTGAGTCACTAAAGGGAGCCAGTAAGGGGATGTATAGGAGGAGGTCGCTAGGACCGAGGAGAGTCCGGGAGGAGGAAACAGGTGCAGCAGGTTATGGGCTGGGTCCTGTTTAGCCATTAACTACTTAATACCCCACCTTCGTGGGAGGAGGGAGGAGAGCTAGCAGCTGAAGCAGAGAGCTGGGAGCTGATGCAGAAAGATCCCCATGGAAAGTACTGGTGGAGGGGAGCCCTATGGACTGGTAGTGAACTGTGTGTATAAAGAAAGGAAGCTGGCTGGGGTAAGAAGGCCCTTGAGCTTTAAGTAGAAGAACTGTGTGTCCAAGTACAGAGAGAGGCAGGCTGCAAAGCCTGGGGATAGAAGTCCCCAAAGTATTGTGGAGCTAAAGGAAGTGTGCCCTAGGGGCTGAAATAAAGTTTTGTATGAGTAATATTCTGTTGGTGAGACCTGACTGTGTTTGCCTTTTGAGAAGCAGGTCACCCCGAGCCGAAAGGGGTATGAGACTAATTTGCATATAATCTGCATACTAAAATCCAGCTCACCCTGAGTGAAAGAGGGACTTGGGATCTAGAGGTTGGAGCCTCATCTCACTAAAGAGGAGGTGGGGATGTCACAGTATATAAGTATGAATAGTGTTTGTTGGGATCCTACAAAATAATGCCTTAGAATTTACTTGATGATGGATTTCTAAGTAGTCTGCCCAACAGCTGCCCTGCTTTGGTTGTTTATTAGCGTGGACCCGACAGGTACAACAGGAGGTACTGCACGGCAGGTGGATGAAAGGGGAGAGAGGGAAAAAGAAATACGCACCGGGTTGGGTCTTGCTGTTGCTGGACTGGAGGCATCTGTAGCCAGACCAGCACTGATTGGAAGGTCGCAAAAGACTGGGTGGGCCTGGGCCGAGATTGGGTGGGCCGGGGCCCACCCGTAGCTATGCCCCTGAGTTGAACGAGCTACAGGGCAGGATGGTGGGGAGAATCAGCTGAGTCACATGAATGCAGAAGAGTCTGCCCTGAGAACAGCAGAATATGTGAAGGCTCAGATCCTGACTCATAAAACTAATCTCAGAGGAATCATCAGATTCCTGGGGCCCAGGACAAACATTTAGTAAAGATTCCCCAAAGGTTACCACAGCAAGCTATATCTTGGTCAGCTTTTGGTAGGCTAGGAGACTCCTGTAAAATGGGGGTCCAGGGCAATAGCCCTGTTTGCACCCCCCTCCCCAAACACTGGGCCTGCTGGAGAGTCTAATTCACCCGAAAGAAGCAAGCCTAGGGCAAAGCATGCCACAGAGACAGGCTGCCATTACAGTGTTCCACACGCATGTACACATAGAGATGAACTACCTCTGGCACTTGCTGCAGAAAAACGCGCCAAGGGAAATGCTTTATTTCAGAGACAGACTCTGGAGCTACCCAGGAATGGGGTTCAGATAAAAGTTGAGCAGTTGCGCTGAGCAAAACACACTGTGATTAAGCAAGAGCCACTTGATCAGCCAGACTTCACACCTGATTCCAGACAAACTCTGACAAACAGCCAACTGCAGATACCAAATGCCGACACACTAGAGATTTCAGAGAGAGAAGATCTAGCAACATACATGGTTCTCAAAAATCTGGTAAACATGGGCCTTACCCAGTTTACCAGTGATTTCACAGTGAGAATACTGAAAGGTAACTTTAAAACCATACAAGAACGTAAGACCTTTGAAGTCAGAATGATTGAATATTTTAACACCCAACAGAAAGGACTTAACAAGGACCTGGGATTCCTAGCCCATTATAAACCATAAAGCTGTATGTCTCTGTTCACCCCACCCCTCACCTACCCACACCCATCATGTTAGAATATCAATGATATGCTTTGATGTCCCCATGCATACCTCCGACCCACCCCCATCCTCCCACCCTGTCAGACTGTCATATTAATGCTTTTCACTTATATACACTGTGAGCTAGCACATTTGCTTATTTCCGATCTGACGAAGAAGGGCAACCTTCGAAAGCTAATCAAGAAATGTATTAAGTTATGTCCAATAAAAAAGGTATCATCTTATTTTCTTTTCCATGTTTTATTTTGTTTGATTTCTAAAGAGGCCACAGCAATTATGAAGCTCGTGCCAGTTGACAATGATAATTTTCAATCTTGAAAATCTGGCTGCTCTTTCTTTAAAAACACCTGGCCTGCAATGCCTCTATATCAGCCTCGCTATCGGTATGCCCTATCTTTCCTGTTTTGGCGATATCTTCTATAAGTACCTTGTTCCGAACCATGCACTTTTGAGCGACTGTCGGCCTTCCCCCAGTTTCTAGTTTAAAAGCTACTCTATCTCCTTTTTAAAAGTTGATGCCAGCAGCCTGGTTCCACTCTGGTTAAGGTGGAGCCCTTCTTTCAGGAATAGTCTCCCCCTTCCCCAGAATGTTGCCCATTTCCTAACAAATCTAAAACCCTTCTCTCTGCATCGCCTCATCCACACATTGAGACTCTGGAGCTCTGTCTGTCTTTTGGGTCTTGTGCGTGGAACAGGAAGCATTTCTGAAAATGCTACCATGGAGGTTCTGGATTTTAGCTTTCCATCTAAGAGCTGAAATTTGGCTTCCAGAACTTCTTTCACACATTTCCTATGTCATTGGTACCTCCCCAGCACTGTCTAAAATCGTATGTAAGTGCTGTGTGAGGTCTTCCACCTTCGAGTCAGGTAGGCAAGTGACCAAGCGATCCTCTTGTCCACCAGCCACGCAGCTATCTACATGCCTAATGATTTAATCTCTAACTACAGCAGCTGTCCTAACCCTTCCCTCCTTGGCAGAAGCCCCTAGAGAGACATCCTCGGTGTGATAGGATGTTGCATCCCCTGGAGGGCAGGTCCTGGCTACAGAATCACTTCCGGCCTCTCCACAGTGATGTCTTTCTTCAGGAGACCATTCTTCTCCATGGCAACACAGAGGCTGCCAGACTGGAGTTGGGGCTTGTCTACTAAGTCCATGTAGGCCTCTTCTATAAACCTTTCTATCTGCCTCAGCAACTCCACTATTCTAGCCTCCCGAGATCAGGCCCATTCCCTAAGTGCTAGGAAGTTTTTCCACTAAGTATACACATACAACTTCTCACCATCTGGAGATAATCAAAACATGTGACACTCAATGCAAAAGACTAGATAGCCTCCATCTTGCTGCTGGTCTGCTTCCTGTAGAGGATGCCGGGTCTCCCTGCTTCTAGACAGCACCACAACAAGGGTGTCCCAATTAACATCCAGTACTACCTATTAGGAGTTCTTCCCCTTTCACAGCTTCTGTTAAATCTCTGTCCACTAATACAATCTGTGAAGACCTGTATATCGCACCAATGTAAATATATTTTCCATTCCCTCTTTTCAGATTAACCCACAGGGCCTCTTCCTTACCCCACAAGTTTATGGTTTACAGATTATGGTTTACTTAAAGCAATAGCAATATAATATACAAGAAAACAGCACCATTAATTTGAGAGAGAAAGAAAATGGACAGCGGGTATAACTGAATTAAAGGAAAAGGAGGGGGCCCTATTGGGGGAATAGATTCAAGTAGTAATCTGAGGAAAGGAGGGAGGGATAAGATTGTGGGACCTAGTAGGGAGACTGGGCGTCTAAATGGCAGATGACGTTTAATGTGAGCAAGTGCAAAGTGATGCATGTGGGAAAGAGGAACCTGAATTATAGCTATGTCATGCAAGATTTCATGTTAGGAGTCACAGACCGAGAAAGGGATCTAGGTGTCGTCGTCGATGATACGTTGAAACCTTCTGCTCAGTGTGCTGCTGTGGCTAAGAAAGCAAATAGAATGTTAGGTATTATTAGGAAAGGAATGGAAAACAAAAATGAGGATGTTATAATGCCTTTGTATCGCACCATGGTGCGACCGCACCTTGAATATTGTGTTCAATTCTGGTTGCTGTATCTCAAAAAAGATATAGTGAAATTAGAAAAGGTGCAGAGAAGGGCGATGAAAATGATAAAGGGGATGGGACGACTTCCCTATGAGGAAAAGCTAAAGCAGGTAGGGCTCTTCAGCTTGGAGAAAAGGCGACTGAGGGGAGATATGATAGAGGTCTATAAAATAATGAGTGGAGTTGAACAGGTAGATGTGAAGCGTCTGTTCACGCTTTCCAAAAATACTAGGACTAGGGGCACACAATGATTGGTAGCATGGAATGTTGCTACTATTTGAGGTTCTGACCTGAATTGGCCACTTTTGGAAGCAGGACACTGGAGTAGATGGACCATTGGTCTGCCCAGTATGGCCTTTCTTATGGTTTTATGTTCACACACACACGGGCACAGATATATGCAGACACACACACACACACACACAGCACACTTACAGTTACACAGACAGACACACACATCCTCTCTCTTTTCTTTCCGTAGGATTCACAGCTGCTTTTCTTATGCTTGCCTTCATTTGAACACTAGTTTTACAGCTGCTCAGAGGAATCACAGTTTCTTGCTTCATCTGCTGTTTGTTTACTTGTGAAATTACTCTGTGCCAAAACCCTCACATTTTAATCTTAAATACCGCTCAGTGTTTTCATGGGACATTTAAGCTAATAACTTGGTTGAAGATTAGTATAAGCAACATCACTTTTGGCCTTAAGTACTTTGTCTGTTACACCTCATCTTGTAAAAGATTTGTTTTGGTTCGTGCATTCAGCATTGTTGCTCCTACAATTCTTGTGTGGATGTAACATAGTAGATGACGGCAGAAAAAGACCTGCACGGTACATCCAGTCTGCCCAACAAGATAAACTCACATGTGCCATTTTTTGTATATACCTTACCTTGATTTGTACCTGTCTTTTTCAGGGCACAGACCGTATAAATCTGCCCAGCACTATCCCCGCCCCCCCCCAACCACCCGTCCCGCCTCCCACCACCAGCTCTGGCACAGACCATATAAGTCTGCCCAGCACTATCCCCGCCTCCCAACCACCAGTCCCGCCTCCCACCACTGGCTCTGGCACAGACCGTATAAGTCTGCCCAGCACTATCCCCGCCTCCCAACCACCAGTCCCGCTTCCCACTACCGGCTCTGGCACAGACCGTATAAGTCTGCCCAGCACTATCCCCGCCCCCCAACCACCAGCCCCGCCTCCCACCACCGGCTCTGGCACAGACCGTATAAGTCTGCCCAGCACTATCCCCGCCTCCCAACCACCAGTCCCGCCTCCCACCACTGGCTCTGGCACAGACCGTATAAGTCTGCCCAGCACTATCCCCGCCTCCCAACCACCAGTCCCGCTTCCCACTACTGGCTCTGGCACAGACCGTATAAGTCTGGCCAGCACTATCCCCACCTCCCAACCACCAGCCCTGCCTCCCAACCACCAGCCCTTGTGGAGTTTTGTAGATTTGAGCCTAGGCCACACCAAGTAGTTGTGACCCGGCTTGGACTCTGTTGAAAATAGGTTACTAGGCTTGCTGGACCTTTGGTCTTTGCCTGCATGGAGAGTCTTATATCCAGATAGGCTGTCCAAGGTTATGCGGATAACTTTCCTAGAGAGAAGACTGAATGCTGTCACTATGCAGATAAGTTCCAGTGCAGACTGTCTTATCTGGATATTCAACACTAGCTACTATCCAGATAATGTGCTGAATTTCTACATGTTTTCTGACTGCCATTAAGTATTTACAAAATTGCTGACTGCAGCAGCTGAAAACAGACCAGCTTATTCCTAGTGGAATAAAGGTTCAGGGGTTTGATAGACTGCCTTTCTTTAACCTGGCTTGGCCACTGTTGGAAACAGGATACTGGACTAGATGGGCCATTGGTTTGACCCAGTATGGCTATTCTTACGTTCTATGGGTGAGCGAAACCTGCACCACAGGCATTCAGCCTGGTGATTGTACGATCTGAGGAGTCTGAGAGCGTGAGTGAACCAAGAAGGATTGGAGTGTGTAGTCTGCGAACGAGTTCAGTGAGGAGTGTCAGAATCAATAAGGTCACTGAGAGTAGAATTGAGAGAGCGGGCTGAGGAGGATGGAGAATCTGGGGGCGGGGGAGAGAGAGCAACGAGAGAGGCAGCAATATTATTGGTAGCAGCCTCTGACAGAGGGCAAGAGGCTTAATAAGGATGGGGAGAGTACAGGAAGGGCAAAAGTAAGCAGAAAATGGTCAGTTCAAGGCAGGGGTGAGAAAGATGTGAGAAGGTCAAAAAGGTGAGTGAGCCGATGTGAACACCAGATCGAGAAGGTTCTCAGCGGTGTGTGTGAAACTGGTG
This sequence comes from Microcaecilia unicolor, assembly GCF_901765095.1. Taxonomy (NCBI): domain Eukaryota; kingdom Metazoa; phylum Chordata; class Amphibia; order Gymnophiona; family Siphonopidae; genus Microcaecilia; species Microcaecilia unicolor. The sequence continues at coordinate 661,109,343 of NC_044032.1, forward strand.
ACGTGTTGAGTGAGACGAGACCTAAATTATTTGCAAGAGAAAAGAGAGTCTGAGGGAGGATGAAGTCACCAAGGAGAAGTAGTGGGGAAAATACTGAAAGTTCATCTAGGGAGGCGGTCTGGGAAGAAGGGGGCCAATAGATGAGTGCAATGTAAAGCGTTGAAGAGGGAAGTGAACATCACAGAATGAGACCTTCAGAGGTAGAGAGTGGCTTAAAGAGGCACTGGGAGATAGTCAGGGCAGAAGAGAAAATACAGGCTATGCCACCACCCCAATAAGCAGGATGGGCTGTATGTAGCAAGAGAAATTTTGGGGGGGGGCAGGCTTAACATAGCGTGTCAATGTTGTCAGGATGAAGCCATGTTTCCATGAGAATATGAAGAGAGTGGAGAAGGATGATGTTAGAGGTGAAGGAGCCCTTGTGGTGGAGGGAGACCAGATCAAGACTGAGAGGGCGGGGATGGTGAGATCAGGGAGAAGGGAGGGTATGGGGAGGAGATGCTGGGTGAAGAGGAATCAGACAAAATAGCCACAGCAAATGGGGGCGAAGGAGTACAGGAATGGGGCGGGAGATCATTGCACAGTCTGCAGAGAAAGAAAGAACCAGCAGAGAAGACCAGACAACTGGGAGAGAAATAAAAAGGAAGAAGGAAGAATATAAAAGCACCCAAGGAGGCAACCCTAAGAAGTGCACAAGGAGCACAACCTGCTCCTTCATCGTGCTTCTTTACCCCATGACCCTGTCGCAAGCACCCGAGAGCTTGTTTGAAAATAATAGGCAGGACATGTGACGTCACCTTTAGTGTGTCAATAGATGAGAGAGAGCTAAGTGGGAACAGCAGCAGAGAATCGAATAGGAGACCCTCAGCGGGTTAAGACAGGAGAGAGGACTCAGCATGGATTCGTGGAACAGCCTCGCTGCAATGCTGATGGATGTAAGGACTGTATCTGAAATCAAGCAGCAATGATTTCTGAGAGAGAGAACGGTTTGGAGAATTTAATAGCTGGTACTGATGGACAGAGACGTACCTGACCAGAATCTAGTAGTAGAAGGTGAAGGTTTTAGGTGTTATCAGCATGATCTTACAGATGACCTTTGGGTACCTCTTTTCACCCTACAGCATATGCTAATAATGCTTCACCATCTTGTCTCTTTTGTACATTTGCAATGCCGTCTGCTCCAGCTCAGACACAATATATCAGAAGTCTCTAACAGCAATGGAGATTTCACTGTAATGATACTAATCTCTCGGGCTGCAGTTATAGAACTGTCCTGAATTATAACCTGAAGAAAAGGGAACTCAATTTTCCTCTGATTTCACACTTAATCATTTTTTTTCACTTGATATGTAAGAAACGAGATATTCACCTTATTTCTAGTTACGGCTAATAAATTCATGCTGCTTAGATATAAAGTTGTTCTGGGGATATAAACTAGCTTTTGATAATAGCTTTATGATTGCCCACACCTGATCATTTGTGTGTGAATAAGATTTGCAGGTCACTGTTGTCATCAGCTGTAATGAAGTCTGTTGTCTGAAATCTTGCTTTTCTCCAAGTTATTCAAGAGATGCATCTAAACCGCAACATCAGACTTAGCAGTGGCAGGTGTATAACGGCCCTTAGCGGTACAGCAGAATCCTTGCTGATATCTAGCATTCAGTGTTGTTCTAAACCCACAATAATGGATGGACTATTTCAAGAGGGTAGATAGTGCCTTGGTGGTCATTTATCTGACTTCTCACTATTCACACTCAGACTAATACAGCAGCTATAGACTGTGCTCAGTTCACGGCTGAGGGCAGATATGATAGAAGTCTATAAAATAATGAGTGGAGTGGAACGGGTAAACATGAATCGTTCGTTTACTCTTTCCAAAAATAGTAAGACTAGGGTTCACGCAATGGAGAAACAAAGTAGTAAATTTAAAACGGATCGGAGAAAATATTTCTTCACTCAACGTGTAATTAAACTCTGGAATTCGTTGCCAGAGAATGTAGTAAAAGCAATTAGCTTAGCAGGGTTTAAAAAAGGTTTGGCTAGTTTCCTAAAGGAAAAGTCCATAAGCCATTAGTCAGTTAGTCCGATTCTCTTTGATGCTGTTCCAGTTCCTCTGATCAATCAAGTCAAAATTCTTGGTGTTCTCCTTGACAGTGCATTAACCTTCACCCCGCAAATCTCAGTAATGCGTTGGGCATTTTTTTATCTCAAACATATTCGATCCATTAGACCATTCTGATGATTCACTGTTTTGTCATAGCACATTACTGTAACTTTCTCCAGCTTATAATTGAAAAAGAAAAACGCCTATATTGCGACCCAAATCGGGAGATAGACGTTTATCTCACAAAAACGAATAAAGCGGTATAATCGAAAGCCGAATTTGGACGTTTTCAACTGCACTCCGTCGCGGATGCGGACAAAGTTGATGGGGGCGTGTCAAAGGCGTGGTGAAGGCGGAACTGGGGCGTGGTTATCGGCCGATCAGAGATAGGCACCTTTCGCCGATAATGGAAAAAAAATATGCGTTTTTAGCAAGAATTTAGGGCACTTTTCCTGGACCCTGTTTTTCCACGAATAGGGCCCCCAAAAGTGCCCTAAATGACCAGATGACCACTGGAGGGAGTCGGGGATGACCTCCCCTGACTCCCCCAGTGGTCACAAACCCCCTCCCACCACAAAAATATGCTGTTTCACAACTTTTTATGTTCACCCTCAAATGTCATACCCACCTCCCTGGCAGCAGTATGCAGGTCACTGGAGCAGTTATTAGGGGATGCAGTGGACTTCAGGCAGGTGGACCCAGGCCCATTTCCCCCCCCCCCCCCCACCTGTTACACTTGTGCTGGTAAATGGGAGCCCTCCAAACCGCCTCCCAAACCCACTGTACCCACATGTAGGTGCCCTCCTTCACCCCTTAGGGCTATAGTAATGGTGTAGACTTGTGGATGGTGGGTTTTGAGGGGGATTTGGGGGGCTCAACACCCAAGGGAAGGGTGCTATGCACCTGGGAGCTCTTTTACCTTTTTGTTTTTTTTTTGTAAAAGTGCCCCCTAGGGTGCCCGGTTGGTGTCCTGGCATGTGAGGGGGACCAGTGCACTACGACTCCTGGCCCCTCCCACGAACAAATGCCTTGGATTTATTCGTTTTTGAGCTGGGCGCTTTCATTTTCCATTATCGCTGAAAAACAAAAACGCCCAGCTCACAAATTGTTGAATAAAACATGGACGTCTATTTTTTCCCAAAATACGGTTTGGTCCGCCCCTTCACGGACCCGTTCTCGGAGATAAACGCCCATGGAGATAGACGTTTTCGTTCGATTATGCCCCTCTCTGTGTGCTGCTGGTCTTCCTCAATGTGAGATCAGATGCCTAAAACTAATTCAGAATACCTCAATTAAACTTATCAAATACAATCATGTCATGCCACTCTTAAAAGATGCACACTGGCTACCTGTTCAATACCGCATCCAACATAAACTACTCTCTCTGGTATACAAAATCCAGAGTACGGAAGAACCTTCCTTTCTTTTTGTGCTTCTTCTCCCTTATGCTCCCTCTTCATCTTTATGCTTCTCCTCCCAGGGTCTTCTCGCTGTCCCTTCCTTCCATGAAACTCCCCTAACAATAAGTCACTCCATTTTCTCAGTACTGGGCCCACAACTGTGGAACTCAATCCCAGAGAGCATAAAAGCACTTTCCACTCTTTGTCAATTTAAAGCTGACCTGAAAACCCACCTATTTTTGAAGGCTTATGGAACTTAGCCTGGAGTGCATGATGACAGAACTTCTCCCATCCCACCGTTTTTTCCTCCCCCCCCCCCCTTCTTACTTTCCTTTATGATATTGTAATTCTCCCCTTTTTGCCTCATGTATTGGTTTGTCCTAGTAGCTGATTATGTCTATCTCCTCTGCTTTAGAATGTAAGCCACTCAGATACCAGTTTGATGGGTGGGATAGTAAACCCATAATTAAACTCGAAACTTGATGTGATCAAGACAGGTTTTTTTTCTTTCTTCACAAGTTAAGATCAATCAGATCCTTATTGAACTTTGACTACTTTGCAGTCCTATGTTTGCCTGTGTACATTCATGATGTGACTATTGTAATATTGTATATGCTGGAATTTCTAAATTAAACCCAAACTTCACAGAATATAGCAGCTATCTTATCTTCCAGGCAAAGCATTTTAATCATGTTTCTCGATTACACTGGCTTCCAATCGAATACCGTATCAAATTTAAGATTCTTATTACAACCCATAAAGTGCTATCTCTATATATAAAACGCAGCTCCAACGTTCTAATGAAGCCTCGTCTCCCAGCGTTCTAAATTTGTAGTTGTGTAGATCACTTTTTCTCCATGAGTGTCTGCCCCGCCCTCGCGTCACAACGTGATGACGTCGAGGGCGGAACACTGAAACTCAACAAATCGCATCGCTCGACAAAAAGTGACGTCAAACCTGAGGAGGACTGAAGGCAGTGATTGGGGCGGGCTCTGCCTGCCTGGCAATGCCAGAGATCCCGATGGCGGGGAGCTGTCAGAGCCTCGGTCGCTTTCACTTTCTGGATGCTGCTGTTGCTGCCTCGCTGCCGACTCCAATAATTCCAGGAAACAAAAAAAGGCAGCGACTTAGGAAGATGACAACACGCAGAAATCCGCCCGATTAAGAAAGGCTTTACTGGAAGCCCAGGACAGTTCGGGACAAGGAATCCACAGCTGGTCGCGCCCCGACCCAAGGGGGGGGGCTGTCATGAGGCGATCCTTGCCAAGAAGACCCACTCCCTTTTCCACCTTCAGAGACTCTAAAACTCGGGCTAGGTAAGTTCCAATAGCATATTAATAAACAAATTTATACATATAGATATATATACAGAATCAGACGGAATGCAATGCAATATTTTACACATTGCCAAATAGGTGATTGAAATTACTTTTTAAGCAGACATAGGGTGGAAGGGGGTCAAGAGACCATAAAGGGGGGGGAGGGGGGAAGGTGGTCCTGAGAGAGGGGGGAGGGGGCAAACACTCACTCTGTCTTTCACATACACTCTCTCTGACACACTCTCTGTCTATCACACTCTAATCTCTCTGTCACACACACACACATACAGTCTGATACCCTGATATTCTGTAATGGTTCCCTTAACAACATAATTGCAATTAAAGAATCATTTTCCTAGCGCCCGTTTCATTGCGAGGGAGGGAGGGAGTCAGGCAGGCAGCCTGAACATTGGAGGGTGGGAGGGAGGAAGCCAGCCAGCCAGCCTGAACGTGGGAGTGGGAGGGAGGGACCCTGAACGTGGGAGGGAGGGAGGGAGGGAGGGGAGCCACGACCCTGAAAGGCGGAGGGAGGGGGGACCATGACCCTGAAGCTTGGAGGGGGAGGGGAAGGAAGGGGGAGAGAAGACAGGGGGGAGGGGGAAGGAGGGTGGGAGGGTGGGAGACGTAGGGGGGGCCCCTGCCACACACTCTCATTCTTTCTCACACTCTCAATCTCACACACACACACACAGACAGCCTCACTCTGTGTCACACACACACACTCACACATTCACTCTGTCTCTCTCTCTCTCACACAGTCACTCTCACACACACACTCTCAAACATACACACTCCAAGGAAAACCTTGCTAGCGCCCGTTTCATTTGTTATGGAAACGGGCCTTTTTTACTAGTATACTAATATTCCAGCTTACTTTTAATCTCTCATCATCCCCTATATCCATATTCATACTCTACATTCTCTTAATGACAATAGGCTGGTAATCCCTAGTCTTGAGAGAGCACGCTGGGCAGTGGTGTGCTGGTAAATTTTTAACAGGCTCTCTCCCCGGTCCACCTCTGTGCCCCCCATCCACCTCTGTGCCCCTCCCCCTGTCCACCTCTGCCCCCCCCCCCCAAATTGCAGAGCTGGCTATACCCAGGGAGAGAGCCTGGGGGGGGGGGGCATTGCATTACTCTCTCCAGGAAAAAATTTTTAATGCTCCAAGGCTCCAGTCTAATTCATGTGGGATAAAATGCCATAAATAAGTAAATAAATAGATAGAAACTCTGAACGTTGAGCACTTGATTCCCATAACATGTCTGTTTTAGAAGCCCTTTACCAGAAAAAAAAAATCTCTGCACCAATAACAGGGTTACTGTAGGTGTCCCTATAACCAGCCCCTCCAAATTACATACTGATTACGATTTATAAAAAATTACTACTCTACCTATGAAAAGTTATTCCCTTATTATACTTCCTCTGTGTACATCCCTATGCACAAGATGGCGGCATTTTTAAGAATTTAACTTTTTTTTTTTTTTACAGTATCCTCCCCTCCCCACTTCACCTACCTATTACAGACCTCCTCCCCGATCCCTAGAGCCAAAAGGTCCCACTCCCAGTGCATACCTGAAGGCAGCGTTACCGCATACAATTCAAGCTTCTCCTCCTTACCTACAAATGCACCCGGTCTGCGGCTCCTCACTACCTCTCTACCCTCATCTCCCCCTATGTTCCCGCCCGTAACCTCTGCTCACAGGACAAATCCCTCCCTTCAGTACCCTTCTCCACCACTGCCAACTCCAGGCTCCGCTCATTCTGCCTTGCCTCACCCTATGCCTGGAACAATCTTCCTCAACCCCTACGCCAAGCCCCCTCCCTACCCATCTTCAAATCTCTGCTTAAAACTCACCTCTTCAATGCTGCTTTTGGCACCTAACCTTTCGAGAAATATAGTATGCCCTATCAGACGGACTCTACAATTGTCTTTTAGATTGTAAGCTCCTTGAGCAGGGACCGTCCTTCCATGTTAAAATTGTACAGCGTTGCGTAACCCTAGTAGCGCTTTAGAAATGTTAAGTAGTAGTAGTGGTGGTCTAGTGGATTCTTCAGGGCAGGAAAGATCCCCAGTCTTTTCTGCCCGCTGCCTGCGCTGACCCTCCTCCCGCCGCATCTTCTTTGAAATGGCTGCCGAGACTTACAAGGGCGGCCTCACAAGACATTTCCTTCCTCTTTCTTCCTTCACTCCCCTCCATGCTCCATCCATATGCGTCTCCTTTCTCTCTCTTCCCTTTCATCCATCCATGTCCGGCATTTCTCCTCTCTCCTCCCCTCCATCCATGTTCATCTCACTTCCTCTCTCTTCCCTCGCCTCCATCCATGTCCAGCATTTCAACTATCCCCTTCCCTTCATCCATGTGCATCTCCTCCTCTGTCTTCCCGCCCCTCCATTCATGTCCAGCCTTTCTACTTTCTTTGTCTTCCCTCCCTCCCTCCCCTCCATCCATATCCAGCATTTCTTCTCTCTGCCTTCCCCTCCATCCGTGTGCATCTCCTTCCTCTCTCTTTCCTCCCCTCCAACATTCCTCCTCTCTTCTCTTCCCTCCACTCCATCTATGTCTAGTATTTCTCCTCTCTCCCCTCCCCTCCATACATGTGCATCTCCTTCCTGTCTTCTCTCTCCTCCATCCAGGTTCAGCATTTTTCCTGCCCTCTCCTCCATCCATCCAAGTCCAGCAACTCTCCTTTCTTCCCTGTCCTCCCCTCCCATCCATGTCCAGCGATTCTCCTTTCTTCTCTTCTCCCATCCATGTCCAGCGATTCTCCTCTCTCTCCCCTGCCCTCTTCTCCCATCATGTCCAGTGATTCTCCTCTGCCCTCCCCTAACCATCCATTTCCCCAGCGATTCTCCTTTGCCCCCTATCCTCCCCTCCCATCCATGTGCAGTGACTCGCCCCAGCCTCCACCTGCCCCCCTTTTCAGCTCCCAAGACAAGTTTGAGTTCCAACCCCTAGCGCCAGTTCACTTGCTCGCCCTCAGCTCCCTGATAGCCCTCCTTTCCTTCCTGCCGCCGCCGCCCTGCCTTTATATATTTTATTTTACCTCGAGTCGCAGTGCCAGCACTGAAAGCAGTTCACCTCCAGCCTTCCCTTCCCATCCATCTCAGTGTCCCGCCCTCGCGGAAACAGGAAATACATCAGAAGAGGGCGGGAGCAGACACTGAGAGGAAAGGGAAGGGAATGCTGGAGGCGAGCTGAGCCTGCTGCTTTCAGTGCCTGCGCCGCAACTCGAGGTAAAATAAAATATTTAAAGGCAGGGCGGCGGCAGGAAGGAAAGGAGGGCTATTGGGGAGCTGAGGGTAGCAGGTGAACCAGCGCTGGGAGTCTGTGACCCTGCAGCTTGCGGGGTAGGGGGAGGAGAGGCAAGCCGGCTTGTAGTCCCTCAATAACCGGCTCGCAAGATGCCAAAAAATTTAACAACCAGCTCTTGCGAGCCGGTGCGATCCGGCTCCAGCACACCGCTGCCGCTGAGAGTCTACAAAGACCCAAGCTTTTTTGTTCCTGGCACCTGCATTATGGAATTCTCTTCCATGGTATCTTTGATTCGATAAATCTTATCTTTCTGTCTGTAAAGCTCTAAAAACGTATTTTTTTGAAATTGCCTTCGGGGCCTGAAGATGGTCTGCTGCTGCAGTGAAAGATGGTCATTAATTTTATCTTTATGGATTGCCTGATGTAACTTTATGCTCTGTTTGAATGATGGCTGATTAAAGCACTGTAGTAAAGGGATGCATGTTCTGTATGTTTGCTCTTTCCTATTTATAAATGGCGTTCCTTTCTGTTTATGTATATTTTATCGTATTTGTAAACTGCCTTGATTTGCTTGCAAGTCAGGTGGTATATTAAACTAATAAATGATAAACAATCCCCACGAATGTACCCCGGCCCTGTGTCCTGGTCGGAGGAACCATACTCCCTCCACCTGTTTCAGGTGTGGGGGAAAAAGTCACTTAGCATGAGACTGCCAAGAGAAAGTGGAAGATATTATGGATGTGAATTTGATAGCCACTCATGACTGCAATTTTGTGGCAGTTGCCCCTCCAATAAATAGAAATCGTGTATTACAAGCAGGGCCACTGAGAGGGGGGGCAAAATTCCCCAGACCCGGGCCTCCAAGGGGGGCCCAGTGCCGGGGTCAGGCCGCCGGCGCTGCAGTCCCCTGTCTCACCTGCCTGCCTCCTCGGCTCCGGGCCCCCTTCATTCAAAGCGGCAGTCGCAGATTGCGTCTCTTCTGGCCTTCCCTTCCTGTGTCCCGCCCTCAAGGAAACCGGAAGTTACATCAGACGAGGGCAGGACACAGGGAGGGAAAGCCAGAAGAGACACGATCTGCGACTGCTGCTTTGAATGAAGGGGGCCTGGAGCCGAGGAGGCAGGCAGGTGAGACCGCGGACTGCAGCGGCGGGGGGAGCGGCGGGGGGTGTCAGTGGCGGGGGCGGAGGCGGGGCAATGGGGGGGCAGAGGCGGGGCGGCCTTGCCCCGGGCCCAGCCTAGTCTCTCGGCGGCTCTGATTACAAGTAGAGCTAGAGGGACACCCTTGTGCCAGTAGACTCTGGCAGTCTAGACCCTAGTCCAGAGAGAGGTACTCAACCAATCATAATTGAACTACGAGCGAATCGTGACCCTGGCCTTTGTACATGGGAATCAGAGACAGTATCTGACAGCTCAAATGTCCTGTAAAACCTGTGGAGCAAACTCGTCTTGAGGTAGCAGTCTTGCCTTGGATACCTTACCCAATGGTTTTGGTCCAGCACTTCCCAAAGTTTGGCACCCTTTTGGGTCCAGCTAATTGATAGCCCAAAGAAGGAAGAGGGGGTCTTTTCCTGAGATCTTCCCGCTAGAGGACCCTGATTTACACATCCAAGTCCCAAAGTTGACTAAGCCCCTCCGCCAGTGCTCTCTGACTTTAAGAGCAGCTGTAGATGGAGATTTGGAACCCAAGGAAGACAACGGGTCGGACAACCCCAACCCTTTGGACAATCTACCAGAATGGAGTGGTGAGGGAGCTAGGAAAATTTCAAAAGGGCACAGTCTAAGGAGGACTAGAAGTTCAGTATTTGGGATACTCGGTCGGGAAAGGACAAGTGAGACCAGATCTGGAAGGTAGAAGCAATCACCAGGGTGCCGATACACCAAATGAAGAACCAGATATGATCTTTTCTTGGTTCATCGCCAGTTCAGCCCCATACTTGCTGAGAAAGCAGAACCTCTAACTCGCCTCTTACAGAAGAAGTCCCCCAAGAAGATACACTGGACGGAAGAATTGGATGTGGCCTTCCAAACTCTGAAGAGGGCTATCTGTTCAGAACCAGTGCTGGTCAGCCCAGATTTTAATCAACCCTTTATCATACAGATGTTTCAGAGGTTGGGCTGGGAGCCGTTCTGGCCCAGGAAGTGAATAGGGAGGACCACCCAGTGGCATACATTAGCCAAAAACTGTTCCCAAGAGAAAAGAACTATACAGCGATTGAGAAGGAGGCTTTCATGGTCAGGTTGGCCCTGGAAACATTCCAGTACTACCTTGTTGGGTCAAAACTTCCTGCTGGTCACTGACCCTCAGCCTCTGCAGCGGATAGCTCAATTTAAGGAGTCCAATGCACATGTAATGTGGTGGTTCCTCAGTACTACTACTACTACTACTATTTAGCATTTCTATAGCGCTACAAGGCGTATGCAGCGCTGCACAAACATAGAAGAAAGGCAGTCCCTGCTCAAAGAGCTTACAATCTAATAGACAAAAAATAAAGTAAGCAAATCAAATCAATTAATGTGTACAGGAAGGAAGAGAGGAGGGTAGGTGGAGGCGAGTGGTTACAAGTGGTTACGAGTCAAAAGCAATGTTAAAGAGGTGGGCTTTCAGTCTAGATTTAAAGGTGGCCAAGGATGGGGCAAGACGTAGGGGCTCGGGAAGTTTATTCCAGGCGTAGGGTGCAGCGTGACAGCCTTCAAACGTTTAGCTATTGGGTGCAGCATCGGTTGGGCTAGGAGCATGCTAATGTGTATTTTTTGTCCTGGGAGGTTGACCCTGAAATGACAGGTGCTCAACCAGGTATCACAGAGCTGCCTCTCTCCCTTAAGAAAAGACCCTCCAGTAGCCTGGGCCACCTTAAGAACAGTCCCTTCAATAGCCTGGACCACCGTAAGAGCACGAGACCTGCCCTGGGAGGAGGTGCTGGTAGGGGTGGAGTCAATACCTGGGAAGTTTAAAAGACAGGGTCAGGGTGAGAATAGAGAGGCCCAGGAAAGGATGAAGTGAAGTCCCAGTCTATGCCCCGACTGAATAAATCTAGCTGCTGTGACCCGGTTGAGGTAAGCCAAGCCTTGTGCTTTTGTTAAGACTTTGCATGCTTTGCTGAGGTCTGGCTGGTGCCAGACCTGAACCACTGAAGGAAAACAAGAACCATAGGCTGTGTTTGGGGCATGGCAACCCTGGCAGTCACAACTTGTGTTAGGTCTCCTGCTAGAGGCCTGCTTAATAACAGTGTTTCCTAAACTTCAGAAGTTTACCCACACTATATTTCGGGTCCTGTTAAGGAATAGGCCCAGAGAATTCTGCATATAAATACTTATTTTGTATTCATGCCTTTTGTCCGGCTTCATTATTTCTCCGTCCCACTCCCAACCCTCGCTCGGGGATTCACACAGGGATAAATTCACACAACTACTCTGTTGAATTTCTTCCAATGTTACAGGAAAAATAGATAATCGGCTGTTTTATGACTGAGGTAAAAATGGCCACAATTCAATTTCCATTTATTAGTTCTGCACATTATCCAAACATACATTCGGGTCACTGTGGCTTACTTTCCAGCTCATTTTCAAAAGTGATCGCCGACCATTTTCCGACATAAATTGGGAGATGGCCGGCGATCTCTCAAAAGCGGCAAAATCGGTATAATCGAAAGGTGCTTTTTTGACACCTTCACCACTTTCCTGTTGCCGAGCCAGCGAAAATTCAAGGGGGCATGTCGGCGGCGTAGCGAAGGCAGGACATGGGCGGGCATGGGCATGGCTACCAGATGGCCGGCTTTTGCGGATAATGGAAAAACAAAGTGGCGTTAATGAGTATTTCACCGCTTTTATTTGGTCCCTTTATTTTCACCACCAAACCTTAAAAAGGTGCCTGAACTGACCAGATGACCACCGGAGGGAATGGGGATGATCTCCCCATACTCCCCCAGTGGTCACCAACCCCCTCCCACACTAAAAAAATAAAAATAAAAACCTTTTTTGCCAGCCTGTATGCCAGCCTCAAGTGTCATACCCAGCTCCCTGACATCAGTATGCAGGTCCCTGGAACAGTTTTTGTTGGTTGCAGTGGACTTCAGGCAGGTGGACCCAGGCCCATTCCCCCCCTACCTGTTACACTTGTGGTGGTAAGTGTTGAGCCCTCCAAACCCCACCAAAACCCACTCTACCCACATGTAGGTGTCCCCCTTCACCCATAAGGGCTATGGTAATGGTGTAGAGTTGTGCGGAGTGGATTTTAGGGTGGATTTGGGGGGCTCAGCACACAAGGTAAGGGAGCTATGCACCTGGGAGGTATTTGTATATATATATATATTTTTTTTAGAAGTGCCCGCTAGGGTGCCCGGTTGGTGTCCTGGCATGCCAGGGGGACCAGTGCACTACAAATGCTGGCTCCTCCCACGAGCAAATTCCTTGGGTTTAGCCGGGGTTGAGATGGCCTCTTTTTGTTTCCATTATCGCTGAAAAACAAAAGCAGCCATCTCAAACCTGGCGAACTCTGGCATTTGGCCAGGCCAAACCGTATTATCAAAAAAAAAGATGGCCGACCATCTTTTTCGATAATATGGTTCGGCCAGCTGTTTGCGGCACTGCCAAAATACATCGCCGGCAATCTATTTCGCTGGCGCCGTTCGATTATTCCCCTCTTTGTGAAAAAGAAAGGATATAACAGAAAAGTTACATATAACTTAAAGTATCCAATTAGCAAAGATGGCATATTACATATTTTAGTACAATGATAAGGGACAAAATAACTTAGATTACTGTATCAGTAACATTTTGAATTTTGGTGTGGTGAAGGGGTCTGTCTAAGAGAATTGCAAAGATGTATTAGAGTAATTTACCATCTTGTGTCTTATGATTTAGCTTTTAGAACCCCCCTCTCACATTTTCCTATGTCATTGGTAGTCACATGTACCAAGACAGCAGTCTCTTCCCCAGCACTATCCAAAATCTTATCTAGGCGACACGTGAGGTCCGCCACCTTTGTACCAGGCAGGCAAGGTACATGAAAGATAAACCATGGATAAAGATAAAATTGGCATTGCTTTGGAAAACAGATAAGGACATATTACTGAAAGTTCTTTTGACTTTTCCGGGAATAGAGGATTTCTCGAGTGATCACATGGTTTAAATCCTAACTTCTTGGCTTCCAGGGGTTTTGACCCTGCTTGCTTGTCAAAAATGAACCTCCTTCTTTCCAATTTGACCTACTCTATTATTGCGATATCATTTGTACCCTGATAACACAGGTCTTTGAAGGGGACCAAGGAGAGTAGAATAGGGACTAGTAGGAAACAAAAGGAGAATGTCATCAGCATAAAAATGAAATGACACCCCCGTAGATTGAATAAGAGAGGCTAGAGGGCTTAAGAATAAATTAAAGAGCATCGGGGAAAGGACCGACTCTTGAGGGGACACCACAGGTTAAAGGGCGTGGTGAAGGACTAGATGACTCAAATGAAACCTAATAGAAATGACCAGAGAGAAAAGATGAAAACTAGGACCAGAGAAGATAGTTAATCACGAACTTCTAAATCGAATGCTGCAGATATTAAGAACAACCATGTGTTTATTTAGGTGGCAGTAAATTTCATTCAGAGCAGCTGTAAGAACCGTTTCTGTACTATAACTGGGCCTAAAACCCATTTGCTTAGGATGAAGTGCCAACGTTTTTCTACATATAAAGACATTTGGTCAGTGTGTTTCTTCTAGCAAAAAAGGTGCCGGTACTCAAATGTCAGGCCACCCTTCAGGGATGAGGTGATCACTGAGGGACTCACCCCGCAACAGCCAGGCCCCCTGCAACCAGTCACAGAAACTATGACAAGGCAGAATTGATGTGTAGAGCTTGAGCTCTTTCATTAAAACTTGGGGACCAGGGGTCAATTTTAGCAGACAGTGGAAAAGGTGCTGGTACTCAGTACCCCCAAGTACCCCCTCAAAAAAAGCACTGCATTTGGTTAAAAACAATCTTTGCCCAGTACCTTGGAAACAAAGCAGAGATTAGAAACAGGACAGTAATGTGCAGGGACAGAAAGGTCTAAGGATGATTTCTTAAGAATGGGACGCACTATAGCAGTTTTCCAAGAAGATGAGATCTTCCTAGAGGAAAGACTATTAAAGAAAGAAGTTTTGGTAAAAAGAAAAGCTGGGGGGGGGGGGGGAGGGAGGAGGTCGAGAGCCAAGCAGAAGGGAAAAGATCAAGGGAACAGGAGGTGGTAAACATACCAGCTATTGTTTAAGTAAATGAATGATGGGTCTGTAGATGAAAGGACGATCAAGATGAAAAACCCTATGAGTAGGGGTAGAAACCTGCCCTGCTGGTGGAAGGAAGGCCGGAGGTAATGATAAAGGAGATTGTACTCCTGTAAAGACTATGGGAGGAAGAGATGGGAATAACTAGTGAGGTAATTAAATTCGCCGATGACACAAAATTATTCAGGGTCGTCAAGTCGCAGGAGGAATGTGAACGATTACAGGAGGACCTTGCGAGACTGGGAGAATGGGCGTGCAAGTGGCAGATGAAGTTCAATGTTGACAAGTGCAAAGTGATGCATGTGGGTAAGAGGAACCCGAATTATAGCTACGTCTTGCAAGGTTCCGCGTTAGGAGTTACGGATCAAGAAAGGGATCTGGGTGTCGTCGTCGATGATACGCTGAAACCTTCTGCTCAGTGTGCTGCTGCGGCTAGGAAAGCGAATAGAATGTTGGGTGTTATTAGGAAGGGTATGGAGTCCAGGTGTGCGGATGTTATAATGCCGTTGTATCGCTCCATGGTGCGACCGCACCTGGAGTATTGTGTTCAGTACTGGTCTCCGTATCTCAAAAAAGATATAGTAGAATTGGAAAAGGTACAGCGAAGGGCGACGAAAATGATAGTGGGGATGGGACGACTTTCCTATGAAGAGAGGCTGAGAAGGCTAGGGCTTTTCAGCTTGGAGAAGAGAAGGCTGAGGGGAGATATGATAGAAGTGTATAAAATAATGAGTGGAATGGATCGGGTGGATGTGAAGCGACTGTTCACGCTATCCAAAAATACTAGGACTAGAGGGCATGAGTTGAAGCTACAGTGTGGTAAATTTAAAACGAATCGGAGAAAATTTTTCTTCACCCAACGTGTAATTAGACTCTGGAATTCGTTGCCGGAGAACGTGGTACGGGCGGTTAGCTTGACGGAGTTTAAAAAGGGGTTAGATAGATTCCTAAAGGACAAGTCCATAGACTGCTATTAAATGGACTTGGAAAAATTCCGCATTTTTAGGTATAACTTGTCTGGAATGTTTTTACGTTTGGGGAGCGTGCCAGGTGCCCTTGACCTGGATTGGCCACTGTCGGTGACAGGATGCTGGGCTAGATTGACCTTTGGTCTTTCCCAGTATGGCACTACTTATGTACTTATGTAAGAGACTTAATGAGATCTTGAATCTTAGAGTGGAAATATAATGATAAAACTTCAGCAGACAGGTCAGAGGAACAGCCTGCAGAAGTGGAGCTGTGTTTAGAAGAGGACATCATATGATGAAAGATGGAAAATAATTCTCTAATCAAATTTGGGGCTTTTTAAATACAATTTAGCACTTTTTAGATTATAATTATAATGTCTCAAAGTAGAGCAATAACTCAAGAGGCCATTAGTAGATTTGGAGTTCGCCCATCTGTGTTCAACTTTACAAAGGTTTTTTTTTA
Source organism: Microcaecilia unicolor (assembly GCF_901765095.1). Classification (NCBI taxonomy): domain Eukaryota; kingdom Metazoa; phylum Chordata; class Amphibia; order Gymnophiona; family Siphonopidae; genus Microcaecilia; species Microcaecilia unicolor. The sequence continues at coordinate 661,125,103 of NC_044032.1, forward strand.
AGTCATAAGCCGCTATGCTACTATTGAGTTGCTTAATAATATAAAACTTGCTAAGGTAGTTAGGATATTAGACTGATATAAAAGAACGTTTAGATTATATGGTATACTGTGTGATTTATTTAGTGTTCACTTCTTAGAAAGTAATGACGTAATTAAATCTCTGTAAGAGTATTCCTCTCTTGTTATCCTAATTAGAATAACTGACTATAAATTAAGACTATAAATGAAGAGATGTGATAGGGGTGGGCAGGAGTTGGAAAGAGTGGGTGGGAAGGAAGAGTGAATTAGGCACTGTTGTGCCTTCTAGAGAGATCTGTTAATATAGGCTGTGACAGAAAGTTCAAGTTTTAAAACTATAAGGGGAGGAGTGTGGTAGCCGTGTTAGTCCACTCTTAAGGTTATCAATAGAAATCAAACAAAATAAAACATGGAAAAGCAAATAAGATGATACCTTTTTTATTGGACATAACTTAATACATTTCTTGATTAGCTTTTGAAGGTTGCCCTTCTTCGTCAGATCGGAAATACACTGTCAGCTAGCACATTTGCTTATTTCCAATCTGAGGAAGAAGGGCAACCTTCGAAAGCTAATCAAGAAATGTATTAAGTTATGTCCAATAAAAAAGGTATCATCTTATTTTCTTTTCCATGTTTTATTTTGTTTGATTTCTATTGATAACCTTTCATTGGTCTAAAAGAGCTTTATGTGAAAATAGGGGGAAATGTACGTTTACTTCTTTTTAATTATTTTTTTCTTTTTTTATTGTATTGCTGACATCATTCAATATACCATTTTTACAATTGAACTGAATAAATGAGAATTAATTGAGAATTTAACTGTCAAGCCCAACGGGGCCACCTTTTCTCCAGAAGTCAATTCTGTTGAGCACAAGAATTGTTATTTGAAGCCCCGAGGAAGGCGTTCCAGGAGTCTTTTTGAAAAGTAGTGTTGCATTGGTCACCCCTCAATCCTTAGGTATCATGGCCAGTTTGAATTACTTAGTAACAGATCACCGATTTCATGGCACATCCAGTCCTGGCCATTTCTTGCTCTTGAGTTTGCTAATTCATTCTATTAAATAATTTAGAGGCCCTTTTACCACAGCAAAGAAGTTCCTACCACGGGGAATACTGTGGCGCTGTCCAGTGAATGCCAGGGCAGCCTGTGGGCAATCTGGGATGAGCTGGCAGTCGGGCAGTGCCGTTGCTCACATAGCTAACTGGGCAAGTAGGACACCACAAAAGGGACCTCTATCTTTGCCCGATTAGCTATGCTGGTGCCAGCACTGACGATTGGCTACCGACCATATAAGTTCTAGGTCTTGTATAAATATTCTGCTAAGATTCAGTCTGACCATTATGGCTTGATAAGAATTCAGTAATGAATTTCTCCTTGATAAAACCTATAGCAAATTCCTCCACATCAGTCAACATGCGGGACATTTATTAAGGCTTTGCAAAAAGATATATTTTTGCCCAGTATGGGGCATGTGTTCTATAGCTGATTAATTTGTGTCACATCCTTTAATAGTGTTTGCATAGCTGGTTGATTCAAAATAAAGAAGAAAGAAAAGAGGAAGTTGAACAATATCTACTGATGTTCCTATAACCTTTAAAGCAAGCATACGCCTCAAAATTATGTTTAAATATTTTTATTGGTGCAAAAAATAAACAAACACAATATTGTCCTTGTAAAAACACTCCATACACCAATAAAGCCATGTCATATTGGTAGAATACAACTCAGTACAAATACATTTTTGCTTTTTCCCCCATCCCGCATCCCTCCCTATCCCCTTGAACAACTCAACTCCCCCCCCCCCCAAATCCCCTCCCCCATGTCACACTTAAGAATTCAAAATTCTACTACGCGCTACTGCAGTCAATGAGTCCCAGAAGGGGGACCAGACTTGGTAAAGCCGATCTCCTTGTGGCGAGGATAGGTCTTCCACTCCCCTGCGCTCCAAAGCGCAGAGGTGAATCATATTGGATCACCAGTGTTGTAGTGTGGGCGGATCCTCGGTTATCCACTGTTGAAGAATCGATTTCTTTCCAACCAAGGTTGTTTTTTTCAAGAAGCATTTAAGGCCCCGAGGAGCAAACGGGGACACCCTGAACACCTCAAATAGCTGAGATGGAGTTGGTCTCCAAACAACCCCCCCAGAGCCCAGACACATGCTGACAAACCTGGCACCAAAATCCAAGGATCCGCGAGCACTTCCAAAACATGTGTCCCAGGTCAGCTGGGGATCGGGCACACTTCTTACACCTATCCTCCGTCCCATGGATGCCCTATATGCTCTATGAGGGGAAATATACATCCGCATCAAAAATTTATAATGTGTTTCTTGCAACATCACATTCTCCGTCAGTCTTTGGGTTCCCAAGAGATAGACCTTTACCGTTTCCGTCTGGAGGCTTATCGCTAGCTCTTTATTCCAGCAACTGGTTAATTTGCCATATTCCACCTCACTCAGGTGCTCCCACAGGGAAGCATGGTTGTATTTGAGCAGGACCCTTAATTGTGCGTCCAACCCCAGTATAGTGACTAATTGTTCCCACACCTGCGCTGTCATAGTGAGGGCCGGCAGGGATCTTAAATAATGGTGCAGTTGGAACATAGAAAAGAAATTTAGTCCCCTAGTCCCATATTCCAATTGCAGGTCCGCCTGAGATTTTAGTGTGCAATCCTCATTATATAGCTGGTATAAATACTGTAAATTATTTGTCCCCCAAGTGGCAAAATCTGCCGAGGTGGAACCAGGCTTGAAGTCTCTGATGCCTCAAAATTATTTTAAGACTGTCAAAAGGAGGAAGAGGACATGAACATAATGTAAATATAGATTACAGGATCTCGTAGATCGCACAGCCTACAAAGTCGTTTACTCCCAGTCACATACACCAAATGTCAAATTAGTATAATACGACAATTCTTTACAAATAATAAAAGTGACCACTTTTCTTCTCGCAGTACAGTGCTGTTCCCTTGAACAAAACTTTAGCTGGCACCAGTGTTGGAAGGACATTGCCATAACTGATCACTGCTATAAACCAATCTAGCCCTTAAGACCTATTAATTGTCGATTTCTTTTTCAAATGCATCTGTTTCTGAAGAGGCTACAATTGCATCTTCTGATTGCAACTATGAACAGCATGTTTCAGATGCAGAAAGAGCTTTTCATCTGCCTCTTCATGAACGCACTGTGACCATGAACGTCATGTGATTCTCCTCCTATGGTCTCACAATTTTTCTCCAGTATACCCAGAAAAACTGATGTCCTAGTGAATGACTTATTCTAACAGAATTGCACTTCTTTTTCTGGAAACTCTGGGAAAGCAAAAATACATCAAATAATTGTTGACAAGCAGGTGGTCCATTTGATTGAAACACAGACAATAAAGTATGGAGTTGGTTATCATCACAAAACCTGTCATTCAATCTACAAGGATTTCTGCACAATCTGTTACTCTGTGAAATAATAAATTATTATCTACATGTTCTCTGCAATCCAAGGATGGTAAAAATACCAGAACTGATTTATTTTTGTCTCACGGATGTGATGAAATTTCATCTTGAAATTTCTGCATTAAAAGCTTCTCTATGTCCTTGTTATTTACATACACTTTTATCGGTTCAGATAGCCTTCATGCAGTCCTGCAGATCTGCAGGGGATATCCTGTTTTTGGCAAATGAAAATTTTGAAGACATTTCTGGAATACGTTCTCCACAAACTCATGCTTCTTTTCTTATAGAGACATTTTTTAATCGGTTGACCAGTAATACCTCAAAACATAAGAACAGATGTAATCTGTATCATTCCTATATCAGTTATTATACATCAGAAGGAGTCTGTAGTCTACCAGCCTTGTGCAAACATCACCTGGAAAATGATTTTGTGCACTAAAGAATTCCTCACTTGGATTCTGTTCATTGATGTGTAGCAAACTTTGGCAATAATTGATATTAATTGTCATTAATTAGTAGATACACATGCAAAATCCAGAGAGCTGAACTTCCAGAGGGTGAGTATCTTAGAGGGACATGGGAGGCTCAGGATCGTGCGTAGCTGGTATGTATACAGCTTACAGAATACTAGCATTGAAACCCTTAACTGCCTAGAGCTACACATGAGCGTTTAGGCCAGGTATTGAGCTGCTGTAAATGTTCACGCATGAAGTTAACACGAAAATGCAGTCTTCCATAATGACAATTCAACATGCAATCGCCAATATAGAAATTGCACTTGGCATTTTTGATCTGAAAATGGAAGAGGATCATAATACAGAGCACAGAGTGGACACCCTACATTTGGATGTTCTCCAGCTCACAGACGTCAAAGCACCGTTAGATCATAGTTATACAGACATTAATGAGAAAAACAAGGTAAATGTGGTCTCAGGATGCTGAATGCCTAATCCCAAGAGCACAGAAAATGTTGATGTCTAGGCTTTCATGCTGGTACCAACCGGTACTGGTCCACTAGTTGGTGGAACTTTCTGATTCCATCTCTTGAGTGATCACTAACGTTTCTTATCTTTAACTACAGATCTTCCTACTTCCTGTATTTACAAAAAGCAGACAATTTCTTCCATTAAAACATAGCTTGTGTTTAGCTAGACCTACATTCTGCTTAAAAGCTAATTTCTAAGGTAGTTATTTTCTTAAAGCACGTTTTAAGTCTTTCTTTCAGACGCCTCTGTGAATTCCATTAACTATATGTTCATTTATAGTCTTTATACATTTTTATATCTTGTGGGTTCCTAAGTTGTTTATCATCTCACCATTGGCCGTTACCACTTTTTCTCTTCATCTTAAAGGAAATGGACCAGAGTACACGAAAAACAGGATCCCCCTCGAATCACCTTCAAGGTCTCAAATGTCCTCCCAAGGAGTATCCATAAAATGTGGGATACAAATGCAATAAGTAAATAAACCACCACACCCTTTACAAAGGAAATCACACAATATGACACCCGCCAATGAGCCACAACCTAGAATGCACTCCCAGAAAGGCTTTACTTCAAGAACCAGGTGAACCTGGCTCTTCTCCCAAGCCTTTATTAAACAGAATGACTAACAATGGCTGTGCTTCCTACCGTGGGACAATCCACTGCTTATTTCTAGGACAGAGTAATGCTGCAGTTGCACTTGAGACTGTTACTTGAACTGGTGACTCCCCCTTGAGAAAGTAACCACGAAACGGGGACCTGTCGGGGTTTTAAGAGCACCAACTTGTTCAAGCTAAGTGCTACATAAAATTAGATGTTAGCATATTGACAAACAGAAATATATCTTTATATATAAGAAATATATCTTTATATATAAGATTAGCAAAGGGTGGTGGAGGTTCAGTCAATGATTAGACAATACACACAGATAATACACCCAGTCATTGGGTGAAAAATCAAATAATCTTTATCGTGTGTTACATATGAGACTACTCCACTCTCAATAAGCTGAAGAAGCAATACACTTGTATTCATGTGTGTTTAAACATTTTGTTATATTTCTAGGATAAGCAGCATAAAATCTATTTTACTGTTCTGGGATCTTGCCAGGTACTTGTGTCCTGGATTGGTCACTGTTGGAAACACAATACTGGACTTGATGGACCTTCAGTCTGTCCCAGTATAGCAAATGCTTATATTCTTATGACTTGCTTACTACACACTCCCCCTAGCTGAGATCAGGTTCATTTCACCTTTTCTGACTGCAGGAAGAGTTCTTATTTTTCAATTTAGTCACCCCCTTAACTAATCTACTGTTACTTTATCTTATGTCTATTATGTCCTGTGTTGTTCAAAATACTAGGTCAAAGAACTTAAGTAAAAACAAAAATAAATGAATGTTTTAATACTTACAAGTACTAACCTTACTCTGAGTTATCTACATTTCACTCTGATTACACCTATTGCGTTAATTTCACAGTAATCACTATGTTTTCAATTTTTTATTATTGTTACTATCACACTTCAATTCAAAACAACTTCGATGCTTAATTCAATGTATTTTTCCTTACTCTCATTCATACCCACACTCACTTACGAGCTACGTATATTGTTAGTAAAGCTTTTTCTACTGTTCAACTTCCTTTTAAGTATTCAAAACTATTTTTAAAACAAGTTATTCCAGTCCACAAGATGTCTTCTTAAATTCAAACAATTCCTACAATCTGATAGAACCCTGTCATTCGATTCTTCTTTTACAGCTGTTGCATTTATTCTTCTCTTTATAGACTCTCTTTAATTATAAGATCTATTTTGCTGTACCACCAATTCCAAAGCTTGTCTTGAAACACCACCTTAATAATGTGTATTTTCTATAGCTGCATCTTCAATACAGTCAATCTCTGTTTCCCAAAGTCCTCTACATGCCTGTTTCATTTTTATTTTCGCCTGCCTTCAGAGGTATGGGTAGTATCCTCTGTCACTCCCTACACAATTGTGTTTCGCCGTGTAGCGTCGTCAGGGGTAGTTACTTATATGTCAAGTTTTTCTTTATCTTACAGGCTTGCCTCGGGAGGATTTCTCTTCTGGGATCAGGAGACAAAATGATGCATACATGAATGTCTCTCAGCTCAGAAGCTAGTCTTACTGGTCTCTTGCCCGGTCCCTAGATCCAGAGTCACTAGCTCAGTCTCTAGCGAGTACACGAGGCTGGCCTTTGGCCGACTAGCTCAAAACACAAACTCTTCAAGGTTCTAAGTTGAATTTGGCCTACTTGAACGTAGAGGTTTTTTCAGCTTCAGGATAGAGGCATCTGCAGTGGACATACATATGAAATATACATAAGTATACATATTAAGTATTAGATCATACCTTATATAATGAGTTTATTTTGTTGGGCAGACTGGATGGACCACACAGGTCTTTATCTGCCGTCAACTACTATATTGCTATGGGCATTGCTGCTTCTATCTGGCCTTCCTTAACCTAGTTCTGGCCTTTTATACTAAAATCACAAAAAAAAACTTCACTAGTATCGTGTTTAGCAACAATTATTTACAGAAATGCATTCAATCAACTCAAAAAAAGGGAAAGGAAAAAGTCTCAGAAAATGCAGGACATTTTACTTCAATAATTTGTTAAATGAACCTGCTGCATCAATCATTGACATAAAAAACCTCATTCCCAATTCACAGTTGACATAAGTTTTTTATCTAAATTTTTTTTTAGCTAAATCTTTATAGATTTTTAAAAGCAAAATCCACTTCATATCCATCAAGAAAGTAACTACTTAGCTTTAATGCATCTTGCTAATCACCCCAACACTGGCCACCGTTTCGTGGGCCACTCCGCTGCTTCAGGGGGAGGCAAAAAAAATCCAGTGCTGCAAAAAAAGAAAAGCAAAATAGATATATTACCACATTCAAAACCATTTATCAAAAATAAATACAAAAGCACTTACTGCTCATCCTGCTTGCTGTTACTATTTGAGCTGAGCACATTCAAAATGGTGGCTCGGCATCTTACACTTATATTTAAATAAACAACCAGTCAATTAAAAGCTTTCTACATAGATCCTATGGATATTCATTGGTTCACAAGAAATTAACTAGTTCAAGATCAAATTTTAAGCCAGCCAGTTTCTCATGAGAGACTCCTGAGAAAATTAATAAGTCATGGGATAGGAGGAAATGTCTTTTTTTTAGATAAGGAATTGGTTATTGGACAGAAAACAGAAGGTAGGATTAAATGGCCATTTCTCTCCATGGAGGAGGGAGAATAGTGGAGTACTGAAGGGATCTGTACTGGTCAAACCAACGAAAAGAAGGTCCAAGTCTCCTGTAAAAAACGCAAGAAACAACAAAGAGAACGGAAGATAACCAAGATAGACCAGATACAAATCGCAGAGTAAGAGCACCAAAAAAAGTTTTATTAGGACCCTACACGGCCCGTGTTTCGGCCAACCGGCCTTCCTCAGGGGTCTAAAATCAAACAGAAACATAATGTATCAAAATGTATACAAACTTATATATATATAAAAAAAATTGCAAGTATAAAACCATATACATCAAATATATAAGTGACACACAGAAAAATAATTAAAAACAATTAAAAACAAAATAGTTAAAAACAAAACCATCTTTACAAATTTTATGAAAACATTTTTATAGAAAGGATATGAAAACATCCAAAATGATCTAAAAACACAACGGCAATGAAAAATAGAACTAATAAATAAAGCTAATAAATACAAAAATACAAATACCCCCATCCAGACGTGTATGTAAAAATGTGATTATGATAACGTATTTGAAAAGTATACTTAAAAATGTCTGAAAGTTTTTCATATTATATAAAATGTAATTTGATAAATGGTATGGATAAAAATTAAAAAATTACATTAAAATGACTGATGTCTTTATCACTGTACAGACAAGGGCATATAAAAGAAATGAAATTATAACCAACCTTCAAATTGACATATGCATATGTGCCTCCAGAATTCTCATGGAATGAAAGATACAAACTATATAAAAAACAAAAATAGAAAGAGGAATAAACATTTATTAATATGAAAAGAAAAAAGAAAGAAAAAGATGAAGAAAAATAAAAAAATTAAATATTAAAATAGGAAAAATGAAAATAATAATAATAATAAAAAATAAATAAAAATATGTATCATGCAAAAAGTATGTAAAGAACAAAAATTAAATGATAAAAATAAAAATCGAGATAAATATGTAAAATGTATTCCACACTCTGGAATGCACTGCCTGAAAGGCTCCACTTAACACAACAATACGTCTACTTCAGGAAGCAGATGAAAGCTTGGCTCTTCAACCAGGCCTTTAATGGCAGAAGTAACTAACTTACTAGTTACACACACACACATGGAGTGACACCGGCTGCACATACTATAGCAGGACATGTTTATCCACTCCTGCTTTAGCTAGGATAATATTCAAGGACCTTTCTGACCTCATGTGCAACTAATTAGTCCTTATCAATCTATATGTTGCATCTTTGCTTACACCCTATGTTGTCTATTAAAATGTTTTACTGCTTATTGTTCACATAATTAACATACTATACCATTGCTTTGCATTATTTGCATATTTTTACTTCTGTAATTGTCTATTACTTCTGTTTGACTTATTCTTGCTGTACACAGCCTTGAGTTAATTCCTTCAAAAAGGCAGTAAATAAACCCTAATAAATAATAACTTAAAAGATACACTACCCCTCAGTGTCATGACCAATTCCGTGCCAGGCAGACTGACAATACTTCAGACTTATCATAATTGAGTTTGAACCCCAAGACTGCACTGCAGGTTTGAATTAAGAGTAGGGCTGGGCTGGAGTAAACATAATATTGTCCAAATAATATAACATAATCTTACACACTATAGATCCTACCGATTATCCCTGATACGCACTTCCAATTGCTCAAGGGACAGCGCAAAAAGCAGCATGAAAGAGAGGGCAGCTCTGACAGGTCCCTCTCCCTAGTATGAAATGCTGGTAGCAGCTGCCATTTATCCTAATCTTTGCCCTAGGGTCACTATTCATAGTCTGCCACCACGCCAAAAGCTCGGCCCAATACCCATCCATGCCAGCACAGCAAACTGAAAGACTAATGAATGCAGTCAAAGCCTTTATCTACGTCTACTGCGATAAGCATCAAGGGGATCCCCTTTTTCTTCACCCACCAATTTAAATTTAACACTCACCGGATACTATCACCTGCATATCTCCCTGCCATAAAGCTATCTTGGTCCTCATGAATAAGCCACAGCACATACACCATCAGCCGGGTCATGAGGTTCTTTGCCAATAATTTAATATCTAAATTGAGTAATAAAATGGGCCAGTAAGACCCACATAGCATGGGATCTCTTCCCGGTTTGGGCAGTACCACAATCCCAGCCATTTTCATTTTTATTTCTGTCTCTTCCCCTGTCAAAACTGCATTGAAGACCTTAACCAGAAAAGGTGCTACTTCTGCTGTACATTTTTTTATATTAAAAAACCATCCATACCCAATGCCTTCCCATTTTTCAGCTGTTTAATGGTTGTATCACTTCCTCACAAGAGATCTCTCTGTCTAGCAATGCTGGTACCGGTGGTTAGTGTATCTTGGTTTAAAAAAGGTTTGGACAAGTTCCTGGAAGAAAACTCCATAGTCTGCTATTGCGATATACATGGGGGAAGCCACTGCTTGGAATCTTGTTACTACTTGGGACTCTGTCAGGTACTTGTGACCTGAATTGGCCACTGCTGGAAGCAGGATACTGGGCTAGATGGACCACTGGTCTGACCCAGTATGGCTATTCTTATGTTCTTATACTTCATCACCCATCAGGGACTGCAATGCCACCTCCTGCAAGTATTCCTGGATCCGGTGCTGGGAGATTCCCTCGTCCCTCTTATAGAGGTCATATTCCCTTAGCACACAAAAATCCTGATTTTCCCTTAATTCTCAAAATTGTTGCAGCTTGGTGTTTGGTCTTTAATTTGTTAGCTAGCAGTCAAATGTCTTTATTTCCCTCGTCATAGTATTTTTGTCTGACAATATCTAGATGGTGAACTATCTGTGCCTCCCCCATTTCTTTCAATTTCCATCTGGCTTTCTGCAGTGCCATGAGACCAGCTGCCTTGGAGATCAGAGAGTACCCCGAACATTCGCCTTTACTCCTTGCCACAAAATGGTGCTCCAGATCACCAATGTCATTCATTTCCACATAGTCTCGGATCACCTGTGTCACAATTTCAGATTCTCCTCTCCCTCCAGTAGCAACTCATTAAGTTGTCATAATCTAGGCCTCTTAACTTGCACCTCAACTTGCAATTCCATCCATATAGCCGCAGGTTCATTTATATCTGATATTATCTTTCTGAAGGCATGTGATCTCTTTGTTTCTTTCTCCGCTATGAAGTACCTGCAACCAAGTCAGGCAAAATTAACACTTCGTCCTTCCTAGAGCAAAGTGCGTTTGCGTCTCATGAAGCTAGCAATATATCCTTTAAGATCAAAGTCACAATAGCTGTAGGGGTATTATGCCGCGGTCTCCACAGGGCTGTATGGGCCTGCTCCAACTTAATGATGCTGGCTCCTCTCCTGTGCCATCTACACGCAGGGCTGCCACACTATATCCTTCCAGTTCTTGTAGGCTTCCTCTTCTGACACTAGCTGAATGCAAAGGTTTTTCTCACTCATTCAAGTGTCCAGCTCTTCTCTTGTATCCTGCATGTGCCACTCTGAAGATTGCAACTTGGCCAATACAGCCCGGAAGGCTGTTGGCTCCTCACTGTGTTCTTCTGTGCACCTTCCAGCTGAGCACCTCTCCACAAAACTCTAATATTACTGCCGACATCTAGTATAGCTACGTAATGCAAGGTTCCACGTTAGGAGTCACCGACCAAGAAAGGGATCTAGACGTCATCGTTGATGATACGTTGAAACCTTCTGCTCAGTGTGCTGCTGCGGCTAAGAAAGCAAATAGAATGTTAGGTATAATTAGGAAAGGAATGGAAAACAAAAATGAGGATGTTATAATGCCTTTGTATCACTCCATGGTGCGACCGCACCTCGAATATTGTGTTCAATTCTGGTTGCCGCATCTCAAAAAAGATATAGTGGAATTACAAAAGGTACAGAGATGGGTGACGAAAATGATAAAGGGGATGGGACGACTTCCCTATGAGGAAAGGCTAAAGCGGCTAGGGGAGATAGGATAGAGGTCTATAAAATAACGAATGGAGTAGAACGGGTAGATGTGAATCGTTTGTTTACTCTTTCCAAAAATACTAGGACTAGGGGCATGCGATGAAGCTACAAAGTAGTAAATTTAATACAAATCAGAGAAAATGTTTCTTTACTCAATGTGTAATTAAACTCTGGAATTTGTTGCCAGAGAATGTGGTAAAGGCAGTTAGCTTATCAGGGTTTTTAAAAAGTTTGGATGGCTTCCTAAAGGAAAAGTCCATAGACCTTTATTAAAATGGACTTGGGGAAAATCCACTGCTTATTTCTAGCATAAGCAACATAAAATGTATTGTAGTTTTGGGGATCTTGTCAGGTACTTGTGACCTGGATTGGCCACTGTTGGAAACAGGATGCTGGCCTTGATGGACCTCAGTCTGTCCCAGTATGGCAATACTTATGTACTTATCTGATTTTATTGAGATGATGTCAGCCTTTAAATCTCCAAACCAACAAGAAAAGTCTCCTTTAGTAATTAGTTGTTGGCACTAAGCAGTATGATCTAAGCCGCTTTCCGATGTCAAGAGCGGAGGAGTGGCCTAGTGGTTAGGGTGGTGGACTTTGGTCCTGGGGAACTGAGTTCGATTCCCAGCACAGGCTGCTCCTTGTGATTCTGGGCAAGTCACTTAACCCTCCATTGCCCACCGCATAGAGCCTGCCATGAGTGGGAAAGCACGGGGTACAAATGTAACCAAAAAAAAAAGAGCTCCAATGAAGCCACATGTGGGGGACGTACTACTATTTCTACTACTAATCCTATCTATAGCGCTACTAGCTGTACACATTATATTCAGGTTCTTACATAAGTATATAAGTAATGCCACACTGGGAAAAGACCAAAGGTCCATTGAGCCCAGCATCCTGTCCACAACAGCGGCCAACCCAGGCCAAGGGCACCTGATGAGCTTCCCAAACCTACAAACATTCTATACATGTTATTCCTGGAATTGTGGATTTTTCCCAAATCCATTTAGTAGTGGTTTATGGACGTGTGCTTTAGGAAACCGTCTAACACCTTTCTAAACTCTGCTAAGCTAACCGCCTTCACCACGTTCTCTGGCAATGAATTCCAGAGTTTAATTATGCGTTAGGTGAAGAAAACTTTTCTCCGATTTGTTTTAAATTTACTACACTGTAGTTTCATCGCATGCCCCCTAGTCCTAGTATTTTTGGAAAGCGTGAACAGACGCTTCACATCCACCTGTTCCACTCCACTCAATATTTTATATCCAGCTATCATGTCTCCCCTCAGCCGTCTCTTCTCCAAGCTGAAAAGCCCTAGCCTCCTTAGTCTTTCTTCATAGGGAAGTCATCCCATCCCCGCTATCATTTTAGTCGCCCTTCGCTGCACCTTTTCCAATTCTACTATATCTTTCTTGAGATGCGGTGACCAGAATTGAACACAATATTCAAGGTTCAGTCGCACCATGGAGCGATACAATGGCATTATAACATCCTCACACCTGTTTTCCATACCTTTCCTAATAATACCCAACATTCTATTCGCTTTCCTAGCCGCAGCAGCACACTGAGCAGAAGGTTTCAGTGTATTATCGACGACGACACCCAGATCCCTTTCTTGGTACGTAACTCCTAACGTGGAACCTTGCATGACGTAGCTATAATTCGGGTTCTTTTTCCCCACATGCATCACCTTGCACTTGCTCACATTAAACGTCACCTGCCATTTAGCTGCCCAGTCTCCCAGTCTTGTAAGGTCCTTCTGTAATTTTTCACAATCCTGTCGCGAGTTAACGACTTTGAATAATCTTGTGTCAATCTTGTGTTAATTACCTCACTAGTTACTCCCATCTCTAAATCAATTATAAATATGTTAAAAATCATGTTATAAATATGTTAAAAAGCAGCGGTCCTAGCACAGACCCCTGAGGAACCCCACTAACTACCCTTCTCCATTGTGAATACTGCCCATTTACCCCATTCTCTATTTCCTATCCTTCAACCAGTTTTTAATCCACAATAGGACATTTCCTCCTATCCCATGACCCTCCAATTTCCTCTGTAACCTTTCATGAGGTACCTTGTCAATCGCCTTTTGAAAATCCAGATACACAATATCAACTGGCTCCCCTTTGTCCACATGTTTGTTTACTCCTTCAAAGAATTGAAATAAATTGGTAAGGCAAGATTTCTCCACACAAAAGCCATGCTGACTTGGTCTCAGTAATCCATGTCCTTGAATGTGCTCTGTAATTTTGTTTTTGATAATAATCTCTACCATTTTCCCCGGCACCGATGTCAGACTCACCGGTCTATAATTTCCCGGATGTCCCCTGGAACCTTTTTTAAAAATCGGCGTTACATTGGCCACCCTCCAATCTTCCGGTACCATGCTCGATTTTAAGGATAAATAGCTCATTTTTCAGTTCTATCAGTATTCTAGGATGAATACCAGCCGGTCCAGGAGATTTGCTACTCTTCAGTTTGCTGAACTGCCCCATTATGTCCTCCAGGTTTACCTTGAAGTCAGTAAGTTTCTCCAACTCGTCCACTTGAAATACCATTTCCGACACCGGTATCCCACCCAAATCTTCCTCGGTGAAGACCGAAGCAAAGAATTAATTCAATCTCTCCGCTACGTCTTTATCTTCCTTGATCACCCCTTTTACCCCTCGGTCATCCAGTGGCCCAACCGATTCTTTTGCTGGCTTCCTGCTTTTAATATACCGAAAAAAAATTTTGATATGTTTTTTTGCCTCTAATTCTATCTTTTTTTCGTAATCCCTCTTGGCCTTCTTTATTTTCGCCTTGCATTTGCTTTGACACTCCTTATGCTGCTTCTTGTTATTTTCAGACAGTTCCTTCTTCCATTTTCTGAAGACATTTCTTTTAGCTTCCTTCTTTGTCCATAGAAGGCTGACAATCTGAGTTTTTATACCTGGGGCAATGAAGGGTTAACTGAATCAAACCCAGGTTGCCAGGATCAAAACCTGCTGCACTAACCATTTGGCCACTCCTTCACATCTGCCAGCTTTGTCCCACCCTTTGCAGGTCAAACTCCCACTGATCTATTGTCTTATTATGAGTGATTGCCATCAATTCACGGTCAGGATATCTTTAGTAATCCAGCAATCACAGAAGCCGCAACTGTGAGAGACTAGTGTAAATCAGGGATCAGAGCTCTCGCTCTAGGCAGTTGTCCAGGTGGTGGCATTTCCCCCTGCTTTTACTTTTTACTTTTAACTGCAAGCATTAGATGTAACTAAATAAAATAGTAAAAACGGGTGAAATTATTACTTCAGTAAAAGTAAAACTGACAAATGTTTTCCTTAAGTACGTAATTGCTTTCTTTTACTTAGTTACTCTATGACACTGTATATGTCCCAGCTCTGCTTGTCCTCTTTGCTATTAAATATTTTCATGGGCATTGTGTTCATGTTGCTATAATGTGTACCATCTAATTGTTTATTGCCTGTGTTTGGGTTGTAGCTGTACCTGCTGTACGCAGTCTTGGATGATCTCATCATAAAGACGGTTAATAACTTCAAATAAATAAATAAATTCCTGCTATCTTTAAAAAGGGAAAGAGAAATGGCACTTGATAATACTGCCTTTCTGTGGTATTTGGCAACTACATTCAAAGTAGTTTACATATATACAGGTACTTATTTGTACCTGGGAAAACAGAGAGTTAAGTGACTTGCCCAGGGTCACAAGGAGCTGCAGTGGGAAGTGAACCCAGTTCCCCAGAATCAGAGTCCACTGCACTAACCACTAGGCTACTCCTCCACTAGCAATAGTTCATGTAGAATCTCCAATAGTAACAACAGAATCTCAATAGTAGCCACATTCCATGTAGAATCTCAAACAGTAGCACCGGAATCTAAAACAGTAGCAACATTCCATGTAGAATCTCAAATAGTAGCAACAGAACCTCAAATAGTAGCAACAGTCCACGTAGAATCTGAAATAGGGAAATGGGACTTGATATAGCTCCTTTCTGAGGTTTTTGCAACTACATTCAAAGTGGTTTACATATATTCAGGTACTTATTTTGTACCAGGGGCAATGGAGGGTTAAGTGACTTGCCCAGAGTCACAAGAAGTTGCAGTGGGAAGTGAACCCAGTTCCCCAGAATCAGAGTCCGCTGCACTAACCACTAGGTTACTCCTCCACTAGCAACATTCCATGTAGAAGCCTGCCCTTGCAGATCAGTAATGTGGGCGCACTGGCTTCTGTTTCTGTGAGTTTGACGTCCTGCACGTACGTCAGACTCACAGAAAGAGACGCCTGCACGGCCGCGTTGATGATCTGCAAGGGCAGGCTTCTACATGAAATGTTGCTAGTGGAATAGCAACATTCCATATAGAATCTCAAATAGTAGCAACGGAATCTAAAACAGTAGCAACATTCCATGTAGAACCTCAAATAGTAGCAACAGAATCTCAATAGCAGCAACATTCCATGTAGAATCTCAAATAGTAGCAACAGAATCTCAAATAATAGCAACATTCCATGTAGAATCTCAAATAGTAACAACAGAATCTCAAATAGTAGCAACATTCCATGTAGAACCTCAAATAGTAGCAACATTCCATATAGAATCTCAAATAGTAGAAACAGAATATCAAATAGTAGCAACAGAATCTCAAATAATAGCAACATTCCATGGAGAATCTCAAATAGTAGCAACAGAATCTGAAATAGTAGCAACATTCCATGTAGAATCTCAAATAGTAGCAACAGAATCTCAATAGCAGTAACATTCCATGTAGAATCTCAAATAGTAGCAACATTCCATATAGAATCTCAAATAGTAGCAACAGAATCTCAAATAATAGCAACATTCCATGTAGAATCTCAAATAGTAGCAACAGTCCCCGTAGAATCTGAAATAGGGAAAGGGAAATGGGACTTGATATACTACCTTTCTGAGGTTTTTGCAACTACATTCAAAGCTGTTTACATATATTCAGGTACTTATTTTGTACCAGGGGCAATGGAGGGTTAAGTGACTTTCCCAGAGTCACAAGGAGCTGCAGTGGGAATTGAACCCAGTTACCCAGAATCAGAGTCCACTGCACTAACCACTAGGTTACTCCTCCACTAGCAACATTCCATGTAGAATCTCAAATAGTAGCAACAGAATCTGAAATAGTAGCAACATTCCATGTAGAATCTCAAATAGTAGCAACAGAATCTCAAATAATAGCAACATTCCATGTAGAATCTCAAATAGTAGCAACAGAATCTCAAATAGTAGCAACAGAATCTCAAATAATAGTAACATTCCATGTAGAATCTCAAATAGTAGCAACAGAATCTCAATAGCAGTAACATTCCATGTAGAATCTCAAATAGTAGCAACAGAATCTCAATAGCAGCAACATTCCATGTAGAATCTCAAATAGTAGCAACATTCCATATAGAATCTCAAATAGTAGCAACAGAATCTCAAATAGTAGCAACAGAACCTCAAATAGTAGCAACAGTCCCTGTAGAATCTGAAATAGGGAAAGGGAAATGGGACTTGATATACTACCTTTCTGAGGTTTTTGCAACTACATTCAAAGTGGTTTACATATATTCAGGTACTTATTTTGTACCAGGGGCAATGGAGGGTTAAGTGACTTGCCCAGAGTCACAAGGAGCTGCAGTGGGAATTGAACCCAGTTCCCCAGAATCAGAGTCCGCTGCACTAACCACTAGGTTACTCCTCCACTAGCAACATTCCATGTAGAATCTCAAATAGTAGCAACAGAACCTCAAATATTAGCAACAGTCCACGTAGAATCTGAAATAGGGAAATGGGACTTGATATAGCTCCTTTCTGAGGTTTTTGCAACTACATTCAAAGTGGTTACATATATTCAGGTACTTATTTTGTACCAGGGGCAATGGAGGGTTAAGTGACTTGCCCAGAGTCACAAGAAGTTGCAGTGGGAAGTGAACCCAGTTCCCCAGAATCAGAGTCCGCTGCACTAACCACTAGGTTACTCCTCCACTAGCAACATTCCATGTAGAAGCCTGCCCTTGCAGATCAGTAATGTGGCCACACTGGCTTCTGTTTCTGTGAGTTTGACGTCCTGCACGTACGTCAGACTCACAGAAAGAGACGCCTGCACGGCCGCGTTGATGATCTGCAAGGGCAGGCTTCTACATGAAATGTTGCTAGTGGAATAGCAACATTCCATATAGAATCTCAAATAGTAGCAACGGAATCTAAAACAGTAGCAACATTCCATGTAGAACCTCAAATAGTAGCAACAGAATCTCAATAGCAGCAACATTCCATGTAGAATCTCAAATAGTAGCAACAGAATCTCAAATAATAGCAACATTCCATGTAGAATCTCAAATAGTAACAACAGAATCTCAAATAGTAGCAACATTCCATGTAGAACCTCAAATAGTAGCAACATTCCATATAGAATCTCAAATAGTAGCAACAGAATATCAAATAGCAGCAACAGAATCTCAAATAATAGCAACATTCCATGGAGAATCTCAAATAGTAGCAACAGAATCTCAAATAATAGCACCATTCCATGTAGAATCTCAAATAGTAGCAACAGAATCTCAATAGCAGCAACATTCCATGTAGAATCTCAAATAGTAGCAACATTCCATATAGAATCTCAAATAGTAGCAACAGGATCTTAAATAATAGCAACATTCCATGTAGAATCTCGAATAGTAGCAACAGAATCTCAAATAATAGCATCATTCCATGTAGAATCTCAAATAGTAACAACAGAATCTCAAATAGTAGCAACATTCCATATAGAATCTCAAATAGTAGCAACAGAATATCAAATAGTAGCAACAGAATCTCAAATAATAGCACCATTCCATGTAGAATCTCAAATAGTAGCAACATTCCATATAGAATCTCAAATAGTAGCAACAGAATCTTAAATAATAGCAACGTTCCATGTAGAATCTCAAATAGTAGCAACAGAATCTCAAATAGTAGCAACATTCCATGTAGAATCTCAAATAGTAGCAACAGAGTCTCAAATAGTAGCAACAGAATCTCAAATAATAGCAACATTCCATGTAGAATCTCATCTAGTAGCAACAGAATCTCAAATAGTAGCAACAAAATCTCAAATAATAGCAACATTCCATATAGAATCTCAAATAGTAGCAACAGAATCTCAAATAGTAGCAACAAAATCTCAAATAATAGCAACATTCCATATAGAATCTCAAATAGTAGCAACAGAATCTCAAATAGTAGCAACAAAATCTCAAATAATAGCAACATTCCATATAGAATCTCAAATAGTAGCAACAGAATCTCAAATAGTAGCAACAGAATCTCAATAGCAGTAACATTCCATGTAGAATCTCAAATAGTAGCAACAGAATCTCAATAGCAGCAACATTGCATGTAGAATCTCAAATAGTAGCAACATTCCATATAGAATCTCAAATAGTAGCAACAGAATCTCAAATAGTAGCAACAGAATCTCAATAGCAGCAACATTGCATGTAGAATCTCAAATAGTAGCAACATTCCATATAGAATCTCAAATAGTAGCAACAGAATCTCAATAGCAGCAACATTGCATGTAGAATCTCAAATAGTAGCAACAGAATCTCAAATAATAGCAACATTCCATGTAGAATCTCAAATAGTAGCAACAGAACCTCAAATAGTAGCAACAGTCCCCGTAGAATCTGAAATAGGGAAAGGGAAATGGGACTTGATATAGCTCCTTTCTGTGGTTTTTGCAACTACATTCAAAGTGGTTTACATATTCAGGTACTTATTTTTGTACCGGGGCAATGGAGGGTTAAGTGACTTGCCCAGAGTCACAAGGAGCTGCAGTGGGAATTGAACCCAGTTCCCCAGAATCAGAGTCCGCTGCACTAACCACTAGGTTACTCCTCCACTAGCAACATTCCATGTAGAATCTCAAATAGTAGCAACAGAACCTCAAATATTAGCAACAGTCCACGTAGAATCTGAAATAGGGAAATGGGACTTGATATAGCTCCTTTCTGAGGTTTTTGCAACTACATTCAAAGTGGTTTACATATATTCAGGTACTTATTTTGTACCAGGGGCAATGGAGGGTTAAGTGACTTGCCCAGAGTCACAAGAAGTTGCAGTGGGAAGTGAACCCAGTTCCCCAGAATCAGAGTCCGCTGCACTAACCACTAGGTTACTCCTCCACTAGCAACATTCCATGTAGAAGCCTGCCCTTGCAGATCAGTAATGTGGCCGCACTGGCTTCTGTTTCTGTGAGTTTGACGTCCTGCACGTACGTCAGACTCACAGAAAGAGACGCCTGCACGGCCGCGTTGATGATCTGCAAGGGCAGGCTTCTACATGAAATGTTGCTAGTGGAATAGCAACATTCCATATAGAATCTCAAATAGTAGCAACGGAATCTAAAACAGTAGCAACATTCCATGTAGAACCTCAAATAGTAGCAACAGAATCTCAATAGCAGCAACATTCCATGTAGAATCTCAAATAGTAGCAACAGAATCTCAAATAATAGCAACATTCCATGTAGAATCTCAAATAGTAACAACAGAATCTCAAATAGTAGCAACATTCCATGTAGAACCTCAAATAGTAGCAACATTCCATATAGAATCTCAAATAGTAGCAACAGAATATCAAATAGTAGCAACAGAATCTCAAATAATAGCAACATTCCATGGAGAATCTCAAATAGTAGCAACAGAATCTCAAATAATAGCAACATTCCATGTAGAATCTCAAATAGTAGCAACATTCCATATAGAATCTCAAATAGTAGCAACAGAATATCAAATAGTAGCAACATTCCATGTAGAATCTCAAATAGTAGCAACAGAATCTCAATAGCAGCAACATTCCATGTAGAATCTCAAATAGTAGCAACATTCCATATAGAATCTCAAATAGTAGCAACAGGATCTTAAATAATAGCAACATTCCATGTAGAATCTCGAATAGTAGCAACAGAATCTCAAATAATAGCATCATTCCATGTAGAATCTCAAATAGTAACAACAGAATCTCAATAGCAGCAACATTCCATGTAGAATCTCAAATAGTAGCAACATTCCATATAGAATCTCAAATAGTAGCAACAGGATCTTAAATAATAGCAACATTCCATGTAGAATCTCGAATAGTAGCAACAGAATCTCAAATAATAGCATCATTCCATGTAGAATCTCAAATAGTAACAACAGAATCTCAAATAGTAGCAACATTCCATATAGAATCTCAAATAGTAGCAACAGAATATCAAATAGTAGCAACAGAATCTCAAATAATAGCAACGTTCCATGTAGAATCTCAAATAGTAGCAACAGAATCTCAAATAGTAGCAACATTCCATGTAGAATCTCAAATAGTAGCAACAGAGTCTCAAATAGTAGCAACAGAATCTCAAATAATAGCAACATTCCATGTAGAATCTCATCTAGTAGCAACAGAATCTCAAATAGTAGCAACAGAATCTTAAATAATAGCAACATTCCATGTAGAATCTCAAATAGTAGCAACAGAATCTCAAATAATAGTAACATTCCATGTCGAATCTCAAATAGTAGCAACAGAATCTCAATAGCAGTAACATTCCATGTAGAATCTCAAATAGTAGCAACAGAATCTCAATAGCAGCAACATTGCATGTAGAATCTCAAATAGTAGCAACATTCCATATAGAATCTCAAATAGTAGCAACAGAATCTCAATAGCAGCAACATTGCATGTAGAATCTCAAATAGTAGCAACAGAATCTCAAATAATAGCAACATTCCATGTAGAATCTCAAATAGTAGCAACAGAACCTCAAATAGTAGCAACAGTCCCCGTAGAATCTGAAATAGGGAAAGGGAAATGGGACTTGATATAGCTCCTTTCTGTGGTTTTTGCAACTACATTCAAAGTGGTTTACATATTCAGGTACTTATTTTTGTACCGGGGCAATGGAGGGTTAAGTGACTTGCCCAGAGTCACAAGGAGCTGCAGTGGGAATTGAACCCAGTTCCCCAGAATCAGAGTCCGCTGCACTAACCACTAGGTTACTCCTCCACTAGCAACATTCCATGTAGAATCTCAAATAGTAGCAACAGAACCTCAAATATTAGCAACAGTCCACGTAGAATCTGAAATAGGGAAATGGGACTTGATATAGCTCCTTTCTGAGGTTTTTGCAACTACATTCAAAGTGGTTTACATATATTCAGGTACTTATTTTGTACCAGGGGCAATGGAGGGTTAAGTGACTTGCCCAGAGTCACAAGAAGTTGCAGTGGGAATCAAACTCAGTTCCCCAGGACCAAAGTCCACTGCACTAACCACTAGGTTACTCCTCCACAAAAAGGCAGGAAATACATCCTAACAAATAAAATAATGTTGTTATGGTAAGTAAATGAGCTGTACAATGAATAAATTAATACATTTGTGACCTTATTTTCTTTGGATTTTGAAGCCAATAATTCTATCTGGATTCTTAGTTACTGTGTTCATCTGAAGTCTTTATTTTCTTGCAAACTATGGAGTATAAACTGTTCTCCCCTGTGTATGTGACACATTGTTCTGCTGTGTCTATTACTCATACATTTAGGAGAAACTTGGAATCACATTTATTGTAAGAGTCCTTTCAATTGAACTCTATGAGCAGAAGCGCTGGTACCTTTGGCTTCCAGTCTTTTATGCGATACTGCCCTCTGCTGGAACCTAATAGGAAAGGCCACTTGGACTCCAAGAAAGTGAATGGAAGAAACCTCTGCACTGTCCTCAAGGCAGCCCTTCATTCTGGTGAGAGAGGACGATGGGGATCATTGTGTATTTCTAATGCTAAGCTTCAAGACAGAGGGAGCATAACGATGTACAGAATAGTTTGGGTGTCAATATAGTTCTCTTTGATGTATAAAGACAGGGTTCAGTTTGGGAAATATTCTAAGAGATAGGTCTATTTAAAAATTATTCTGATAAAATATAGAAAAGATGGTATTCATTTATAGTTTTTCACACATAATCTTTGGACCACTATAAGAAGAGGGCTTTTTTGAGGCATATGAGTAAAATCCTATATAATAATCTCACCACCAACGTTCTAATGTCTTGCCTGTGTCCGTGGCTCTTTCGGCGTTGCTGAGCTAGGCTCCGTAGCCAGGCTGACGTCACTCACAGCTGATTCTTCCCCCCCCCCCTCCCCACACACACACACTGCCACACGCAAGTCTGGCATCAAACAACACAGCAAAAAGAAAAAAACAGCCTCGCGCAGCTAACCGAAAAGGCTCGAGGCTGCCGCCCTCCCAAAAAACACTAATAATGCGGACCACAACCTCCCTCCACAGATACCGGCGTCAGCAAAAAAAAAAAAAAACAGAAACAGTTCCACACTGTCTGACATGAAACACTCCCTCCACAGTTACCGGTGTGCAGGACACCGCGCTCAATTATGGAGTACCAGTAAGGAGGGAGGTGACGCTCACTAACTTTAATGCATGTTCCCTGACTTTCAAAAACTGTCTTCACCCACCCCCAAGGCACGGCCCGCCCCTGTTGAAAACCCTCTCTCAGTCTCACACACAATGTCTGTCACACACGCACACACACACACTTCCTTGCGATGTCTCCACCCATGCTGCTACCCTCCCCCCCTCCGAGTCTGGCCCCACCGATCCCCCTCCGTGCAAGTCGACCCATCCCCCTCCAAAATTGCCACTCCCACCCCTACCCCTCTTTCTCACACACAATGTCAGCCACAGACATGCTGCTATCCCCCTCTGTGCACGTCGCCCCCCTCCTCGAAAATTGCCTACCCCTGCACCCCACTCTATCTCTTTCTCACAGACACATTCTCTGACACACACACACTCTATCGGTATCTCACACACACAGTGAATCACTCTCTCTGTCACACTGCCTCACTGTGTTTCTCTGTCTGTGACACACACACACTCAATCAATCGACATTCTGTCTTTCTCTCTCCCACACACTAAGTCGGCCCACACACACACACACTTTGTCACAGTCTATCTCTCTCTCTCTCACTCACACACACAGTCTCTCCCTCTCACTTACAGTCTCACACAGACTCATACACTGTCACACACACTCGCACATTCACTCTCTCTCACACACAGTCACTGTCAAACACACTCTGTCAAACATATACACTCAAAGGAAAACCTTGCTAGCGCCCGTTTCATTTCTTACAGAAACGGGCCTTTTTTTACTAGTATATACATATTTTCCTTCCTTACTGTACTATACAGGTACTTTCTGAGCTCTTTTTCGCCTTACTTGGATAGATTTGTAATGTGTAAATTCCATCAGCTTTTCTCATTTCTTCTGTTTTTCCCCATTCTATCCTTATGCAGGCTGGTAAACCATAAACCATGTACGTAATTTCATAATTTCTATGTGTTTATTTTATAAAGGAAATATATAAATCTCTGGGACCCCTTCACTAAAGTGTATTAGGTTCTTGCACTTACCATGCCTTTAACAGCAAAAACTGAAGGATGTTAATGCAAAGTCCATCCAGTAATTGATGGGAGCATGACCTCTGCAGTTACTATGCAGAAATGTTCATCAGCGCTTGTTAAACCTGGCAGCATTAGCATGGTTGCACCTAGAGCTCCCTCTTGAGGAGGTATTCAGTTAATCCACATTAACTGCACAAGGGCATTTATGTACAGGAAGAGAGCCTTTTTCAAATGAAGGAGAGCTCTGGAATGAGGGGGCATGTGACAAAGATAAGAGGGAATAGGCTTAGGAGTAACCTAAGGAAGTATTATTTCACAGAAAGGGTGGTGGAGGCATGGAATGGCCTCCTGGTGGAGGTGGTGGAGTCAAGGACTGTTCCAGAATTTAAAAAGGCATGGGATAAGCATGTGGGATCGCTTAGGAACAGGAAGAATTAGGGGTTACAGAGAATGGGCAGACTGGATGGGTCATATGGCCTTTATCTGCCATCATGTTTCTATGTTTCTAAGTGCCGGCTAGTGCGCAAAAAGAGCCCCACACTAAAGGCTATGTATAACCCATTTCCCTTCTCCACATGAGACAGAATCCAGACTCCGTTAGATCATGAGGGAGCAAAAGGGACACTCAGGGAGGACAAGGCCATAGCAGAGAAATGGAAAAAGATGTAAGAGATCTACTTCTACCGACGATGCGGGGGAACTGAAAGAAATCTTGGTGGATCTGGAAGATGTACTAAGCCAAAAAGACAAATTAGAGTATAATAAATCACCTGGACCGGATGGCATACATCCAAGGGCACTGAATGAACTCAAACATGAAATTGTTGATCTACTGTTAGCAATCTGTAACCTGTCATTAAAATTGTCCATAGCGCCTAAAGATCGGAGGGCAGCCAATGTGATGCCAATTTTAAAAAGGGTTTCCAGGGATGATCTGGGAAATTACAGACTGGTAAGCCTGATGTCAGTGCCAGGTAAAATAGTGGAAGAATACAATTATGAAACATATAAATAAACCTAGTTTAATGGGATAGTTTCATCCAAGGGAAGTATTGCCTGATCAATGCGTTTCATTTCTTTGAAGAAGTGAATAAACATGGATAAAGGTGAGTCAGTTGATGTAGTGTATCTAGATTTTCAGGCACCTTTTGAAAAAGTTGTTCATGAGAGACACCTGAGAGAATTAAAGAGTCATGGGAAAGGAGGCAATGTTTTGTTGTGGATTAGGAATTGGTTATTGGACAGAAAACAGAGGTAGGGTTAACTGGCCATTTCTCACAATGTAGGAGGGTGAATAGTGGAGTGCCACAGGGATCTGTACTGGGACTGATGCCATTTAACATATTTTTACATGGTCTGGAAATCAGAGCGATGAGTAAAGTGATTATATTTGCAGCGGCTGAGGGGAGATGAGTGGAATGGAACGGGTCATGTGGAGCATCTGTTTACGCTTTCCAGAAATACTAGGACAAGGGGGCATGTGATGAAGCTGCAGTGTGGTAAATTTAAAATGAATCGGAGGAAATTTTTCTTCACTCAACACGGTTAAACTCTGGAATTCACTGCCGGAAAAAGTGGTTAAGGCGGTTAACTTAGCGGACTTCAAAAAAAGGTTGGACGGCTTCCTGGAAGAAAAAGCCATAGAATGTTATTGAATGGACGAGGGAATAATACAGTATTTCTAGGAGGGGCGGGACAAGTTGCTTGTTCTTTTGGCCGCTGTTGGTGACAGGGTGCTGGGCTCGATGCACCCTTGTTGGTCTGTTCCAGCATGGCGATGCTTATGGACTTATCAAACAAAACTATTCAAAGTTGTTAAAACACATGCGGACTGTGAAACTTTTCAGGAAGACCTTTGGAAATTGGAAGACTGGGCATCCAAATGGCAGATGAAATTTAATGTGGACAAATGCAAAATGATGCACATTAGGAAGAATAATCCAAATCATAGTTACCTGATGCTGATGCTAGGTTCCACCTTGCGGGTCAGCACCCAAGAAAAGATCTAGGTGATGTTGTAGATAATACACTGAAATCTACTGCCCAGTGCATGGCGGTTGCCAAAAAAGTAAATGGGATGCTAGGAATTATTAGTAAAAGGATGGTACATAAGATCAAGACTACTATAATGCTCCATAGCGTGACCTCACCTTGAATATTAGCATATAGTTCTATGCATGTATACGCCTGGGCAATTTTAAAGCCCCTGCTCCAGCACATAAAAACCTCATTTATACACTAAAGGGCTTATAAAGTTATCCCTTGCATGTAAATTACCCTAGTGCAAAGCAAAGATACATGTCCAGAAGTCTCATTTCTGATCCTCATCAGTGTTTGCTTGTTCTATTATAGAAGATAAATTAAACAGTCTCTTTTGGCTGATTTTGCACAATTACAGGATAAGATGATAAAACAGCTCTTGTTACTGATATTAAGCAACTGAGTAGACATTTCTTTCTCACTCTTTTTACGTAAAGTATTATATAAAGATTGGTTCTATGGTTTATATAAAATAATTTGTGTGTAACCCTCTACTTTGATCTCTGTTCGAAGTAGCTATTAAGGTTGGACTGCCAAAAACATTTTTGTCGCTTATTCCAGATGTCATTAAGAGTTGCGCATATTTTGCAAAACAGTTTGAGCAGTGTGTGAAAAGGGCCCCGCGTTTTCCAACAGTGGATGCACAAAACATCACACAATATCAGGAAAGAGTGCACCATATTTATTCACACTCCTTACTCTTTAAGAAAATTAGGAGGATGGAAGCCTGAATTCCAAGGGAAGCTTATTCCATATTCTAGCCCCAATGAATGGAAAAGAGGCTTCAAGGAAAGATTGAAATCGAATATTTTTTTAAAGAAAAAAAAGCCCTACTTCAAATTCTCGAAAAGGCCAAAGTTCTCACTGCAGATGGAAAGATCAACAGCCGAGCTAAGCCCTCAGAATTCAGACCAAATATTGACTTTTAGATCAAACAGAGAATTTTGAAATCAGTGTCTTTGCTTGTCATTAGCCAATGAAAATCTGAAAAAATAAGAGACACACTGTCAAAACAACCAGTTCCACTAATCAGTCTAATGGCTGCATTTTGTATCGACTGTAAACGTTTAAGCTGCTTTACTGAAATACAACAATCCAGTAATGACTAAAGGACAGCCTGAGCAACAGTCCTAAAATTTTCTTTCGACATTGAAGATGTTATTGCTTGACATTGTTGAAGCTTGAAAAATTTCTACTGATGACATCTTCTCGTTTCTTTCATTTCTTTTTTTTTGTTTTGTTACATTTGTACCCCGCGCTTTCCCACTCATGGCAGGCTCAATGCGTTTGACTCTCCGTAGTCTGTCTCTCTACCTTTTTTCATCTCATTTCCACCTAATATCACCCCCCTCATGCCCATCTCATCCTGGTCACCTTCATTAGAGAATGACGCGGGGACAAAATTCATCCCCATCTCTCTGAGCTCTGTCCTGTCCCCACAAACTCTGTCGGATCCCATCTGCACAAGACTTGTTCTGATTTTATATTTAAATCATTTTATTAAAGTATAAAAAGAAAACAATATTCTATACAACTGTCATTTTATAAATCACAAACAATACAGAACAAGGGTCAACAAAATCCCTGTGTCCCCTCACAAATATCCCCTCCACTAAGAAGCCACACCACAGAAATAGGAAGATATGCATTTCCTCCTATACGGTGCAAAATATAAAGATCACACATGCCAGAGATGGTGTTAGGGGAGTGCAACTCGGACAATATCAGGCTCATTTTCGAAAGAGAAGGACGCCCATCTTTTGAAACAAATTGGAAGATGGGCGTCCTTCTCCCAGGGTCGTCCAAATCGGTATAATCAAAAGGCAATTTTGGACATCCCCAACCGCTTTCCGTCGCAGGGATGGCCAAAGTTCAAGGGGGCGTATTGGAGGCTTAGCGAAGGCGGGACTTGGGTGTGCCTAATACATGGACATCCTCGACCCATAATGAAAAAAAAGGGCGTCCCTGACGAGCACTTGGACGACTTTACCTAGTCGTGTTTTTTTTTATGACCAAGGCACAAAAAGGTGGCCGAAATGACCAGATGAGCACCACAGAGAATCGGGGATGGCCTCCCCTTACTCCCCCAGTGGTCATTAACCCCCTCCCAACCTCAAAAAACATCTTTAAAAATATTTTTTGCCAGCCTCAGATGTCATACTCAGGTCCATCACAACAGTAGGAAGGTACCTGGAGCAGTTTTAGTGGGTGCAGTGCACTTCAGGCAGGCGGACCCAGGCCCATCACCCTCCCTACCTGTTACGTTTGTGGAGGAAAAGGCAAGCCCTCCAAAACCCACCAGAAACCCACTGTATCCACATCTAGGTGCCCCCCTTCGCCCATAAGGGCTATGGTAGTGGTGTACAGTTGTGGGTAGTGGGTTTTAGGGGGGGTTGGGAGGCTCAGCACACAAGGTAAGGGAGCCATGTTCCTGGGAGCATTTTATGAAGTCCACTGCAGTGCCCCTAGGGTGCCCAGTTGGTGTTCTGGCATGTGAGGCGGACCTGTGCACTACAAATGCTGGCTCCTCCCATGACCAAAGGTCTTGCATTTGGTCATTTCTGAGATTGGCGTCCTTGGTTTGCATTATTGCCGAAAATCAGAAACGACCAAGTCTAGGGACGACCATCTCTAAGGATGACCAAAATTTCAAGATTTGGGCGTCCCTGACCGTATTATTGAAACGAAAGATGGACATCCATCTTGTTTTGATAATACGGGTTTCCCTGCCCCTCCATCGAGATGTTTTGCAAGGACGTCCTCAACAAAACTTGGGCGTCCCTTTTGATTATGTCCCTCTATGGCTATAAAATGTCCAAGTGTT
The DNA here is from genome assembly GCF_901765095.1 of Microcaecilia unicolor. NCBI lineage: Eukaryota > Metazoa > Chordata > Amphibia > Gymnophiona > Siphonopidae > Microcaecilia > Microcaecilia unicolor. The sequence continues at coordinate 661,154,098 of NC_044032.1, forward strand.
AGGAACGCCCTAAGCCCACCCTAATCCAACCTTCAAAATGCCCCCAACACGCTCTCTTGTAATTTGGATGCACTGCAGAGGAAATACATAAATAAACCTTTGCAAAACAGGTTTTGAAAATACCGATTTGGGCGTTGAGAGAAGAAATCCGTCCAAGCGGTGCTTTATGATACTTTTTGGACATTTTTCTCTTTCGAAAATGAGCCCAATAGTAAACTATGGAACTTTGTACGTCTAAGTGCTTTGAAATGTTTTGTACATTTTTGGGATCTTGCCGGGTATTTGTGACTTGGATTGGCCACTGTTGGAAATAGGATGCTGGGCTCGATGGACCTTTGGTCTTTCCCAGTATGGCAATACTTATGTACTTATGAAAATGAGCCCCCTTAGTCTTCTTTCATCGTCTATCCGTTGCTCTCAGTGTTGTTCAAAGTACTAGGTCAAAGTACTTACATAAAAGTAAAAATAAATGTATATTTTAATACTTAAGTAAAAGTACAGTGAAGGTCACAGTAAAAACTAAAAAACTTTATAAAAAATGTATTGCCCAATGTAATACTTTTTGATTATTATCACGATTGTGACTGTATTCCATGCCTACATTCACCTCGCCTCTGGGTGACCAGGCCTATGGCTGCTGTGGACTGTCTTCTTCCTGTTTCCCAGACATGTTCCAGAGTTCATTCCAGTCCTGATGTTCCAGCACTCCAGACTTGCCCTGGTGTTTCTGCTGCCAATCCTCACCTGTGACCTCATCTGTAATTGCCTTTATTAAGCACCTGGGAACTTTCAGACTTGCCTTTGCAACAGAGGTCTTCAGATGAGCTTTCGTCTGTGAGTGCTTGTTGCAGTTCCAGCCCTTCTAGATCTTGTCTTGTTTGTTTCTAGCTTCAGTTCCCCTCCTGTTTGTATCTGTTGGTTTGTCTGTGTGGGCCATAGCCTGTGTGCCTTTGGGCACTTCTGTCTTGATTCCTTGTTTAGGGTGCCTGTGTGCACTTCTGCTTTTGTTCTTCTCGGTCTGTTTGTGTGCTAGGTTCAGCCTTCAGCCATAGTTCTGTTGTTTGTCTATATGGGTCAGCTTTGTGTCCTGCCAAGTCTGCCTTGCTTGTTCTAGTCCCCTCTACCTTAGCCTCAGCCTTAGTTCTGTTGTTTGTCTGTGTGGGTCAGCTTTGTATCCTGCTTGTGTCTGCCCTGTTTGTCTTCAGCTCCAGTCCCCTTCCTGCTTGTCTCTGCCCTGTTTGCTTTCAGCTTCTGTTCCTGCCAAGCTTTTATTAAAATCCTGAATCCTGCTTGAGTATCCTGAATCCTGTTCCTGCCAAGCTTGTTCCAGTATCCTGAATCATGTTCCAGCCAAGCCAAGTCCATTCCAGCATCCGGCTCCACCCAAGCCAAGTCCGTTCCAGCATCTGGTTCCAGCTAAGCCAAGCCAAGTCCGCTCCAGCATCCAGCTCCAGTTGAGCCAAGCCAAGTCCGTTCCAGCATCCGGCTTCAGTCAAGCCAAGTCCGTTCCAGCATCCGGCTCCAGCCAAGCCAAGTCTGTTCCAGCATCTGGTTCCAGCCAAGCCCAGCCAAGTCTATTCCTGCATCCGGGTCCAGCCAAGTCAAGTCCATTTGAGAATTCTGTCCAGCCAAGCCTGTTTGAGAGTCCTGAATCTTATACCAGTCTCTCTGTGTTTAGTCTCGCTTCCTGTTGGATGGTTCACCTGCTGCTGCCAGTCCCTGGCAGCGGCCCAAGGGCTCACTACTCCAGATCATTCCTTACAGTTGTGACAATTATAAAGTAAAAGAACCACAGGTACAATGAATGCAGCTATTGTTAACATTTTTATTCCAACAACTTTATTGCTTTAGAACCCAATCCACATACCAAATCCTCTGGCAACAGGTTCCAGAGCTTAACTATTCATTGAGTGAAAAAATATTTCCTTGTATTTGTTTTAAAAGTATTACCATGAAATTTCATTGTGTCCCCTAGTCTTTGTACTTTTTGAAAGAGTGAAAATTGTCACTTACCTGTTCTATACCACTCAGAATTTTATAGACCTCAATCATACCCCCCCCCCCCCCCCCCCCCAGCCATCTCTGTTCCAAGCTGAAGAGCCCTAACCTCTTCAACCTTTCCTCATTCGAGAGGAGTTCCATCCTCTTTTTCATCATGGTCGCTCTTCTTTGAACCTTTTCTAATTCCACTATATATTTTTGAGATATGGCAATCAAAATTGAATGCAGTCCTCAAGGTGAGGTCACACCATAGATCAATACAGAGGCATTATAATATTCTTGGTCTTATTCTGCATCCCTTTCCTAATAGTTTTCAGCATCCTTTGTGCTTTTTTGGCTGCTGCTACATACTGGGCAGAAGATTTCAATGTATTATCTACAACAATACCTAGATATTTTTCTTGAGTGCAGATTCCTAAGGTGAGCCCTAGCATCAAATAAGTATGATTCGTATTATTCTTCCCAATGTGCATCACTTCGCATTTGTTCACATTAAATTTCATCTGCCATTTTGATGCCCAGTCTTCCAGTTTCCTAAGGTCTTCCTGCAATTTTTCACAATCCGCATGCGTCTTGACAACTTTGAATACTTTTGTTTCATCTGCAAATTTAATCACCTCACTCGTCATTCTGATTTCCAGATCATTTATAAATATGTTAAACAGCACTGGTCCTAGTACAGATCCCTGTGGCACTCCACTATTCACCCTCCTCAATTGAGAACAATGGCCATTAAACTGTACCCTGTGTTGTCTATCAAATTACCAAGTCCTAATCCACAGAAGGACATTGCTTCCTATCCCATGACTTTTTAATTTTCTCAGGAGTCTCTCATGAAGAACTTTGTTAAAAGCATTCTGAAAATCTAGTTACACTACATCAGCTGGCTCACCATTATCTATATGTTTATTCACATCTTCAAAGAAATGAAGCAGTTTGGTAAGGCAAGACTTCCCTTGGCTGAACCCATGCTGACTCTATCCCATTAAACCATGTTTGTCTACGTGTTCTGTAATTTTATTCTTTGTAATAGTTTGTACTATCTTGCCCGGCACTGAAGTCAGGCTTACTGGTCTGTAAATTCCCAGATCACATCTGGAACCCTTTTTAAAAATCAGCATTTCATTGTCCACCCTCCAATCTTCAGTTGCTATGGACGAGGATACAGAGCAGATCAGCAATTTCGTGTTTGAGTTCTTTCAGTACCCTGGAATGCATACCATCCGGTCGATTTGGCTCAGCATGTCTTCCAGGTTCACCGATATTTCTTTCAGTTCCTCCACATCATTAGAGAACTAAGTTGAATGGAGAGTGCTGAGTGAGAGACAGTGTGGTATAGGGAGGTAGAGATCAAGGAGGTTGAAGAAAACTGGAGACGGGATGCGCCTATCTAGTCTATTATACAGGCTGAAGCCAGTAGGGGGAGCTTCCAAGCAGTAGGCAGGCAGAGCTCCCAAAACAATAGCAAACGCTATTGAAAACAATAGCCAAAGATTATTAGAAATAAGGGACTGCTTATGTGTGGTCCGTCTGTAAAAAGTCAAAAGTTGTTCTAATTGGATAGGCAGTGCCTTAAAAGGTGGAGAACAAAATATATATATATATATATCAGATTTTATGCAAATTATTCTACTACCCCTTTCTGCTCAGGGTGACCTGCTTCTCAAAGGCAAACACAGTCAGGTCTCACCAACAGGATATTCTCTTACAAATCTTTTATTCCCCCTTCCTAGGGCACACTTCTTCCAGCTTAAACACCTGGACACTCAGTCCTTCCTGGTAACATGAACACCCCAGTCCTTCCTTGTAACCCGGACACCCAGTCCGTCCTTGTAACACACAGTTCTTATACCTGGCACTCTAGGGCCTTCTTACCCCAGCCAGCTTTCTTGCTTTGCACACAGTTCACCACCAGTCCAAAGGGCTCAGCCAGTACTTCACATGGGGACCTCCTACTTCCGCTACTAGCTCTCCTCTCCCCCTCACCACTCAGGTGGGGTATTAAGTGTTTAATGGCCAAACAGGACCCAGCCCATAACCTGCTGCACCTGTTTCCACCTCCAGGACTCTCCCCGGTCCTAGCGACCTCCAGCTATACCTCCCCTTACTATATATATATATTTAACTTTCAAAGCTTCCCATATCTAGATACAAATATCATGAAATAAAAATTGAGTATCACTAAAACAGCTTCAAAATTTATTATAGCTGGTAGAAACAGCAGTTATAACCTCTGTATTTTGTGTCCATTTTTCTACACTATTCTGTACATTACAGATGGTCAAATTTCAGTGACGATATCCTGTTTCCTGATGGCTTCATTTTAACTGTTGTTGTAATCTGCCTTGGGAAGCCTGGTGTTATAAAGATGATGGAATATATTGAAATTAAATGGAAGTAAGCATGGATCCACATCTTCCTCATCTCTTTTGTAGAAATTTTCATTTTAGATACACAAATGGATTATTCTGTTTTGAGTATGTTTCAGGGACAAGTGGTTTTATAAGTCAAAATAATAAAAATAAATAAATATGTTATTTCATGCAGATATCTCATCTGTTTAAATATAACTAAATGGAATATAATCCCCTAACGCAGTCCATTGATTTTCGTATATTTTGTTCTTGTGATGGCTTATGCTGTGCCAAAACTGGAAATTCAGTGAAACAGAATTCAGTAAGTTCCAAAAGTTATTTCTTATGTTTTAATCACCTTTTATTAAAAGCAAAACATGTTGATAAGCTTCATACAGAACAAGAAAAACCAATGAACCATCCAACATGGCTCAATATAAACTTTTACAAAAACATACCCCAAGAACCCTTCCTCTCCCTATAAGCCCACCTGTTTCCACCTGCCAGAATAACACAACAGATGTCATAAACAGTGGAGGAGTAGCCTAATGGTTAGTGTAGTGGGCTTTGAGGCCAGCAACCTGGGTTCAATTCCCACTGCAGCTCCTTGTGACCTTGGGCAAATTACTTAACCCTCCATTGCCCCAGGTTCAAAAACATAGGTTGTGAGCCCTCTAGGGACAGAGAAAGTACCTGCATATGAAGTGTACAGTGCTGCATATGTCAAGCAGCACTATAGAAATGATTAGTAGTATAAACAATACAGTTTATACCAAATTGTTTAACTACCCTTACATTTTGCCTTTGGGTTTAACAAGCAATACCGTGTCCATATAAGGTCTATATAAACTAATTTAAACAATCTATGATTAAGGCATATGCCCTAAATATGTAATACTTGGATGCAATAATGAAATGGTGATGGAATATTTGCATAGCAGGCAGCCAACAGATTTATTTCCCACTGAAAATAATTAACTTTGTATGAACTTGGCGGCTAATACTATGCTATTTTGTATTTTGGCAGTGTATTGTTTGCCTGTATAATAAAATCGGACTTGCAAATATTTTTCTGCCACAGCTTTAATTAACAAAAGCACATGGTTTCCTACTGGATTATATGCATACGTGTGGCCTGTCAAAACTGGGAAGATAGCTCTGTTTGAGAAGCTTGTTAACACAGACTGCAGGGGAACAATTTCAAAACAAGAAACTAGAGAAAAGGAAACTGCAGGGCTAGCTGGATTGGAGACTTAGCATCTAAAAAAATGTTCACACATCATACAAATCTCAATAACATCTTTTGAGAGATAAATAAGGCCACCTTTACTATCCTATGTTATCAATGAACACAGTTTGCTGCCACTATCATCATTCAAAGTGTTTATCAGGGCTCAGAATGTAGAGATGTTTGCAACTTAAAAACAACAAACCCAGCAATATATAGAACAATTTTTTCTGAACACATGGCTAGCTGATGGGTTGTTGTTACTGCCCCCGAGACATCAAATTTTTCCAAAAAGGTAACTCCAAATGATCTTGACTTACTTTAAAGGCACACTGGAATTTCATTTGATATTCAGGTTTACCAATCAGCAAGTCATAGAGCATCAGCAAACTGTCAAAGCAAACTATACACCCCTGGAAGCCAGTTTTAACAACTGAACCTAACATAGACTTGTCATGTCGGTATATTAAAAGCAGGAAGCCGGCAAAAGAATCGGTTGGGCCGCTGGATGACCGAGGGGTAAAAGGGGCGATCAAGGAAGATAAAGACGTAGCGGAGAGATTGAATGAATTCTTTGCTTCGGTCTTCACCAAGGAAGATTTGGGTGGGATACCGGTGTCGGAAATGGTATTTCAAGCGGACGAGTCGGAGAAACTTACTGTCTTCATGGTAAACCTGGAGGACGTAATGGGGCAGTTCAGCAAACTGAAGAGTAGCAAATCTCCTGGACCGGATGGTATTCACCCTAGAGTACTGATAGAACTGAAAAATGAGCTTGCAGAGCTACTGTTAGTGATATGCAATTTATTCTTAAAATCGAGCGTGGTACCGGAAGATTGGAGGGTGGCCAATGTAACGCTGATTTTTAAAAAACGTTCCAGGGGAGATCCGAGAAATTATAGACCGGTGAGTCTGACGTCGGTGCCGGGGAAAATGGTAGAGGCTATTATCAAAAACAAAATTACAGAGCACATCCAAGGACATGGATTACTGAGACCAAGTCAGCACGGCTATTGTGTGGGGAAATCTTGCCTGACCAATTTACTTCAATTCTTTGAAGGAGTAAACAAACATGTGGACAAAGGGGAGCCGGTTGATATCGTGTATCTGGATTTTCAAAAGGCGTTTTACAAGGTACCTCATGAAAGGCTACAGAGGAAATTGGAGGGTCATGGGTTAGGAGGAAATGTCCTATTGTGGATTAAAAACTGGTTGAAGGATAGGAAACAGAGAGTGGGGTTAAATGGGCAGTATTCACAATGGAGAAGGGTAGTTAGTGGGGTTCCTCAGGGGTCTGTGCTAGGACTGCTGCTTTTTAATACATTTATAAATGATTTAGAGATGGGAGTAACTAGCAAGGTAATTAAATTTGCTGATGACACAAAGTTATTCAAAGTCATTAACTTGCAACAGGATTGTGAAAAATTACAGAACGACCTTACGAATCTGGGAGACTGGGCAGCTAAATGGCAGATGACGTTTAATGTGAGCAAGTGCAAGGTGATGCATGTGGGGAAAAAAGAACCCGAATTATAGCTATGTCATGCAAGGTTCCACGTTAGGAGTTACGGACCAAGAAAGGGATCTGGGTGTCGTCGTCGATAATACACTGAAACCTTCTGCTCAGTGTGCTGCTGCGGCTAGGAAAGCGAATAGAATGTTGGGTATTATTAGGAAAGGTATGGAAAACAGGTGTGAGGATGTTATAATGCCGTTGTATCGCTCCATGGTGCGACCGCACCTTGAGTATTGTGTTCAATTCTGGTCGCCGCATCTCAAGAAAGATATAGTAGATTTGGAAAAGGTGCAGCGAAGGGCGACTAGAATGATAGCGGGGATGGGACAACTTCCCTATGAAGAAAGACTAAGGAGGCTAGGGCTTTTCAGCTTGGAGAAGAGACGGCTGAGGGGAGACATGATAGAGGTATATAAAATAATGAGTGGAGTGGAGTGGAACAGGTGGATGTGAAGCGTCTGTTCACGCTTTCCAAAAATACTAGGACTAGGGGGCATGCGATGAAACTACAGTGTAGTAAATTTAAAACAAATCGGAGAAAAGTTTTCTTCACCCAACACTTAATTAAACTCTGGAATTCGTTGCCGGAGAACATGGTGAAGTTGGTTAGCTTAGCAGAGTTTAAAACGGGGTTAGACGGTTTCCTAAAGAACAAGTCCATAAACCACTACTAAATGGACTTGGGAAAAATCCACAATTCCAGGAATAACATGTATAGAATGTTTGTACATTTGGGAAGCTTGCCAGGTGCTGCAAATACTGGAAAACAGCCAAGCTCAATCTCAAAGGGTCTTACAAAGAGTATATGTCAGCAATGCCCTTTTTTTGTATATTACTTTGTTTAACCAATGGGAAGTACCCTCAGAAGCCAAGGTCTCTGCCAAGGTCTGACCATCAGGACACTGATTATCTATAAAAGATTTATGTGCCTGTGATCTTGTCTCTTTCATAGGGTGTATTCTTCCCATAGGTCTTTTTCCAGTGTGGCATTACTTATGTACTTATGTACTTGACTGGTATCCAATGTAGTGTTTCAAGCAGTGGGGTTGCTCTTTCATATTTCAATTTCTTGAAAACAGTCTTGCTGTCATGTTTTGGACTGTTTGCATCGATTTTAGTGTGTTTTCCTTGCACCCTACATATGCTGCATTGCAGTAGTGTAGTGGTAATAATATCGTTGATTGAACCAGTATTCGGAAAGATTGTCTGGGGAAATAAGTCTCTTATTCTGCTCAGTTTCCATAGTGTTCTGAAGCATTTTGATGTTACTGCTGATATATGATTGTCCACTGTCCATTTTTTTTCTGAGTGGCGCCATCATTACATTGAACAGTATTGGTGATATTGGTGATCCCTTGATGTTTGGTTGGACATCTTTACAATGTAGGATCTGGTCTTTAGGCAGCCATTGAACCATGTTGCCACAGCACCACTGATTCCTATGTTGTCGAGCATTGTCATTAGTGTGGTCAAACACATTTGATGTGTTGAATTGTAGTAGTAATATGTTTTGTCTTTGGCATGTTATGCTTCTGAATTTTGTTATCTGGGTTATTGTCATGACCATTTCAGTGCTGTGTTGTGGTGTGAAACCTGATTAGGATTTATGAACTTACAGCAACAGTCTCCCTCCAAAACATGTCTCTTCCTCATACTGTGTGTCAGGTAGGGGAGCCAGAAACTTCTGAGTCAAAAGGTCACACACCATACAATGGCAGACCACGAGAGCCTTATGAACAATGAGGAGCCCAGAATGGCCCCCTCTCTCCAGGCTGTATTAGATCGCTGTTGAAGCTAGTGCTGGCTAAGCACGCGACTCTCCTTGAAACAGCTTTTTAATCGAAACATGAGTCATGTTGGAGTATGTCCCTAACCCAGCAGTGGAATATTAACTCAGATTAGTACTTAATTTAAAACTTGGCCATTTTTGGAGAATTGCAAATATTAGTAAAATGTATAAATATTTTCCAGTGAGGCCAGTGATGAGGTTTGTGTTGTAAATCTCACTGTGTTTGAAAGTTGGTTTTCAGTGAGTTACATTTCTGAGGCACAAAGTAACTCACCTGGTCTGGTGCTACAGTATATAGGTAACATATTTTTGATCTGGACAGCATCTGATCAGTCTCTACAACAATTTCTTTGTTGGTTAAATTCTTTGGACCAAAATTTACAGTTTGACAAACAGCACCATCTTTATCAGATTTCTTTTTTGGATGTTTTGGTTATTAAAAATGGAGGAAAACTAATCACCACAGTATACGTTATGTCGCTTACCGATTGTAACAATTACCTTCATCCTAAGAAATTGAAATACTCTTTGCCTATTAGACAGTTCTTACACATCAAGAGAATCTGTTTTACTATTGAGTTATTTAAATAGCATGCTAATTCTTTATTTGCGAGATTTGTTGCTCAGGGTTATCCTGAAATTGTTGTGAAAAAAGCATATTATGGGGCTTGTTACCACTAGGGGGCGCCCTAGGGTGCAAGTCCCAGTCCTGACGGCTGGTTAAGGTGAGTGAGTCTCTCTGACAGAGTCTCGCACACGGGTATGGTGGTACTGAGAGGGAGCTGTAGCCTTCCTGCTGTTCCTGTTTCCCCTAGAACTAGCTCAATCTAGCCCCATGGAAGCCTTTTCCTACAATGACTACAATTCCTAGCATTTCCCAAAACCAAGCTTTTTATTGTGGTTATAACAAACAGAAACTACAAACCTTTATTCACAAAAGCACCAATAACAAAGTAAAATTCCTCTTTTCTTAGAAACAGTTGGGTATCAAACATATCTCAGTTGAGGACTCACTGCTACCAAAGCCCATCTCTTGTTCCACTCAGTACTGGTTACACATGGGCAATCCCTCTCTTCCAGGTTCAGCCTAACAGTGCCCTCTTGTTATGATCCTGTTGTGACTTGGGCAGTAAGCTCTTGTGCCCCGACTAAGCACGGTGTGTAGAGTCGCGCTGCACTCGGTCAGGCAGCCGGACAACCCCTAGCTTCACCTGGGAAGCGACCACCGTTCCCCAGGGGTTGAGCCCCCAGGTGCAGGTGGCCACCAGGACTTCGGGAACCAGATGGTGTTGGGCCACCCAGACCAGGCTAGAAGCAAGGCGGGCGAAGACTCAAAGGGTGAGCCGGTACAGTCCAGGGATCAGGGCAGGCAGCAAGCTACAAGTACCATGTTCAGTCCAAGGGTCAGGGCAGGCAGCAAAGCAACAAATACCAGGTTCAGTCCAATGGGTCAGGGCAGGCAGCAAAGCAACAAATACCAGGTTCAGTCCAATGTGTCAGGGCAGGCAGCAAAGCAAGAAGTAACAGGTCCGGTCCAAGGGTCAGGTAGCGATAGGCAAGTCAAGCAATGGAGCGCAGGAGATGAGCACCAAACCTCTATAAGCATAGAAGTCGAAGCAAGGTGTGCAGGGAACTGCTGGCCTTAAGTAGTCCCCGCATGAACAGTAACCACGGGCAGCTGCGGAGAACGCTCCAGATTGGTGCCTGCAAGGGAAAAGGTGGAACCTTGGGAAAGGCGCCCAATCCCATGCAACCAAGCAGTGCGAGCTACTCACACCGGAACCCGGCATGGCTTCTGGAACGCTGCCAGACTGCGTGGCCGTCCAATGAAGCAGCTGGACCTGAGCCCACGGCTGGAGCAACATAGCCGGCCATCGGAACTGGACCCCACTAGACCGCCGCTGACAACCCACATGGCCGGTTATCACTGCCGGGACGTGGCTCGGCGGCGAATCAGCCGCGTGGACCGCAAATCAGGTGAGGGACATAACACCTCTCTATGGTTTGCACAGCATAGAGGTTTAGACAACATTTTCATGCATATAACATGTGCCACCCCTAGGCCCTCAAACCCTTTTCCCAGTTCTGTACTGTTCCCTTGGGTTGCAAAGCTCAGCATACAGAGGTCCCTCCCCCCCCCCCCCCCCCCCCCCCACTATAGCTTTACTTTTCTCCAGCCCAAACCTTCCTCCAGGCTGCAATAAAATCCTTTACATTTTCTGTCCCAGCCCCCCCCCCCCCCCTTCCAAGGCTGTAATAACTTCTTATAGAATATGTCTGGCATTTAGGTGTCTACATTTTTTGTAGAATTGGGTCCTGCCAAGTGCCCCCTGGCCACATGTCTATAGGTCCACAGTTACAGAATGACTTCCTTTGTGCTCTCAGTGCTGTTCAATTGCATTGCTTAAAGTCTTTTGGGTCACGTTTGAGGCTCAGGAGGCTTTTGGTGTTTCAGATCCAAGTTCTGCATTTTCTGCCAGGTTTTGGCCATAGCTGGAAGCCTGATTTAGGTGACATCATGACAGCCAAAGAGTTATAAAGAAAATATGCCAAGGAAACACAGAATATGGAGGAGCATTGTTTTCATTTCCATTCGGCTGAGCGGAAAAACCAAAACTGATGCACTGAGGAAACCACTGCATGTGGGAAGCGTAAGCTCTGGAGTTCAGGTCTGCCCAGCAGGATGATATGACTTTACCCACTTCTGTGCCTACCTGCTTGTTGAAAGAAACTGGCAAATTAGCCCAAGTGTCAGTGTTTTTAGGTAGCTGTCGTCAATGGCATATGTTGGCTCTCTGTGTTTCAGCGAGTGTCGGTCTGTACTGATAGTTAATGGACATCGGTGGATGCATAGACGGTCGGTAGCCCAACTGTTTGGGGAGGCTAAAGGGGGTGGAGCTTACCTCCATACGCTCCGTGGCAGCGACGTCAATGAAGAAAAAGACTACAGGCTCGCCACCAACTTCTCACTTCTCTCTGCACACAGTGTCCCGCCTTCTATGGTGATGCATTTCCTGTTTCCGCAAGAGCAGAGAGAAGGGAGAAGCTGGCGGCGAGCCTGTAGTCTTTTTCTTCATTGACGTCGCTGCCACGGAAATAAAAGATGAAAATGCGCGGGGCGGGAGGGTGGGCTGCACCACAAGCGGAAGTCGACGATTGGGCTGGGGAGGCTTAGCCTCCCCAAGCCTCTTATACGGGGCGCCTATGGGTGGATGTTAGTACACCACACGGCTGTAGATGGAGCAATGGCGTAGCCAAAGCTGGGCCCAGGTCCACCCAGTAGCACCACACATATGATGTAACTGGCAGGGATCCCCAAGCCTCACCAGGCCAAAACTCCCAACAATTGTCCGTCCTGTATACCTTGTAAATAGCAGATCTTCGCCTGTAGCGAGCAGCAACTGATACATATTGCTTGCACCAGCCCCACAGCCTTCCCTCTGATGTATTCCCGCCTATGCGTAAACAGGAAGTTGCATCAGAGGAAAGGCTGTGGGGCCAACATGAGCCATGTGTATTAGTTGCTGCTCGTTGCTAGGGACAATCTGCTATTTAAAAGGTATGCAGGGGAGGGGGGATGTTTGAGAGACCATATGGCATGCAGGCAAGAGAGGGAGAGACTAAATCACTTGTGGGATGGGGCAGGCCCAGGCACAGCCAAAATTGAGTGTCTGGCTTCGCCCCTGAGTTGGAGATACATGTTCACAGATATGGTCAGGTGTTTGGATTGTGGGTCAGTGTATATCAGTGTCAGCTGGTATCAAGGGTTGTGGGTGTCTTGATTACAAGTGCCAGCAGTTGGCAGTAGCTATAGTCAGTGGTGTGCTGGAGCAGGCTCTCACAGGCTCGCAAGAGCCGGTTGTTAAGTTTTTAAGAATTTTGGGAGCCGGTTGTTAAAGTAGGGCCCTCCATGTCTATGTTAACAACTGGCTCCCAAAATGTGGGCTTGGGCCCCCTGCTGAATTATCTTTTACTTTGCTGGTGGGGATGCTGAGCCCTGCCAGCCAAGTAAATAGACTACTGCTGCTCCCCGCTCCTTGTTTCCAGCTCTGGGCAGCAGGCTGGGACTTCTCGAGCATGCGAGAGAAGTTCCAGCATGCTGCTCAGAGCAAGACGTTGGGAGTGGTGGCAGTCCATTTATTGGCTGCTAGCAAAGGTATGCCTAGCGTGCCCGCATGAAGGGAGGGAGGAGAGAGAGACAAGTGTTGCTCCCCCCCCCCCCCCCCCCCGGCCACTCCTGGCCCTTCCGACTGCAGAGCTGGCTACGTCCGGAGAAAGAGCCTGTTGTTAAAAATTTACCAGCACACCCCTGGCTATAGTATCATAGAAGGGCAGGTGTCACTTACTGTGAGTGGCAGCAGTGGTTAGTGTCTGCCTCTAGCTCTCGGTGGTCCTGATGTTGGTGGGTAGGTCTGACGGTTGGGATTGGCTGTCTCAATGCATGCAGGTGTCGGCAGCTGTAGTTCATATGTAAGCCCTGCGTGTAACAGCCACAATATGATAGGAGTGGCTGGGGAGCATCTGGGGGGAGGGGGGATGCACAGCGATGTGCTCCTGGGTTACATCCACATTGTCTCAGTGCACCAAGGCAGTCCCCAAGCCCCAGAATCCAGAATATAAGCTAGTACGGTCTAGAAACTGGGTGATAAATAAATAAAATGATTAGCAAAAGGAATAGGCTACATCTGCCAATCACAAGCCAGGAAAGCTGCAGCTCATAACTGTGTAGACAGAAAAGGGAAGAGGGGGAGTGACTGTGGCTGAGACAAGGCAGCAGCAGCAGCAGCTGGTCTGTGTGAGACTGGCAGCATTTCTGTGCTTCCCTGGTGAAATGCTCACCTCGGTCCGGAGAAGACACTGCATCAAGAGGGGCTGCTGCACTCTGGCTTGAAGAATTCCAGCTGGCTGTATGATTTAAAAAGAGTGATGATGCTCAGAAAGATCAGGCACAGGACATGCAGACGAAGGAATCATTCAGAGCTGTGGATAAGGCAGTGACTGGCATCAGGGAAGGAAACTCACAGCTCTCACCCTGTTTTAGGTAAGTGTCTCTTTTCTATCTGCATTAAAAAAAAAAAGTCCAAAATAATCTTGATAAAGGTACAGAGCAAAAGTGCTCTAAATGAAGAATCTGAAAGTCCATCACTAGAGATCATTAAAAGTTGACTTCAGAAAGAAAATTGCTTAAAGTGCTCCCAGTTACAGTATTACAATGAACATGGAGCAGTACAAATAGAAATGAGCTTAAATCAAAACATGGTTTGCCTTGTGCATGAGTTGCAAGCATGCAGCAGAGTGGAAGGACTGTGCTTTATATGTATCCTGTCACTGAAGAGGGATATGAGAGCAAGAAAAGTCTGTGGCTGAGAATTGGGGTGGTGTGAGCTGATGATAGGCTGAGTCTGTTTGGATCAAGAGGATGTGAGAGCTGAAGAATCATTTTAAAGCATGAGTGGATGGATCTCTGTGTATCAGGCTGAATTGGAAATGATGAGTGGTTGGGTGCATGAGGATCAGGGTGGTCTGTTTGAAAGCTTGAGTAATTTGATCTCTGTGGAGCAGGCTACCTTGCATTCAATAGATCTGTTTGAAGGGATTTTGCAGTGGGAGTTAAAGTCTGTTTGGATAAAATAGAGTCGGTTGCTGTGTTGGTCCACTTTAAAGTACATAATTAAAGCTCTATGAATAAAAATAAAACAAAAGAATGTAAAGCAATTCCTTACTGCTGGAATAACTTTATATATTTTTTTTTTATTTTTTTTAGCTGTTAGGAGCTAAAACTCCTTCCTCAGATCAAGACAAAATGAAGAAAATGCTGGAACCTATCCATAGATAATAAAAGCATTCCAAACACATTCTGAAAGGTCAGCTTGGAGGTTTAATTATCTTATACTATATGGCTTCCTTTGTAGTTTTATCTAACTATATGGCTTTATAGAAACAGAGAGAAATGTAGGCAGATAAAGACCATATGGCCTATCCGTCTCCTCTCCCTATCGCTCCCTTAGAGATCCTATGCACTTGTCCCAAGCTCTCTTGAATTCAGATACTATTTTCTTCTCCACCACTTCCATTGGGAAGTCGTTCCATGCATTCACCACCCTTTCTGTGAAGAAGTATTTCCTGACGTTACTTCTCAGTCTGTCCCCTTTCACCTTCATCCTATGCCCCCTCGTTCCACTGCTTCCTTTCGATTGAAAGAGAGTTTCCTCCTGTGCATTTATACCACAGAAGTATTTAAATGTCTCTATCATATCTCCCCTCTCCTGCCTTTCTTCCAAAGTAGACATACTGAGATCTTTAAGCCATCCCCATATGCTTTATGATGAAGACCACTGACCATTTTAGTAGCCGCCCTGTGGACCGATATAAAATCAGAGGTGTATGAAAAAAGTGAGTGGTTTCATTTCTGTGGATAATGATCATGCAAGTTCAGTAGATCTGTTTGGGAAGATGAGTGGTTGGGTCTCTGTGGATCATGGTAATGCAAGTTTTGTAAGTCTGTTTTAAAAGATAGTAGTTGGTTGGTTATCTGTAGAATCAGTTGAAGTAAGCTCAATAATTTGAAATCCATCCCTAAAACAGCAGGAATTTAATTCAGCTTTTAAATTTATTTATTTGTTACATTTGTACCCCACATTTTCCCACCTATTTGCAGGCTCAATGTGGCTTACATAGTATCGTAAAGGCATTCTCCAAGTCCGGTAGAGGAACAAATACAAGGTGATGTTGTGGTCGAATAAGGAAGGTGTGTTTCAGGCACATTAGGGTCAAAAGTAGGGAAGTTTGTGTGGTGTCCAATACGATCTTTGATTTTGCTGTGTTGCAGAGTCTAGGTCTTTATGTTGGGTCGGTAAGGTACGCCTTTTTGAACAGGTTGGTTTTTAGTGATTTCCTAAAGTTTAGATAGTCGCAGATTGTTTTCGCAGCTTTTGACAGTGCGTTCCATAGTTGTGTGCTTATATAGGAAAAGCAGGATGCGTAGGTTGCTTTGTATTTGAGTCCTTTGCAGTTTGGGTAGTGGAGGTTTAGGTATGTTCATGATGATCTGGTTCTGTTTCTAGTTGGTAGATCTCAAAAAAGATATAGTAGAATTGGAAAAGGTACAGCGAAGGGCGACGAAAATGATAGTGGGGATGGGACGACTTTCCTATGAAGAGAGGCTGAGAAGGCTAGGGCTTTTCAGCTTGGAGAAGAGACGGCTGAGGGGAGATATGATAGAAGTGTATAAAATAATGAGTGGAATGGATCGGGTGGAGGTGAAGCGACTGTTCACGCTATCCAAAAATACTAGGACTAGAGGGCATGAGTTGAAGCTACAGTGTGGTAAATTTAAAACGAATCGGAGAAAATTTTTCTTCACCCAACGTGTAATTAGACTCTGGAATTCATTGCCGGAGAACGTGGTACGGGCGGTTAGCTTGACGGAGTTTAAAAAGGGGTTAGATAGATTCCTAAAGGACAAGTCCATAGACCGCTATTAAATGGACTGGAAAAATTCCTCATTTTTAGGTACAACTTGTCTGGAATGTTTTTACGTTTGGGGAGCGTGCCAGGTGCCCTTGACCTGGATTGGCCACTGTCGGTGACAGGATGCTGGGCTAGATGGACCTTTGGTCTTTCCCAGTATGGCACTACTTATGTACTTATGTACTATGAGGCCTGTCATTGTCATACTGCACTACCTATATTTCTGCAGCTTTTCTGGATAGCTGGGATGGGAATCTCTGCCACTGAACCACCAATGTCATCTTGTAGTCTAAAGCAGTGCATGCATGGAGCATGCTGCTGAACAGGTGGGACAGAGGGGCAGGTTCCTTTTGAGCCTCCTCTTGCAACACAGTTAGTACTCATTGTACCTATCATTTGAAATGTTAATATACATTTGTGAAGGGAAAGGAAGTTTCAGTCTGTGAAGACCTTTTTCTCTCATTCCATTAATTTAATTGTACACTATTTTGGTGTGCAATACTTGGTTGATAATTTTGGAACTTGGCAAACATTTTAAAACGAACCTCTGTGATTTTAATAAACTTGGAAAACTTATCTACAGATGTGACAGAATCAGATCTTTATTTGCTGTAAAATCCTTATAGTTTTGCCAAATGGTTCATGACACAGTTTAGATTTAGCCTTCATTCCTGAAGTATTTTTAGAAAAATGTTCCTGAAATTGGGGTCAAAAAATAATGTAGTTGGATTATTTTATACTAACCTTTCAGTGGATGCCTCCCTCGTGCGATATGAATGGTGTTTTGAAGACAAGTGAGCTTTAATATCATGGTACGGTTAAGACTAAAAGGTTCAAGCCCTTATGACAAAATGAAAGCATGAACGTATTTGAACATAGTGAATTGTAAATGACTGACTAGACTCTAGATCAGAAGCTGCTCTGAAAGGAAATCCTCGGCTCCCTGGTTTTACTACGAAGGTTAAGCAAGATAAACAGATATTACGTAGAGCAGAATTGTATTGACATAATTTTTAATACTGTATGTTTGTTTGTTTATTGGTATTTGATAAAACTGTCCCTATTGAAAATGCATATCAAAATGATATACAATATTTTTAAAAAGCTAATAAAAGTATAAAAAAAAACTCCATAGTAAAATAAGACAGTAAACATTCAAACCAGGCACATATATACATACCAGGCACATAAAGGAAAAGGGAGCCTCTCTTAAAGCTGAAATTTAAGCCTATCAGCCGATTGCAAATCATAAGGGGAAACAATGAACCATTTTAAGCCAATGTAAAAAGGTAGGTATGGTCTAAAGAACTGGAAACTTAACAGGTGAAAGCTGAGCAGGCAAAAGAAATATCTATGTTAATGAGATGAATAAGGGTGTTGTTCATCTTCAGGTGGAGTGGAGGAGTAGCGTAGTGGTTAGTGCAGTGGACTTTGATCCTGGGGAACTGGGTTCAATTCCCACTGCAGCTCCTTGTGACTCTGGGCAAGTCACTTAACCCTCCATTGCCCCTGGTACAAAATAAGTACCTGTATATATGTAAACTGCTTTGAATGTAGTTGCAAAAACTTCAAAGAGGCAGTATATCAAGTCCCATTTCCCTTCCCTCATTTGATGTTCCAAATGGTTCAGAATCTTGCTCTGGTAAAGCTAATATATCCCTTGTGAACTAGGATCCCTCACCAGACACTCTTCAGGGAGGCAGTGTATCCAAGTGGCTTATTTTTGTGCATCCCGTGACAGTAATGAACCTCTCTCCAAAGCCAAAGTCTGATCTCAGTCTCTCAAATTTACTGCTATCGCTCAGCGTAGTAGATCTTCCTTCTGGAGTTTGTGAGATATTACATGTTATTCTTCACTCTGTGAGAAGACTGGGGAAAGTAGTTTATGCAATGCAGCGTTGGAATGTTTTCAGATGGGACCGTAGGTCATTGACCCCCTTGGGATCACTCGACCACTTTCTTCCACTGCCACGTCTAAACCATTAGGGTTTACTGAAAGTTTTTGGTAATCAAGATGCAGAGTATAAGACAGTAAAAAGCGAGAGTTCGCATGTTCTCCTCATTCGCCATCCTTAGGTTGGCAAAAGATCCTCTTCTCCTCACACTGGTCTTTTCCTCCGAAGCTCACAAATCTTGTCTTCGCTACCATCTCTGTCTTCCTTCCTTGAAGGCAATGGTAAATGGAATTCGCTCGGATGAGGGAAAGGTGAGTAGTGGAGTGCCTCAGGGATCAGTGCTGGGGCTGATTCTGTTCAATATATTTGTGAGTGACATTGCCGAAGGGTTAGAAGGTAAAGTTTGCTTATTTGTGGATGATACGAAGATTTGCAACAGAGTGGACACCCGGGAGGGAGTGGAAAGCATGAAAAAGGATCTGAGGAAGCTAGAAGAATGGTCTAAGGTTTGGCAATTAAAATTCAATGCGAAGAAATGCAAAGTGATGCACTTAGGGAGTAGAAACCCACGAGAGACTTATGTGTTAGGCGGTGAGAGTCTGATAGGTACTGAGGGGGAGAGGGATCTTGGTGTGATAGTATCCGAGGATCTGAAGGTGACGAAACAGTGTGACAAGGCGGTGGCCGTAGTGAGAAGGTTGCTAGGCTGTATAGAGAGAGGTGTGACCAGCAGAAGAAAGGAGGTGTTGATGCCCCTGTATAAGTCGTTGGTGAGGCCCCACCTGGAGTATTGTGTTCAGTTTTGGAGGCCATATCTTGCGAAGGATGTAAAAAAAATTTGAAGTAGTGCAAAGGAAAGCAACAAAAATGGTATGGGATTTGCGTTACAAACCGTATGATGAGAGACTTGCTGACCTGAATATGTATACCCTGGAGGAAAGGAGAAACAGAGGTGATATGATACAGACGTTCAAATATTTGAAAGGTATTAATCCGCAAATGAACCTTTCCTGGAGATGGGAAGGCAGTAGAACTAGAGGGCATGAAATGAGATTGAAGGGGGGCAGACTCAAGAAGAATGTCAGGAAGTATTTTTTCACAGAGAGAGTGGTGGATACTTGGAATGCCCTCCCGCGGGAGGTGGTGGAGATGAAAATGGTAACGGAATTTAAAAAATGCGTGGGATAAACATAAAGGAATCTTGTTCAGAAGCAATAGATCCACAGAAGCTTAGCGGAGATTGGGTGGCAGAGCCGGTGGTGGGAGGCGGGGCTAGTGCTGGGCAGACTTCTACGGTCTGTGCCCTGAAAATGGCAGTTACAAATCAAGGTCAGGTATACACATAAAGTAGCACATATGACTTTATCTTGTTGGGCAGACTGGATGGACCTACAGGTCTTTCTCTGCCGTCATCTACTATGTTACTATGTATGTAGATCACGGGCACTCTTTCCCTTGACCTCCCTGTGCTCCTGGATCCATTGCACATTCTGTAGATTCTCAGATGTGTTGGTAGACATTCTTTCTTGCAGAACCCGGCTCTTCCTTTAAACTGGAACGTGAACAGGAATATCAGTCAAAGCAGATGAAAGAGCTGACATAGGTCAATGAAAAACACCGTCTGTACCACTCACCATCTTTGCAAGCCAGTCAGCTGAACATTTGGGGTAATTAATTCTATAACAGGCATCGGCACATAACGTCCAAGAAGGCAGCTTCATAAAATAGACTTCTACAACCAGGCCTAACACTCATCAGTTTGAATGTTTCATTCGACACCTGCTATTTCTGTGTTCTTCTTGATCAGTAGCTTCAAGACAGAGCTGCCAATTTCCTAAGCCGTCAGCTCCGGGGACTCTTACTGCAAGGAGCAACAAATGCAGAAAGCATGAGATCCCTAGCTTAAAAGGATGATGTTTCTTCAAATAATACTGCATCTCACTCTTGGAAAGATGACCTCTTAGCAGTGGCGTAGCCACAGGTGGGCTTGGGTGGGCCAGGGCCCACCCACTTAGGGCTCAGGCCCACCCAACAGTAGTACATGTTTAGCAGTAGCTGATGGGGATTCCAAGCTCTACCTGCTGAAGACTTCCCCCTGATGGTAATGAAAATGCTGCTCTCCACAATACTGGCACCTGCAAATGCTCTGTTTTTAGCACATGCCTGCTGCAAACTGCCAAGGTGGAGAAAAGCATTTTTCCCACCAGCTTAGATATTTTTTGGGGGAAGGGGGAGAACACTTGGTGCCCACCCATATTTTGCCTAGGCCCACCCAAAATCTGCTGTCTGGCTACGCCCCTGCCTCTTAGAATTCCTCATTACACGGATCCTCAAGCACTTCAAAATGTCTCCACACAGCTTCCTCTCTGCTTCTTTCAGGGCCCCCACTGATAGGATAGACTTTCTCCTCCACTGCTAACTCCAGACTCCGTTCCTTTTATCTTGCTGCATTATATGCCTGGAATAGACTTCCTGAGCCGGTACGTCAAGCTCCATCTCTGGCCGTCTTCAAATCTAAGCTAAAAGCCCACCTTTTTGATGCTGCTTTGAACTCCTAACCCTTATTCACTTGTTCAGAACCCTTATTTTATCATCCTCACTTTAATATTCCCTTATCTCTTGTTTGTGCTGTTTGTCTGTCCTAATTAGATTGTAAGCTCTGTCGAGCAGGGACCATCTTTCATGTTCAAGTGTACAGCGCTGCGTACATCTAGTAGTGCTATAGAAATGATAAGTAGTAGTAAATTAATGTGAAATAATATTTTCCATGTCAGTTCATGTGGGTTTTTGAACGACACAATAGGGGACAACCCCCCACCCCCATTTTGATTTTTCCACCAAAGTGATTAATAATGAACATATCTGGTCGATATTCAGCCCACAATGGTTAATGTTTTTTTTTAAGAACACTGGCCACTAAGTGCAGCAGATTTAGCCCTGGCACAGAATATCCAGGGATAATTTGTTATGTGCCAGCTGCCAGTTCTTATGCGGGTTCCAGCCAATATTCAGCTGGAACCCACATAAGGATTTCTGGCCAAGTCCCAACCCTCCCTCCCACTCCCCCAGAACATACAGAAGTAATGTGAGGCTGATGCTAGAGGCTGCAGAAGCCATTTTGAAGGGGCAGCTTCAAAAGGCAGGAGCGAGTGGGCGTTGCTCCCGCCTGTTTCCCGCTAGGCTACCAGGGAGTGGGCAGATAGTCCCTTGGCAATTCTGGGGGGAGGGGAGTTGGTCTGGATGATTAAGGAGTGAGGGAAGAGGGATTGGAAGGGGGAGTTTTTTCTGGCTCTTCCAGGGGGAAGGGTGGGGGACTTGGCACACCCCAGGCTTGGACCTGGAGGTTATGCAGATGCTGGTGGCACCAGCATAGCTAAATGACCAAAGTTAAGACTTTTTTTTATGAAGTCCTGTTTGGTCACTTAGTTACATGGGAACCAACGCTGCATATTGCCGGCACCTGCAGTTACCAGTTACTCTGCGTCTCTGCCCTTGGAACACCCCTCTCGGGCCCAGTTCAGAAATGGCTGGTCAAAGCTGATATTCAGTGGTATGGCCTGGTAGGTGTCACTCAGTATCAGCGACCAGCCCACAGAGTATGAATTATGTGGTCAGAAGCCTCTCCTTTCTGCTTAAATCATTTTGAATATTGACCAGTATATTTCAATATTGATAAAGAGTCTGTTATTGAAAAATACCGCACACTAACAGTGGAGAACTAGTCTATTGGCCTGAGAACCTGGGGAACTGGGTTCAATTCCCACTGCAGCTCCTTGTGAGTCTGGGCAAGTCACTTAACCCTCCGTTGCCCCAGGTACAAATAAGTATCTGTATATATAGTATGTAAATCGCTTTGAATGTAGTTGCAAAAACCACAGAAAGGCGGTATATCAAGTCCAATTTCCCTTTCCCTATTGGAGATTCTAGATGGAATATTGCTACTATTGAGACTCTGTTGCTAATATTTGAGATTCTACATGGAATGTTGCTACTATTGAGATTCTGTTGCTACTATTTGAGATTCTACATGGAATGTTGCTACTATTTGAGATTCTGTTGCTACTGTTTGAGATTCTACATGGAATGTTGCTACTATTGAGATTCTGTTGCTACTATTGAGATTCTGTTGCTACTATTGAGATTCTGTTGCTAATATTTGAGATTCTACATGGAATGTTGCTACTATTTGACATTCTGTTGCTACTATTTGAGATTCTACATGGAATGTTGCTACTATTTGAGATTCTGTTGCTACTATTTGAGATTCTGTATGGAATGTTGCTACTATTTGAGATTCTGTTGCTACTGTTTGAGATTCTACATGGAATGTTGCTACTATTGAGATTCTGTTGCTACTATTGAGATTCTGTTGCTAATATTTGAGATTCTACATGGAATGTTGCTACTATTTGAGATTCTGTTGCTACTGTTTGAGATTCTACATGGAATGTTGCTACTATTGAGATTCTGTTGCTACTATTGAGATTCTGTTGCTAATATTTGAGATTCTACATGGAATGTTGCTACTATTTGACATTCTGTTGCTACTATTTGAGATTCTGTATGGAATGTTGCTACTATTGAGATTCTGTTGCTAATATTTGAGATTCTGTATGGAATGTTGCTACTATTTGAGATTCTGTTGCTACTGTTTGATTCTACATGGAATGTTGCTACTATTGAGATTCTGTTGCTAATATTTGAGATTCTACATGGAATGTTGCTACTATTTGAGATTCTGTTGCTACTGTTTGAGATTCTACATGGAATGTTGCTACTATTTGAGATTCTGTTGCTACTATTTGAGATTCTATGTGTTATCAATAGAAATCAAACAAAATAAAACATGGAAAGAAAATAAGATGATACCTTTTTTATTGGACATAAGTTAATACATTTCTTGATTAGCTTTCGAAGGTTGCCCTTCTTCGTCAGATCGGAAAAGATTCTATGTGGAATGTTGCTATTCCACTAGCAACATTCCATGTAGAAGCCTGCCCTTGCAGATCAGCAACGCGGCTGCGCAGGCTTCTGTTTCTGTGAGTCTGACGTCAGTCTCACAGAAACAGAAGCCTGCGCGGCCGCATTGGTGATCTGCAAGGGCAGGCTTCTACATGGAATGCTGCTAGTGGAGGAGTAACCTAGTGGTTAGTGCAGTGGACTTTGATCCTAGGGAACTGGACTCAATTCCCACTGCAGCTGCTTGTGACTCTGGGCAAATCACTTAACCTTCCATTGCCGCAGGTACAAATAAGTACCTGTATATACTATGTAAACCACTTTGTAACCACAGAAAAGCAGTATATTGAATCCCTTCCCCTTTCCACACTTTTGAACAATATTGTATACAATTAACAGAATTGTCCCCAAAATGAAACTCAAACAACAAAAAATAGCAAAGACCACTAAACAAAAAGAATGATTTTGTCTACAAGCTCCTAATTTGCTGCTGCTGGAATGGAGCTTCCTGCTTTACATGGAGGGTGCTCATGGCTCTGGCACTATCACGTCCTATCTTGTCTCTTAGCATGGTAGTAACCACGATTTACAGACCCTTCTCAGCTACCTTACAATTCCCGACATGAGGATTCATCAGAATATAATTGTGAAAAGCTGCTCCAAACACAGAGCAGAGAGGCCTCCTGGTCCTCTCTTGGTTTTACTTATGGATGGTCTACCGCTCCTGTCCTCTACACTCTGCCTCTTCCTTCCTTTGCCCCTCCCTGAAAATGGGAGCAGAAAAGTGGTCATTCATAGCTGTACTGCAAATGATAATTATCTTTTCAGCTTGGCTGCTAGATTTCTGCAGATTGGAAACCATGTCATCTGTTCCTCCCCATTACTGCTGCTACTGGTCCACCAACATCTCATATTGATAGCATCTTCTGTCCATCGTCGGTCATTCGTATACCTACCCATACCGAGCATTATGATTCAGTCAGACTACATTGTATGGGGCAAGACCTGCCTCTCTTCTACATGTCTGAGAGCACTGGGTACCAGTAGAAGCGGATGACTGGTGGCTGCTCTGCCTCTGATGCTCCTCTCACTTTCTTTTCCGTTCCTTTCCTCTGTGCCATCGCTGCAGTCTCAGGAGCCAGGGAGACTGAGAACAACTTTTGAAATCATTTCGCTCTGTGCTTCGGACTCTGCCCAGCTGTTTATCTATTAGTTGTCACTGATTAATGACTGTATGCAGTCAGTCTCTCCTTCTATGTCTGCAACCAGTGAGAGTGATTTTTTAAAATCAGTTCTTTCTATCTGCCACACATACAATACTGTCTAGCTGACTGACTGTCTGTGAGACCCTGTGTGGATGATTTCTGGAATTTGTTTTCTATTTTTACATAAGAACATAAGTGTTGCCATACTGGGACAGACCGAAGGTCCATCAACCCACTATCCTGTTTCCAACAGTGGCCAGTCCAAGCTGCAAGTACCTGGCAAGATCCCAAAACAGTCAAATACATTTTACACTAGAAATAAGCAGTGGATTTTCCCCAAGTCCATCTTAATAATGGCTTATGGACTTTTCTTTTAGGAAGTGATGCAAATCTTTTTTAAACCCTGCTAAGCTGACTGCTTTTACCACATTTTCTGGCAACAATTTCCAGAGTTTAATTACACTTTGAGTGAAGAAATATATTTTCTCTGATTCGTTTTAAATTTACTACTCAGTAGCTTC
Source organism: Microcaecilia unicolor (assembly GCF_901765095.1). Taxonomy (NCBI): domain Eukaryota; kingdom Metazoa; phylum Chordata; class Amphibia; order Gymnophiona; family Siphonopidae; genus Microcaecilia; species Microcaecilia unicolor. The sequence continues at coordinate 661,179,036 of NC_044032.1, forward strand.
TTTACGTGCCCCCTAGTCCTAGTATTTTTGGAAAGAGTAAACAAGCAATTCATAGCTACCCCTTCCACTCCATTCAGTATTTTATAGATTATTTTATTTTTATTTTATTTATTGCATTTGTATCCCACATTATCCCACCTCTTTGCAGGCTCAATGTGGCTTACAATACATCATGGGTACTGGAAATAGAAGTGAATATACATTAGGTTTAAAGAGGGTTTGTGTTACATGGTGGTGAATTACATGATGGTGTTAAAGCAAAAGACATTATAAGACAGTACTAAAAGTTCAAAAGATTATACAATTACACATGTTGATCTTTGTGATATATCTCGTCGAAGAGATATGTTTTTAATAATTTGCGGAAATTGGTCAGTTCATAGACCGTTTTCAAGTTACGTGGCAGTGCATTCCAGAGCTGTGTGCTCGTATAGGAAAAGGTAGATGCGTGCATTGATTTGTATTTCAAACCCTTACACATGGGAGGATGAAGAATGAGGGGTGTGCGGGAAGATTTTTTTTGCGTTCCTGGGTGGTAGTTCTATTAAATCTGACATGTAGACTGGGGCATTACCATGGATGATTTTATGGACTAAAGTGCAAAGTCTGAACGTGATGCGTTCTTTTAGTGGGAGCCAGTGTAGTTTTTCTCGTAGGGGTTTCGCGCTTTCGTATTTTGGTTTGCCGAATATTAGCCTGGCTGCCGTATTCTGAGCTGTCTGGAGTTTTTTTAGTATTTGCTCTTTACAACCAGCGTAGAGTGAGTTACAGTAGTCCAGATGACTGAGTACCAGTGATTGTACCAGATTGCGGAAGACAATCCTTGGAAAAAATGGTCTAACTCTTTTTAGCTTCCACATTGAATGAAACATCTTTTTGGTTATGTTATTTGCATGGTTCTCAAGTGTAAGATGTCGATCAATGGTGACTCCGAGGATTTTCAGGGTGTCCGAAACTGGTAGATTTAGTTTAGGTGTGTTGATGGTGGTAAATTTATTCTTGTTGTATTGCGAGGTGAGTACCAGGCACTGGGTTTTCTCAGCATTGAGTTTCAGCTGAAATGCATCTGCTCAGGAATTCATAATATGTAGGCTTTGCTTGGTTTCATTGGAGATTTCCTTTAAATAGTGATGGAATGGGATGAAGATCGTTACATTGTCAGCGTATATATATGGGTATAGGTTCTGATTCGATAGTAATTTGGCCAAGGGTGTCATCATTAGGTTGAATATGGTCGGTGAGAGGGGGGATCCCTGTGGAACTCCGCATTCAGGTTTCCATGTCACTGATGTAATCGAGTTTAAAGTCACTTGATATGAGCGTGTAGTGAGGAACCCTTTCAACCAATTGAGAACATTGCCTCCAATTCTGAAGTATTCGAGGATGTGTAATAAAATTCCATGGTCGACCATGTCGAATGCACTTGACATGTCGAATTGTAGCAGTAGAATGTTGTTGCTGTTTGCTATCAATTGTTTGAATTTGTTCATGAGTGTGACTAGTACGGTTTCTGTGTTGTGGTTAGAGCGAAATCCTGATCGAGAATCGTGTAATATCGAGAACTTGTTTAGATAGTCTGTGAGTTGTTTGGTCACTATGCCTTCTGTTATTTTGGTAATTAAGGGGATGGATGCTACTGGTCTATAGTTCGTTAGTTCATTTGCATTTTTCTTTGCATCCTTGGGTATAGGGGTGAGTAAAATGTTACCTTTTTCCCTTGGGAAAAGTCCATCTCTATCATATCTCCCCACAGCCATCTCTTTTGTAAGCTGAACAGCAATAACCAATTTAGCCTTTCCTCATAGGAACTTGTCTCATCCCATTTATCATTTTTGTCACCTAATTGCATTACATATGTTTTGAGATTCGGTGAACAGAATTTCACACAATATTCAAGGTGCACGATGGAGCAATACAAAGCCCTTTTAGCATTCTCATTTTTGTTTTCCATTCCTTTCCTAATAATTCCTAACTTTCTATTTGTTTTCTTAGTCGCTGCTGCACATTGAACAGAGGGTTTCGACGTATCTTGAACGATGACACTTAAATCCTTTTCCTGGGCGGTGACTCCAACGTGGAACCTTGTATCATGTAGCTATAGTTTGAGTTCCTCTTCCCACATGCATCACTTTGCACTTGCTCACATTATGCGCTAGATTCTATATATGTTTTTTTAAAAATTGTTGCCCCAAAATATGCCTAGGTGTCCTCTGTAAACTACAACTAACATTAGGCACAGTTTATAGAATACTCCTAGCACCCATCCACATGACTAAATTTAGTCATGGGCGTTTACGCCAAGCAAAATCCCTTTGCTAAAGTTAGGCATAGATTAGGTATGTTCTGTAATCATGATTAATCATGCAATTAAAGATATGGCATTTATTATTTTTCCCACTGCAGCTCCTTGTGACTCTGGGCAAAAAAAATTAACATACCTTTAAATTTCACGATTAATCGCAATTACAAATTAAAAAATAAAAAGTAATGAAATGATTGGAAAACAAAATACAAATTGAAAAATTACTCATTTAGGAAGAGAAGGATTCTTTTACAAAGCCACGCTAGTGATTTCTGCACGTCAAATGAGAGGAAGCCCAAGAAGCCCTAAAACAGCATATAGAATTCTCATCCTACTTCAGAATATCAAGACTACTTCTCACCCTCTCCTGGGGACCCTACCTACCTCTCTACCCTCATCTCCCCCTACGTTCCTACCTGTAACCTCCGCTCTCAAGACAAATCCCTCCTCTCAGTACCCTTCTCCACCACCGCCAACTCCAGGCTCCGCCCTTTCTGCCTCGCCTCACCCCATGCTTGGAATAAACTCCCTGAGCTCATACGCCAGCCCCCCTCCCTGCCTATCTTCAAATCCTTGCTCAAAGCCCACCTCTTCAATGTCGCTTTCAGCACTTAACCATTATACCTCTATTCAGGAAATCTAGACTGCCCCAACTTGACATTTCGTCCTTTAGATTGTAAGCTCATTTGAGCAGGGACTGTCCTTCTTTGTTAAACTGTATAGTGCTGTGTAACCCTAGTAGCGCTCTAGAAATGTTAAGTAGTAGTAGTAGTAGAACCTAATGCTGGATGTTAGAGCCGATTAGTGCTGAACTAGCACCGGTGTTAATCTGCACAGAATGCTCAGAGGGCTTAACGTTGACAATCACATCTGCTTCCATGTTCACTCAGAAATAAAAAAAACAGTCTAAAATCTTTGTGAAGTGCAACAAAATTTTGACTACAGCTTTATTAAAAACTCAAGTAATACATCACATATTCAACTGAAATAGCAAACAACCTTCAATTAGTTTATCACATTTTCTGTCGCTAGTCGGTGACGAACTAGCCACCCAATTCCCACTCAAAATATGAAATATTTCTCTCCTGTTTTCCAGTAAGACCTGCAGTGTTGTCAATGCCTCACATCAGCTAGTGGTGATCAGGCACACCAGTATAATATTACCCAAGCATCATATTACAACAATCATTACTGAAGGCCGCTTACAGCTCTAACCTAGATCTTTTCCACGAAAGCGATGACAGCCTACAGCTTGTTATTGCTACCCCCCCCCCAATAAGCTGCTGCCAAATTAGGGTGATAAACCACCTCCAACAAGTCCTCAATTGTGCTAAGAAATATATCTAAACCTATCATGGACAAATTAATCTCATCAGGATGGTACAATCCAGGACAATCCATATTAATAGTTTGTGAGTGAGCTGCACTAATAATTCTCACATGGCCAATGAGAGTAACTCCATAGGAATTGAATGGGCTTCCTTTCATTTACTGCTGTAGTCCCATGTCACCTACTTGAAAGCACAGGCCAAGGGATCCAGCATCCAAAGAACCGCTTGCCGAGGTACAAGCTGAATCCAAAGCACCGCTTGCCGAAAGTGCAAGCCACATCCAAACCCAAGGAGATGCCGGTCTTCTCCTTTGGTTCTCCTCTGTCAGACAGTCCTGCCTAGGAGTCCCTTTTCCTTTCAGACTAAGGTTGACTTCATTCACCCAGCGATCCCACAAATTTAGATACCTCTCTATTCTGGAGATACTCAATCACCCACACAGACCGAGCGTCCCTCCACACTAAAAGGGGGAGGGGGAATAATCTATAACCAGACTAGTTGAGTAAAAGGAAAATGATGCACCAGACATTTAAAAAAGTCTTCTTTCTTGCACTAATTAAATCAATCCCTTTTACATAACAGAGATCATTCCCACCTAAATGAATTAAAATTAAATCTGGATAAGAGAAACGCTGAGTTTCAAACAAAGTGGGCAAGAGCTGCTCCCAGCACATTCCTCTGACTCCCAACCAACTGACAGAAATACCATCAGCTGCCAGTCCAAGATATATGTCTTAGCAGGACTTCACAGCATGCATTCCAGCCCAGAATATGAAGGAATACCCACAAATCTAGATGCAGAAACTAAATAAAATGACATAAAAGGTTAAGCATAGATTAAATATTCACTGGGTGAACATAACCCGATTGGAAGCCCACTGATCCACCCTCTGATGCTGCCAAAGAAGCCACACCAATTCAGAAGAAATGAGTCCCAAATAACCTCAGGTCCAAACCTAAATGACCCAGGGAAATCTTAAGAACCACCTCAAATTGAAAACAGGTAAGGGGGGAGCCATTCACATGTACCAACCAAAAACCATCATACCGAGGTCTCCCCATCATATGTAACTGCTCCAGTCTAACCAGGCAACATATCATCTGAGCTGCTCTACACAGAAGAACCTGTTAGTCTTTGCCCAACTGATCAGTCTTGGACCTCCGAATATATAAACACAGCTCCTGCCCTGCCACCTGTACATCAGAACGTAGCAGACCCTTAGGAGTTTTAGAAACAGCCACTAATTCCCTCACACTGAAAAGGCTACCTGAAACAAACAGACTTCAAACGATGAAGAACAAACGTCTTCCAAAGCCTACATTATTGCCACCAATTTATCAAAGCCAATCAGAAGCCTCACTGCTTTTGGTGGGGAACCAACACTCTTAGCAAACCTCCCCCCCCCCACACACCCACCCACCATCTTCTGAATCAAAAAAAATATAAGCGGGATCACCATAACCCCATAATTTAGAGGAAAACCCAACTGCAGCTATAGATATAGGTAACAGTCTATAGAACCAACCCCTCTTCTTCACAATAAAAATAAAATCCACTAAAACTGGAGAATCCAAAGGCCAATCCACTCTTTGGCTACATGTGGCCACAAAATTATGAAATTGCTTCCAACCTGCCATATCAGCCTTCCATGTATTAGGAGCTAAGGCATGCCGAAGTAACTCAATGATGGTTCCAGGAAAATCTTCCATAAGGCATCCAGCATCCGTGTCACCACTCGGTCTGCTGTCGGAGCCAGTGCGTGAAAACGAGCCCACTGAAAATGAGAGAGAGCATCCACTAAATCATTATGAATACCTGGAATATGCCTTGCACCAAAAGTTACGTTCAATAGTAAACATCTCTGGTATGATTAAAGGAAAGAAAATTATCAGGTAAGAAATATAATTTTCCTATTTCTTTGAGGTACTTCCTCAAAAGAATTTCTGGAGAAAGCAAATATATTGAGGGAAAATTCAAGAAGCTCAAGTTACATGCTCTTTTAAAATTTTCTATTAATTCTAATTTAACATGAATAACATGAGAATCTTTAATAATGGAAAATGAAAGAAGCCTTAAGAGTAGACACCTGTGCTTCAACCCCTGAAACAGGTTTATCAAGAAAAGTTATATTAGTGTCAACATTAACAGATTTATCTACCATCTGCTGGGAAAAGGTTATTGACTGAGAAATAACAGACTTAAGCAACCATTCCATACGTAAATTTAAATCCCAAAGATTTTTCAAGGTAACTTCATGAGCCAAGCTCGAGGTAACTGCCACATCCTTAAAGTCTGCAAATTTAATAACAGAAGGCAAACTTGAGTAAGATATCAATTGAGTCTGCAGAATCTGTAAGCATTGCCTCAAGCTGAATGGGAGCCACCTGGGATCCCAAAGCTGGTGGAACCAGTGGAAGGGGTGGAGTCCTTTCTGGAGAACTCAGTGTGACCTCTATAGGAGATAGAGCATGGGCACCATGACCCCCAGGAGAGTTAGTCACTACTAAATGTTTATCTATAAGACCAACCACTGAAGGTCTAGATACCTTAACCTTCACTTTACATCTCCCAAAGCTGTTGGAACCAGCGGAAGGGGTGGAGTCCTTTCTGGAGAGCCCAGTGTGATCTTTATAGGAGATAGAGCATGGGCACCCTGACCCCCAGGAGAGTTAGTCACTACCAAATGTTTAACCATAGGACCAACCACTAAAGGTGTAGATACCTTAACCTTCATTTTATGTCTCCCCATTATAAGTCAACGAAAACAAAGAAACATTCAGAGTACTTGAAAGCTCCTCAATGCTCCACAGTACTCCAAGGGACTCTCAAGAGGCAGGGCGTGCCCCTTTGTTCATGTCTCTTCAGTCACTCCCTGCAGCCACGTGAGCAAGGCAGTGACTCCAAGTAGCTAAGTAGGTAGGGCCTGGCTGACATCAGAGGGTTTCCCAAGCCAACACCTGATGGAAACTGCATCTGCTCTCTATAACACGGTCTGCAGAAAGATGGTACAGCACTCAGACAGTCTCCAGGTGAGCACCCCCAAATATGGCTTTTCCTCCCAATGTCAGCACTTTCTAACAGCATAGGGAGACCTTGCTCTGAGATGTCTAGTTTAGCTCAGAGCCGCAAGCACTTATCAGCTGTGATCCTGTGTTGTTGGAGCCCAAATGCCTTGTTCTCTTTTATCACCCTCCAGGAATCTGGTCTGCTTCGGAAAGCTGTTTTACTGAATTCCTCTCAAATATTTGTGTTAAGTTTGCTAATGTTTTATTAGTAGGTGATATTAATTTGCATCTTGATAACCTTAGGGATGTTAAGACAAAAAACTTACTTGATTTTCCCACCCCCTGGCGTTTCCTTCTGCCACATTCCCAATCCTCCTACATTAGGGGCCATCTGCAGGCTTTGCTGGCGTATAGAACTGTACATATAGAGAATTTCTACCTGGTTGACCCATCTTGGTGCATGTCCCTTAGTCAGACCATAAGACTCTTGAGTTCATTCTTTACTGGAGGGAAGCTACTAGATCTTTTCAGTCAACTGTCACCTCTCCTCTTTTTAAATCGAGAGGCAGAATTGATCTTGTAAAATTCTGGTCTGGAATGTTTGATAATCCACAGCTTCCAGAAGCAGACAGCAAAGATTTATTGTGTAAGTAGGATGAGTTATGTACTTCTACCCTGGATAGTATGGGTTCCATCAAAGTTTTGCCCAAACTCACCCATAGGGTGTCACCCTGGTACAATCAAGATATTCTCCTCCTGAAGAGGCAGTGTAGAAAATTAGAGAGAAAGTGGTCCAGATATAAATCTGACGACAGCAAAATGGTTTGGATGAAGGCTATCAGGGATTATAAAAAGATTGTAGAAGCTAAAAACCTCTACTATAAAAAGCAAATTAATTGCAACTGCTTAAATACCCATAAGCTCTTTAGTACTACTACTACTACTACTACTACTACTATTTAGCATTTCTATAGCGCTACAAGGCGTACGCAGTGCTGCACAAACATAGAAGAAAGACAGTCCCTGCTCAAAGAGCTTACAATCTAATAGACAAAAAATAAAGTAATCAAATCAATTAATGTGTACAGGAAGGAGGAGAGGAGGGTAGGTGGAGGCGAGTGATTACTAGTGGTTACGAGTCAAAAGCAATGTTAAAGAGGTGGGCTTTCAGTCTAGATTTAAAGGTGGCCAAGGATGGGGCAAGATGTAGGCGCTCAGGAAGTTTATTCCAGGTGTAGGTTGCAGCGAGACAGAAGGCGCGAAGTCTGGTGTTGGCAGTAGTGGAGAAGGGAACAGATAAGAAGGATTTATCCATGGAGCGGAGTGCACGGGAAGGGGTGTAGGGAAGGACGAGTGTGGAGAGATACTGGGGAGCAGCAGAGTGAGTACATTTATAGGCTAGTAGAAGAAGTTTGAACAGGATGTGAAAACAGATAGGGAGCAGTGAAGCGACTTGAGGAGGGGGTAGTATGAGTAAAGCGACCCTGGCGGAAGACGAGACGGGCAGCAGAGTTTTAAACCAATTGGAGAGGGGAGAGGTGACTAAGTGGGAGGCCAGCAAGAAGCAGATTGCAGTAGTCTAAACGAGAGGTGACAAGGGTGTGGATGAGGGTTTTGGTAGAGTGCTCAGAAAGAAAGGGGCGGATTTTACGGATATTGTAAAGAAAGAAACGACAGGTCTTGGTGATCTGCTGGATATGAGCAGAGAAGAAGAGAGAAGAGTCAAAGATGACCCCAAGGTTTCAAGCTGAGGAGACAGGGAGAATGAGAGAGCCATCAACAGAAATAGATAACAGGGGGAGTGAGGAGGTGGGTTTGGGGGGGGGGGGGGAATGAAAAGCTCAGTTTTAGCCTTCTTAATATGCTTCTGTCGACTAAAACTTAACATTAGTAACTGTAGCCATTCCCTTTGCTAATCAATTAGCCATGGTAGGGGGGACTGTACTGCAACTTAGAACATAAGAGCATGAGAGTAGCCATACTGGGTCAGACCAATGGTCCATGTAGCCCAGTATCCTGTTTTCCAAACAGTGGCCAAGTCAGATCACAAGTACCTGGCAGAAACCCAAATTAGAAAAGGTTCAAAGAAGAGTGACTAGAATGATAAAGGGGATGGAACTGCTCCCGTATGAGGAAAGGCTAAAGAGGTTAGGGCTCTTCAGCTTGGAAAAGAGATGGTTGAGGGGAGATATGATTGAGGTCTATAAAATCCTGAGTGGTGTAGAACAGGTAAAAGTGAATCAATTTTTCACTCTTTCAAAAAGTACAAAGGCAAGGGGACACTCAATGAAATTACATGGAAATACTTTTAAAACAAATAGGAAGAAATCTTTTTTCACTCAATGGTTAAGCTTTGGAACTCACTTCCAGAGGATGTTGTATCAACGGTTAGCATATGTAGGTTTAAAAAAGGTTTAGACAAGTTTCTGGAGGAAAATTCCATAGTCTGCTATTGAAACAGACATGGGGGAAGCCACTGCTTGCCCTAGGATTGGTAACATGAAATGTTGCTACTAATAGGGTTTCTCCCAGGTATTTCTGGCCTGGATTGGCCACTGTTGGTAGCAGGATACTGGGCTAGATGGACCATTGTTCTGACCCAGTATATCTATTCTTATGTTATGGTCTTACAAAATAGGTTTATCCAATCACATATGGGAACATATTTCTAATTAAAAGTTCTGGCAAATGGTGCACAATGTACTCTTGAAATTTGAAGACATTTCCCCTGGGATTTGGCCTGATTTGTAAGCTACATAACATTTAAAACATGAGAACTCAATTTCTACTGTATGATTATTAGGGATGGGCAGCCAGAAAAGGCCATCACTAAGTGTGCATTCCAGATGGACCTTACGAGACTGGGAGACTGGGCGGCTAAATGGCAGATGACGTTTAATGTGAGTAAGTGCAAGGTGATGCATGTGGGAAAAAAGAACTCAAATTATAGCTACATCATGCAAGGTTCCACATTAGGAGTTACGGACCAAGAAAGGGATCTGGGTGTCGTCGTCGATATTACGCTGAAACCTTCTGCTCAGTGTGCTGCTGCGGCTAGGAAAGCGAATAGAATGTTGGGTATTATTAGGAAAGGTATGGAAAACAGGTGTGAGGATGTTATAATGCCGTTGTATCGCTCCATGGTGCGACCGCACCTTGAGTATTGTGTTCAATTCTGGTCGCCACATCTCAAGAAAGATATAGTAGAATTGGAAAAGGTGCAGCGAAGGGCGACTAAAATGATAGCGGGGATGGGACGACTTCCCTATGAAGAAAGATTAAGGAGGCTAGGGCTATTCAGCTTGGAGAAGAGACGGCTGAGGGGAGACATGATAGAGGTATATAAAATAATGAGTGGAACAGTGGATGTGAAGCGTCTGTTCACGCTTTCCAAAAATACTAGGACTAGGGGGCATGCGATGAAACTACAGTGTAGTAAATTTAAAACAAATCGGAGAAAATTTTTCTTCACCCAACGTATAATTAAACTCTGGAATTCGTTGCCGGAGAAAGTGGTGAAGGCGGTTAGCTTAGTAGAGTTTAAAAAGGGGTTGGACGGTTTCCTAAAGGACAAGTCCATAAATCGCTACTAAATGGACTTGGGAAAAATCCACAATTCCAGGAATAACATGTATAGAATGTTTGTGCGTTTGGGAAGCTTGCCAGGTGCCCTTGGCCTGGATTGGCCGCTGTCGTGGACAGGATGCTGGGCTCGATGGACCCTTGGTCTTTTCCCAGTATGGCATTACTTATGTACTTATGATGTCAACCTGTCTCTTTTCATCCACATGTTTAGAATAAAGCCTCTAGGAAACTCTTAGTAGTCAGATCTCTTATGTTTGTAATTTGCTTCCAAATTTTGGTCAAAGCTATCTGTTTAAGTAGTCCTTTCTAGAAATTTTTATTTTAAAAAAGATGGATCTCTTTGTTGAACACCAAGTTTAGAATATTTGATCGTCTAAGTGAATCCTAAAAGTGGTGGTGGTGTCTGGAGTCTCAATATGTAGGTTAAATCAGTGGCGCACTCAGACACCCAATTGTGGGTGGGTCTGAGCCCAAAGTAGATGGAAGCAAGAACCCCACCCTCATCCAACATTTCTCCCTCACCTCCTCCCAGGCAGTTGGGCTTCTCTCAACTCTCTTGCCTCCTTTCCCTGCCCCTCCATACCTTAAAAAGCCTTCAGTTCTTCACCGGAAATGAGCACCAGCCCCAAGTCTTCCCTCTGATGAAATTTCCTGTTTTCGAATAGGCAAGATCATGTCAGAGGAAAGATCCGAGGCCAACGTGAACAGCAGATATGAGTCCCTGCTCAATGCTGGTGAAGAAATTTAGGCCTTACAAAGTACAGGAAGGGAGAGGAGAGATACCCAATTGCCTGGAGGGAGGGGAGGGAGAGATGCCAGAAGTCCTCAGCTGGTTGGGGCTTTGGGAGCCCTGCCATCCACATCAGATACCACTGCCAGTTGGGCCTGAGCCCAGTGGGTGGACCTGTGCCCACCCGGGCCCTCCCGTAGCTACACCACTAACTTAAGTAAGCTCAGGGTTACATCTGTCATAAAGATCTAGGAGTTCTTGCAGAGATGATGTGTTGTGTAGTGCTCGATAGACCATGAGCAGCTACACTGGTTCCTTATCTCCAAAATGGTTTAAGAGGCATTTTGACTCAGATAGGTGGGGGATGGGAGACTCTACACAGCTTGATTTTCTCGTGGATCAAGACTTCCTCCCCACTTCCTTGATCTTGGTTAATGGATCCTCCGTAGTTTGGTCAATGGAACTCTCTGCTTTCATCTAGCCAGGTCATAGAAACATACAAAAAGGAAAGCAGATGAAGACCATATGGCCTATCCAGTTCACCCATTCATGTCATCTACTATCACTCTCTTAGAGATCCTGCGTACTTTTATATAGTAACATAGTAACGTAGTGACAACAGATAAAGACCTGAACGATCCATCCAGTCTGCCCAACAGTCCCACATTCATTATCAATTCAAGTTAAATCTACAGTGAACATGAGACTATATACTGGACCATGGGCTTTCTTTGGTGTTTCTTGGACATAGACTGCAGAAGTCTACCGAGCTCTGTCCTTATGTTCCAACTACTGGCGTTGCCATCAAAGCCCACTCCAACCTATCCAAATCTATCATGTCATTTGTGGGACATAGACCACAAAAGTCTGTCCGGCACTGTCCTCACATTCCAAATTACTGGAGTCTCCGTCGAAGCCCTCTCCAGCCCACCTTAAACTGGATTGCTAAATGCAAGACATAGACCGTACAAGCCTGCCCAGCACCGGCCTTAGTTTTTCCAACCAGAGTTGCCATCTAAGCACCACTTGACATGTAAACACACATGCAGCCCTTTAAGTTTTGTTTTTTGTACCATTCATTTTCTAAGTAGAGATCCTCTGTGTTCATCCTTTGCCTTTTTGAATTCTGCCACTGTTTTTTTCCTCCCCCACCTTCCTCGGGAGGGCATTCTAGGCATCATCTACCCTCTCCGTGAAAAAAGAATTTTCTGACATTACTTTTCCCAAGCTCTCTTGAATTCAGATACTGTTTTCTTCTCCACTAGAGAGGAAAATCATGTTACCAGTGATGTGCCACAAGATTCATTTCTTGAACTGGTTCTTTTTAACATTTTTGTAAGCAATATTGCTGAAGGGGTTGTCTGGTAAGGTTTGCCTGTTTGGGATGATACCAAAATCTGCAATAGAGTAGACACCCCTGATGGTGTGGATAATATGAAGAAGGATTTAGCGAAGCTACAGGAATGGGCTAGAATTTGGAAGCCTAGATTTAACGATAAAAAAATGCAGGGTCATGCATTTGGCCTGCAGAAACTTGAGGGAACAGTACAGTCTAGGGGCTGAAGAACTTTTGTGCACAAAGAGGAGCAGGACTTGGTTGTGATCATATGTAATGATCTTAAGGTGGCCAAAGAGATGGAAAAAGCAATGGTGAAAGCTAAAAGGATGCTTGGGTGCATAAGCAGAGGAATGGCCAGTAGGAAAAGGAGGTGATAATGCCCCTGTTTAAGACTCTGGTGATATAAACAGGATGAAGTCGGTACAGAGGGTGGCTACTAAAATGGTCAGTGGTCTTTGTTATAAAGTGTATGGGGACCGACTTAAAGATCTCAATATATATACTTTGGAAGAAAGTGGGAGAGGGGAGATATGATAGAAACATTTAAATACCTGTGCAGCATAAATACACAAGAGGTGAGAAAAGAAGCTCTGGAACGAAGGTGGCATAGGATTTAATAATCTGAGAAATACTTTTTCTTGGAAAGGGTGGTGAATTCATGGAATGGCCTCCCGATGGAAGTGGTGGAGAAGAAAATAGTATCTGAATTCAATAGAGCTTGGGACAAGTCCATAGGATCTCTAAGGGAGTGATAGGGAGAGTAGATGGCATGGATCGGCAGACTGGATAGGCCATATGGTCTTTATCTGCCTACATTGTTCTAGTTTCCTTCTATATGTTTCAATGTATTTTCTGTCAGATCTATTGCAATGAACAGCTTATAGATTGTAGGTAGATGAGTCTGTGGTCTCTAATTTTAGGGAACAGTACTTGGCTCTCCCTTTGGAAGAAGTGTTCTTCTGTTACTATTCTGTCTTGGTAGAGTGATATTAAATGTTTGAGCCAAAATTTGGGGGTTGTTGTGAGGCAGCCAATCACACCTGCAGCTTCCCATTCTGAATTCTGTGCCATCAGCTCCTGGTGAAGCCTGTGATGATTTCATTCTTCATCTTCTCATTACTTCTCCTCCCTTAGCTCTCACTACACCCATCCTCAGGTACTAAGTAAGTGCATGATGTAAATCACTCTTACATAAATATGTAAGTATTACCATACTGGGACAGACTGTAGGTCTGTCAGGTCCAGTATCCAGTTTCCTCTATACATAGTTATACTGCAAACTGAGGCCATTGTTGAATTACCTGAGTTTTAGAGAGTATTACAGACACTAGAAAAATTCCTACTGATTTTCTGATTGAGTTACTGGCTCTGGCAATGCAAAAGAATTATTTTTGTTACCCTGGGTGATTTGTTTTCAACAGGTCTCTGGGGTAGCCATGGGGGCTACCATGCATCCCTTGATTGCCAATCTGTTTATTCCTAGATTTGAACACAGGCGGCTTAAGGATTTCAGTACATTGATGCTATTTTTGTAGTTCAGTCGGGTTCCGAGGATCGCTTGCTTGAATTTCATGCTTGGCTCAACACCTGTCATAATAAAATTCAATTCTGCATAGAATATCATTGCTAGTGAAATTTCTTACTTGGACATACTTCTGAAGAAGAGTGAACATTGGCTTGTAACCACAGTTTTTCATTGTAACATAGTAGATGATGGCAGATAAAGACCTGTACAGTCCATCCAGTCTGACCAACAAGATAAACTCATAGCATATCATTTTTCAGTTCTTCCATCACTGTGGGGTAAATCTAGTTCAGGTGATTTGTTACGTTTTAGTTTATTGATTTTTCCCTATTGCATCTTTCAGGTTCACAGAGATTTGATTCAATTTCTCAACCAGCACCATTAAATACCACTTCTGACACTGATATCTTCCTTATATCCTCCTCAGTAAAGACTGAAACCAAGAATTTATATGGAAAGGATGCTCAACTTAGAATATAAATGGCCAAGTCTGTCTGTTGCATTTGGAAGTCCATTTCTCATATATTTTAAAACAGGATTTGCCCACATACAGCCTGTTCTAACATTGATTAAGAGTTTTAGCATCTGCAGTAAGCTTCTTTTCCAATTCTCTCTGCGTATGATTTTTCGTATTTTCTTCATTTGTATCGTTCTTTATTGGTAATCAACTCTTTTACCGCTCTATTTAAACATGTTAGCAGTTGTTTTTCCTTCCAAGATAACACTTTAAATATTATTAGGAAAGGTATGGAAAACAGGTGTGAGGATGTCATAATGCCATTGTATCGCTCCATGGTGTGACCGCACCTTGAGTATTATGTTCAATTCTGGTCACCGCATCTCAAGAAAGATATAGCAGAATTGGAAAAGGTGCAGCGAAGGGCGACTAGAATGATAGCGGGGATGGGACAACTTCCCTATGAAGAAAGACTAAGGAGGCTAGGGCTTTTCAGCTTGGAGAAGAGACGGCTGAGGGGGAGACATGATAGAGGTATATAAAATAATGAGTGGAGTGGAACAGGTGGATGTGAAGCGTCTGTTCACGCTTTCCAAAAATACTAGGACTAGGAGGCATGCGATGAAACTACAGTGTAGTAAATTTAAAACAAACCGGAGAATATGTTTCTTCACCCAACGCATAATTAAACTCTGGAATTTGTTGCCGGAGAACGTGATGAAGGCGGATAGCTTAGCAGAGTTTAAAAAGGGGTTAGACAGTTTCCTAAAGGACAAGTCCATAAACCACTACTAAATGGACTTGGGAAAAATCCACAATTCCAGGAATAACATGTATAGAATGTTTGTACATTTGGGAAGCTTGCCAGGTGCCCTTGGCCTGGATTGGCCGCTGTCGTGGACAGGAGGCTGGTCTCGATGGACCCTTGGTCTTTTCCCAGTGTGGCATTACGTATGTACACCTGTCATAAAGTCTTAGAGGTTAATTTTCAAAAAGTTTAGGCTTCATTTGTGGGACTTTTTAACAGACATTAGCATGTGTTGTCCCATGAGTCATCGGTATAAAAGTAGGATGCATTAGCGCACAATAAGTTTTAGTAAAAGGGCCCATTTGAGCATTAGGATCCTAAATTGGGCTGTTTGAAAATGTATGTTCATAAATGTAATAAGCCCCTAAAAGGGGGGAGGGGATTTATATGGGGGGGAAGTATAAGAACATAGCAACAGTTTTCAGCATTTACAACTGTGGTGTCTACATTTTTTTCCACTTGGTTCCTTAACTGCCTTCCTGAACATCCAGTTTTGTAAAATCCAGTTGTAAAGTCGGTGCTTATGTGTTTAAAACCCCAAGTGATACCACTCTTTTCTGAGCATTTCTTACAGACTTGCCTGTTCCCACTGGGCATCCTGACAAGGTTTGCATAAAAGGATCCATGTTCAGTGAGCTTTTCATTCAAATGCAGGGACATCCCTATGCAAAATCAGATTTGAAACTTTCTGAGAACTGCTTTCAGAGTATGAATCATTTTCTCATATACCCTAGAAACCCTACTGTTGAACCCTACTGTGCATTCACACTTATTAAAGGTCAATTTATTATCCTATGTTTGGAAATCAATTTATCAAACTATTTAAATGTACTTTTAGTTATCATCCTTGTTTCTCAGTCTGAAGATGTAGATGTAAGAAGACCAAATATTAATGTTTTTCTTCTTCTTTTAGAGGGTGTTAATGGATCTTGACAATGACCTGGAGAAGACCTGCACAAAACTAACTCACCAAATCCTTCCATCTCCAACAAAATATTGATTATAAACCTTCGGGTAAATGCTCTGCAATGGTGACCTAAGCTTTGTGAGAGTGGAACTGTCAGAAACCTGTTCTTGGCTGACCAAGAAAACTAAAACTCAATGTGTTAGAAAATGAATCTTATTGTGAAACTTCGTCGAAGCTTCCGATCCTTGGTCATTCTGTTGGTCACGTTCTGCTTGTTCAGTATTGTGATTTCAGCCTATTATCTCTACATCAGCAATAAGCCAGAAATAGCATCGGCAACTACAGAGGCAGCATGTATCGACCTCAAAGTCTTACCCTACAGGTCCATGGAGGTGAAAAAAGCTAAACCGATCGACCCTTCCAAAACTGAGTCGAAAATCTTGCTCTTTGTGGAGACCCAGTACTCCCAGCTAGGTCAGGACATCATAGCAATCTTGGAATCCAGCAGGTTTCCGTACCACATGATGCTTGCACCTGGGAAAGGTGACATCCCTCCTCTGGCAGAGAAGGGCAAAGGAAAATATGCCCTTGTTATTTACGAGAATATTCTCAAGTATGTGACAATGGATTCATGGAACCGGGAACTTCTGGAAAAGTATTGTGTGGAATATAGTGTGAGTATTATTGGGTTTCATAAATCCAATGAGAACAGCCTTCCAAGTACTAAGCTCCAGGGTTTTCCTCTGCACCTTTTCAATAATGTAGCACTTAAAGACTGCTTCGTAAATCATCATTCACCTTTACTTCATATTACCAAAGCACCACATGTTGTTAGAGGAGCTCTTCCTGGAGAAGATTGGACAATTTTTCAGTATAATCACTCCACCTACCTCCCTGTACTACTAGCTCAGCTACAGCCCTCAGACAGCTTGGCCATGCCTGTCTCTGCATCTTCTCCCCATGCCACTGTAATCCAGGACTTGGGCCTTCATGATGGCATTCAACGAGTCTTGTTCGGTAACAACTTGAACTTCTGGTTGCATAAGGTCATATTTGTGGATTCAGTTTCTTTCCTATCAGGGAAAAAGCTCAGCCTGTCTTTGGATAGGTATATTCTTGTGGACATTGATGATATATTTGTTGGGAAGGAAGGAACCAGGATGAATGCCAATGATGTCAAGGTAAAAGGATGCTTGTTAAAAGGCAATACATTCTGTTTTAGGCTGAAAAACTGTGCATTACATTTACCAGTCAACAGTCGATTTCTTGACAGGTTACACCTTCAGGTCAATATTTAAACCCGATGGTAAGCATGTTTTTATTTTTAATGCTAGCCACACCTTTTGAAAAAATATGTATATTTAGCATCACAACTACTTAGATACACGGTGGTGTGAAATATACATGAAGAGCGCCTACTGCAGGCAGCTGTATGTATAGCAGTAAGATTCTAACAAAGTAAAAGCAGATCATATACAAAATACCAAAACAAGTAAATAAAGATAAGAGGTTTATTAAACAGTTACCCAACGTGGCCACTAAGAATCATTTTTTTCAAATGCCTGTATCATTGGATTAGTCTGTGTCGGAGGTATCCATACACTCTCTCAATGTGAGCAGACTAACATCTAAGTTATATGAAATAATATTTGACATACCAGCAAACCAAATTGTCTGCTTTTGCCTTCCTGTTACCAGTTTGTTATGCACATGGTTTTTCATTTCTGTTTTTATTAATTTATGATTACTCTTTTTATTAAAGGGATGATTCGATTATGATTTGTAATAATTTTATGGTTTTAGGAGCCAAATGTATTAGTTTTAATGTTACCCATTATTTATTCATGTTTTTAAGTTTTAAGGAATATTGTATATTTTATATGAAGCTTACAATATATATGTTCTGATTTTTTATTTTGTAGTTCTTTTACCCCTGACGCAGCCTGAGGGCAAAACGTGGCCACGTCGGGTAATTGTTTAATAAACC
The DNA here is from genome assembly GCF_901765095.1 of Microcaecilia unicolor. Taxonomy (NCBI): domain Eukaryota; kingdom Metazoa; phylum Chordata; class Amphibia; order Gymnophiona; family Siphonopidae; genus Microcaecilia; species Microcaecilia unicolor. The sequence continues at coordinate 661,197,013 of NC_044032.1, forward strand.
TCTTCTCTTTATTTACTTGTTTTTGTATTTTGTATGTGATCTGCTTTTACTTTGTTTGTATCTCAGTAGGCTAATCAGTGCCTCTTGTCCTTGTTTTTGATAGCAGTAAGATTCTGCCAGGATCCATATCACCAAGTAGGTTAATGTGTAATACTTTTCCCCCCTAAATTAAACTGTTTAACTGTACTGATAGCAGCTGACTGTCGCTATTATATTTAGAGAGTCAATTGCCCTCACTCAGCGCTTTCTTTGCCTCAGCAATATCTGGAACATTTAGATGGAATTTTCAGCAGAACTATCCAGATAGAACCACTGAAAATTCCTAGATAACAGACATACATTTAGGAGGTAATTCTACAAAGAGCATATAAATGTTGGTATGTTAGTCATTTATGAACATGTAGCAGAAAATTATTTATCATGAATTCATGGCACATACGTTGTTGGTAAAGCACAGGGCCAACCCAAGGGTATCTGACACCCTAGGTGAACCTTCATCAGTGTGCCCCCATTCCCCCTCCAAGGGGTAGCTCAAAGCCCTACACCCAGCATCTCCCATTCCCTTCCCTATCTGCCCCCTTAAGGTGTCCAGTATCTCTCTTCTTCTGTCCTCTCTCCTTGAGGTTTTCAGGATCTCCCATTCCCACCTACTTCCTTCCCCAACTCTCTTCATCTTCTCCCATTCCCTCCTCCCAAAATGTTCAACATCTCTTGTTCCCTTCTTCGCCAAGAAGCAAGGCAGATAGATTATGTAAAAAAAAAATTAGATGTGGGGCCTTGAGCATCCACAAATGCTGAAAGCCTGCTGGATTCTGCCCTCTCCAAAACAGGAATTTTGTAGGGGTCAGAACCCAGCAGGCCTTGTCCTTGTGTATGGGCAGGGATGAGTTTTTGATAGACTAGCTAGTTGCTGTCCTAGGCCCTACTGTAGTCTGCCTAGTGGTTGACATGCTTTTAGGCCAAGTATAAGTGGAGAACACAAATTCCCATGTAATCTGTCGAATGCTATAGGGCCCTTTTACTAAGCTGTGGTAAAAATGGCCTTAGCTCATGCTTATGTGCGTCATTCCTGCGTGCCAAGGCCATTTTTATCATGATTTCTCAATTTTTAGTGTTAACGACCATTAGCGCGTACGCAGCTACCAACACCTATTCACGGGTTAACCACATAATCGATTAGCATGCGCCAATGTAGCTGCACTTACTGATGAGCAAAGAACACGTCTATTCTCTGTGCCCAGACCCATCCCGAGCACTAAAAAATAAATTGTACTCTTAGTTCATGGTCAGCCTGCGCAGTTACCATGGGGATGCCTGAGTGTGCCGCACGCTAAGCATGCATCTTAGTGAAAGGACCCCATAATTTACACAAATTTAGTTCTAGGGATAAAAGTGAGCGCATTTTCCACCACTTTGGCTACTAGGCACTTACGCTTAGTTTTAGAATATGCTTGAGGCAGGTGCCATAACTAATCCCTACCAGTTAGGGGGCTTATGCTATAATTGTGCATCTCTATCTAGGCTCCCAGATGCTACCTGATAGACACATATAGACCGGATATATTTGCACGTATGCGTTTAGGCGTAAGAAATGTAGAACTGGTCTAAATGTGGGCACTAAGTGCCCGTGATATGCCTGTAATGCTTTCAGTGGCAGCTACATGGGCGTAATTAGGTGCTAATATGGATGCACCGTTATGTGTGCAAATGTTCAGAATGCATGTACACGCATATATGACACACACTCATACACTCATATACTCTCATGTATGATATACTCATACATTCATATACTCACATATATGACATATACTCATTCTCTCATATACATGCATATATGACATATACTCATACGCTCATATACACACATATATGACATATACATGCATATATGACATATACTCAAAAACTCTTATACTCACATGTATGATATACTCATACACTCATATACACACATATGACATATACTCATCCTCTCATATACATGCATATATGACATACTCATACACTCATATACTCACATGATATACTCATACACTCACGTGTATGATATACTCATACACTCATATACTCATATGTATGATATACTCACACTCATATATTCACATATATAAAATACTCGTATACATGCATATATGAAATATACTCATACACTCATATACTCACATGTATCATATACTCATACACTCATATACACTCATATACTCACATGTATCATATACTCATACACTCATATACACACATATGACATATACTCATCCTCTCATAAACATGCACATATGACATATACTCATACACTCATATACTCACACACTCATATACTCACATGTATGATATACTCATACACTCACATGTATGATATACTCATACACTCATATATTCACATGTATGATATACTCATACACTCATATACTCACATGTATGATATACTTATACACTCATATACACACATATGACATATACTCATCCTCTCATTTACATACATATATGACATACTCATACATGCACATATGACATATACTCATCCTCTCATATACATGCATATATGACATATACTCATACACTCATATACTCACATGTATCATATACTCATACACTCATATACACTCGTTTACACGCATATATAACATATACTCATCCTCTTATTTACATTCATATATGACATACTCGTATACACACATATACTCACATGTATGATGTACTCATACACTCATATTCTCACATGTATGATATACTCATATACTCACATGTATGATATAGTCATACACTCATATACACACATATATGACATATACTCATACACTCATATACTCACATGTATGATATACTCATACAATCATATACACACATATATGACATATACTCATCCTCTCATATACATGCATATATGACATATACTCATACACTCATATACATGCATATATGACATATACTCATACACTCATATACTCACATATATCATATACTCATACACTCATATACACTCATATACGCACATGTATCATATACTCATACACTCATATACTCACATGTATGATATACTTATACACTCATATAAACACATATGACATATACTCATCCTCTCATTTACATACATATATGACATACTCGTATACATGCACATATGACATATACTCATCCTCTCATATACATGCATATATGACATATACTCATACACTCATATACTCACATGTATCATATACTCATACACTCATATACACTCGTTTACACGCATATATAACATATACTCATCCTCTTATTTACATTCATATATGACATACTCGTATACACACATATACTCACATGTATGATGTACTCATACACTCATATTCTCACATGTATGATATACTCATATACTCACATGTATGATATACTCATACACTCATATACACACATATATGACATATACTCATACACTCATATACTCACATGTATCATATACTCATACAATCATATACACACATATATGACATATACTCATCCTCTCATATACATGCATATATGACATATACTCATACACTCATATACTCACATGTATCATACACACATATATGACATACTCATCCTCTTATATACATGCATATATGACATATACTCATACACTCATATACTCACATGTATCATATACTCATACACTCATATACACACATATATGACATATACTCATCCTCTCATATACATGCATATATGACATATACTCATACACTCATATACTCACATGTATGATATACTCATACACTCATACTCTCATGTATGATATACTCATACACTCATATAATCACATGTATCATATACTCATACTCATATACTCTCATGTATGATATACTCATACACTCATATACTCACATGTATCATATACTCATACACTCATATACACTCATGGAGTTAGTGAAGGGAAATCTTGCCTTCTTTGAAGAGGTGAACAAACATGTGAATAAAGGTGAGCTGGTCTATATTGAGGCATATTTTCAAAGCACTTAGCCTCCCAAAGTTCCATAGAAACCTATGGAACTTAGCCTCCCAAAGTGCTTTGAAAATATGCCTCATTGTGTATCTGGATTTTCAAAAGGCGTTTGATAAAGTACCTCATGAAAGACTCCAGAGGAAACTGGAGAGTCATGGGATAGGAGGTAGTGTTCCATTGTGGGTTAAAAACTGGTTAATGGGTAGAAAACATAGACTAGGGTTAAATGGTCAGTATTCCCATTGGAGAAGGGTAGATAGTGGAGTTCCACAGGGTTCTATGTTGAGACCGCTGCTTTTTAACATATTTATAAATGATCTAGAGATGGGAGTAACTAGTGAGGTAATTAAATTTGCTGACAACACAAAGTTATTCAAAGTTGTTAAATCGAAAGAGGATTGTGAAAAATTACAAGAGGACCTTATGAGACTGGGAGACTGGGCGTCTAAATGGCAGATGACGTTTAATGTGAGCAAGTGCAAAGTGATGCAAGTGGGAAAGAGGAACCCAAAATATAGCTACAAAATGCAAGGTTGCACATTAGGAGTCACCAACCAGGAAAGGGATCTAGGTGTCATTGTTGATGATACGCTGAAACCCTCTGCTCAGTGTGCTGCTGCGGCTAAGAAAGCAAATAGAATATTAGGTATAATTAGGAAAGGAACTGAAAACAAAAATGAGGAAGCTATAATGCCTTTGTATCGCTCCATGGAGTGACCACACCTTGAATATTGTGTTCAATTCTGGTCACCACATCTTAAAAAAGATATAGTGGAATTAGAAAAGGTACAGAGAAGGGCGATGAAATGATAAAGGGGATATGACGACTTCCCTATGAGGAAAGGCTAAAGTGGCTAGGGCTCTTCAGCTTGGAGAAAAGATGGTTGAGGGGAGATATGATAGAGGTCTATAAAATAATGAGTGGAGTGGAACGGGTAGACGTGAATCGATTGTTTACTCTTTCCAAAAATATTAGGACTAGGGGGCGTGCAATGAAGCTACAAAGTAGTAAATGTAAAACAAATCAGAGAAAATATTTCTTCACTCAACGTATAAATAAACTCTGGAATTTGTTGCCAGAGAATGTAGTAAAAGCAGTTAGCTAATGGGGTTTAAAAAAGGTTTGGATAGCTTCCTAAAAAAATGTCCATAAGCCATTATTAAAATGGACTTTGGGATAATCCACTGCTTATTTCTAGGATAAGCAGCATAAAATGTATTATACTTTTTTAGGACCTTGCAAGGTACTTGTGACCTGGATTGGCCACTGTTGGAAAGAGGATGCTGTGCTTGATGGACCTTCGGTTGTCCCAGTGTGGCAATACTTATGTACTTATGAAGTGATCACATGTGTAGATAATACAAATTCATTCAAAGCTATTAAGCTGCATATGGACTATGAGAAATTGCAGGAAGACCTTACGAGACAGGAAGACGTGGAGGCATATTTTCAAAACTGTTAGACTTACAAAAGTGTACATACTTTGAAAATTAGCTCCTTGGTATCCTAATGGCAGATGAAATTTAACATAGATAAATGCAAAGGGGTGTATGTTGGAAAGAATAACCTAAATCATAACTACATGATGCTAGGTTTCACATTAAGAGTTACGACGAAAGGGAAATCGTGCCAAACGAATGTCATTGAGTTCTTTGATTGGGTGACGGGAGAATTGAATCAGGGACGAGCTATGGACATAATCTACTTAGATTTCAGCAAAGCTTTTGACACGGTTCCCCACAGGAGGCTCTTAAATAAACTGGAGGGGCTGAAGATAGGACCTGAAGTGGTGAACTGGATTAGAAACTGGTTGACGGACAGACGCCAGAGGGTGGTGGTGAATGGAATTTGCTCGGAGGAGGGAAAGGTGAGTAGTGGAGTGCCTCAGGGATCGGTGCTGGAGCCGATTCTGTTCAATATATTTGTGAGTGACATTGCCGAAGGGTTAGAAGGTAAAGTTTGCCTATTTGCGGATGATACTAAGATCTGTAACAGAGTGGACACCCGGGAGGGAGTGGAAAACATGAAAAAGGATCTGAGGAAGCTAGAAGAATGGTCTAAGGTTTGGCAATTAAAATTCAATGCGAAGAAATGCAAAGTGACGCACTTAGGGAATAGAAATCCAAGGGAGACGTATGTGTTAGGCGGGGAGAGTCTGATAGGTACGGGTGGAGAGAGGGATCTTGGGGTGATAGTATCTGAGGATTTGAAGGCGACGAAACAGTGTGACAAGGCGGTGGCCGTAGCTAGAAGGTTGTTAGGCTGTATAGAGAGAGGTGTGACCAGCAGAAGAAAGGGGGTGTTGATGCCCCTGTATAAGTCGTTGGTGAGGCCCCACCTGGAGTATTGTGTTCAGTTTTGGAGGCCGTATCTTGTTAAGGATGTAAAAAGAATTGAAGCGGTGCAAAGAAAAGCTACGAGGATGGTATGGGATTTGCGTTACAAGACGTATGAGGAGAGACTTACTGAACTAAACATGTATACTCTGGAGGAAAGGAGAAACAGGGGTGATATGTTACAGACATTCAAATATTTGAAAGGTATTAATCCGCAAACAAACCTTTTCCGGAGATGGGAAGATGGTAGAACGAGAGGACATGAAATGAGATTGAAGGGGGGCAGACTCAAGAAAAATGTCAGGAAGTATTTTTTCACGGGGAGAGTAGTGGATGCTTGGAGAACTCTTTTATTAAAAAAGAAACGCAAAGCCATACAGAAACATATAACCCCAAACCAAATATATACAAACAAGTCCCCCACCTTAAATCCACCTATCTACCTATATACACTGTCAACCCCCACCCATCCTAAAATGAAATTAAATGAACATAAAATTCAAATAAAACTCGAAGCCAATTCAAAATAAACTGTCCAACCCCTCTATGGAGGTTTCAAGTGCACATGCCTCCACCAAACATTGGTTCTTGCTATCCCCTCCGCCACCCGTTCCCACTGGGCTACCCCCTGGACCGCCCGAACCACCTCCCAACTAACGCTGTCGGCTGATCGGTAGTTCTGGTGCAAGGAGACCCCACACCGAGCCATCCAGAGGCTAAACCGCAGTATCACCGAGATGAGGAACTCCGTCACCGGATCTAACCACCCACCTCCCCCCTGCCGCCCGTAAACCCAATCTGCATATGAATATGAATTAAAACTCGGGATGTGTAATAATGCTGCTACCCTGCCACATACCATTCATGTAAAAGGGCATTCCCGTAAAAAATGATCCATCGTTTCCTCCCTCCCCACGCACTCCCCCCTTGGGCAATCCCGTTCCTGCAAATTCCTGTAGTTAATATTCCCTCTGACATACAATTTCCCGTGAAAAGACAGCCAAGCAATGTCTCTATATTTCGGCGGGATCCTCCGTGAGGCCACCAACCGCAAGCCCTGCCTCAGCACTGGACCAGGTGCATCCTTCAGTACCAGGGGCGATGAGAATGTTTGGGACCTCACCCGTTCCACCCATACCTCCCTCCTCCCTGTCTTTATTTCCTCTGCCAAAATTCCCCAAACTCGTACCAGCCGAACTAAGGGCCTATAGTACCCAACCTGGTCCGGAGCCCCCTTCCTTACCACCCCCACCCTCCTTCCCAACTTCCACGGGAGCCAGAATCTCTCCCACCAAGACAGAACGCTACCTGCCCATCCTGGCGGATCGCTGTCCAGTGCCCGTCCCAGGTTAAACTGAATAAACAGGGAGCTAAAGAAAAGTACAGGGTTTACCATCCCTACCCCCCCCCCCCCCCCTCTTCCCGGGCCAAGTATGTGATGTTACGCTTGACCGGGTTCAGCCGATTCCCCCACAACATCTGAAAAAAAACACTATATAGGGTGGCATAACAATGCACTGGCAACAAACAAAAACATAGGCACCAGGTGAGATTTAATCAGCTGAACCCGGTCAGTCATGGACATCCTCCACCCTTTCCATCTGTCAACCTTTTCCTTAGCTCCCTGTATGCACCGCTGCCAATTAAAGGTTGCATAATCCCCCTGTTCAAAATATACCCCTAATACCCGCAGTCTGCTAATGGCCTCCGGAAACTCCCCTCCCAAATCAAAAGAGCCCCCTGGAGGACCCACCCACAGACTCTGACTTTTCTGGAAGTTTATCAAAGCCCCTGTAGCCTGTGAGTACCCAGAAATGACCCCTTTCAATTTCTCCCCCTCTGTTGTGTCCGCCACCCACACCGTGACATCATCAGCATAAGCCACCACCCTTAATTGAGACCCTGTACACACCTCCACCCCCCGAAGTCCCTCCTTCCCTCCCTGCTCTAACCGCCTAACAAAGGGATCAATTGCAAAAGCATAAAGTACCGGGCTTAAAGGACATCCCTGCCGCACCCCGAACCTATTCCCTTTCCAACCGTTCACCAGGGGAAAACACCGTGCCCTCGTGTACAATAAACGTAATTGAGCCACCCAATCCCTAGGAAACCCATAGTGCTCTAAAACCTGCCAAAGAAACATCCACTGTACCCTGTCAAAAGCCTTATCCTGATCTAATGCCACCATTAGTCTTCCTTCCCCCCGACTATGTTCCACCCCTTCCCTTACCCAAGCCACTGCCTCCAGAACCCCCCTCCCCTTAATCCCACAGGCCTGTGAACTTGCCAACACCCCCCACCACCACCTCCTTCATCCTATTCAGAAGCATATGCGCGAATATCTTCCGATCACCATTGAGCAGGGCAATCGGACGCCAGTTGGCCAAGGACTCTGGATCTTTTCCCTTACTCAGAAGAATCAACGCCGCCTCGGTCAGGGATTGGGGTAAAACCCCCTGTTGACGTGCAGCCTCCCAGACCTGCAGCAGGATTGGGGCCAGAAGGTGCTTAAATGCCTGATAATACTCTGTTGTGAGTCCATCTGGCCCTGGTGCTGTCTTCCTCCTTAAGGCCCCAATGGCCTCTTCTACCTCCCCCAGTGACCAGGGGCGCAACAGGGCCTGAAGAGACGGGCCCCCCCTTCCCACCCCTGGTGTCCCCGCAATATAGTGACCCATCACTTCCTTATCCACTTGCTTATCTGAAAAAAATCGTGCAAAGTGCTCTTCCACCACCTTTAGAATCCCCTCCTTCGACACCTGAACTACCCCTCCCATGTCCCTTAAACCCCCCACAATCCTATGCTCCCTCCGCTCCTTGCAACACATAAACGGGTCTGGGCTGACCAATTTCCCAAAGTCCCGTTCATAGACCAAGGAGGCATATCGATCATACTGGACCTTTTCAAGTTGCTCCTGCAAATCCAGAATATCCTCCTTTCTCCCTCCATTGGAGAGTAGATAGTCCCTTCGTTTCTTAATGGCAGTCCCCAGCCGAGTTCTCTCCCTTCCTTCTCTCCGAGCTTGACGGGTGAAAAAAAACCTCGTCCGCCTCTTCACTAACTCCCACCACTCTCCAATGGAGGGAAAAATACCCTGGATCGAAAACTGGTCACCCAAAAAGGCCCGATATTCCTCCTTGACCTTCTCATCGGTAACCCATTTAAGGTTAAGCCGCCATAACCCCCTCCCCGGCCTATGTCCCGCCCAACCCCCCACCTCCACCAACACCAGTTTATGGTCCGAGAAGTCCACGTCCACCAACCTGGGCCCCCGAACGCATGCCCCTTCCCGGACCAAAAATCTGTCTATCCTGCTCCTACACTGTCCCCGTGCAAATGTGAAACCCTCCACCTCTGGTGAAAATTCAAGGTGCACATCTACCAACCCTGCCCCTTTCATTATCCCAGCTAGCCGTATCCCATCATACCTCACCTGCGCTGCCCTTCCTCCACTATCCTGTTTCCTCAAAATGGTGTTAAAATCCCTCCCCCCAAACCACCTGACGTGCCGTGTATAAATACGGTTTAATTTTACCAAATAACCGTGAACGTTCCCTCTTACTTTGAGGCCCATAAACATTAATAATCCGGGAAGCCACCCCGTGCCACAAAACATCCACCACCAAACACCTCCCTACTCCTAATTCCATCACCCTTTGAATCTGTACCTTATGTGTTTTAAATAATATCCCTACCCCCCCATACCTGTCCCCTGCCAAGCCCCAAACCGAAGGCCCCCATCTCCAGGCCCTCCTCGCACGCCTGATCGCCTCCATAGTTTGCAAGCGTGTCTCCTGGATTAGGAAACAGTCTGCCCGAATCGTGGAGAGGCCCTCAAAGGCTAAACATTGCGCCCTCTGGTAGGCCACACTCGCCACATTCAGAGTGGCAAATAATAATATAATACCTGCCATTATGTAGGGAAAGATGACTGTCTCCCAACCTCTTCCTGCTGAACTGCTTCCTTCACATCACCCCTACCTAGAGCCCAGACCCCTTCTTCAACCACTTCTTCCTCCGCCCAATCCCTAACCCCGGCTTCAAAACCTCCCTCCTTCCCCACCCCCTCCCTTCTTCCTTCCCTTCTTCTTCTTAGACTCATCCAACCCCCCCTCCTCTTCAGACAAAGACAAACCCCCCCGCCCTCCTTCCTCTATTTGCCCCCTCCCCCCTCTGATCCCCTCCCACCCCCTGAACCAGTGGCATACCAAGGGGGGGGGGCGGTGGGGGCGGTCCGCCCCGGGTGTCAGTGGGTGGGGGGGGTGATCTGCTTCGCTCCCGCTGCTCCCACTTTACCTTTTAAAAAAAATTTTTGAAGCGTCGTTGCAGGCAGCACCTTGCATCTGCCCTGCTTGTTGTAAAAGAAGTAAATCTCTTCGCTTCATCGTCGTCGGGCCTCACTATGTCCTGCCCTCCTCTGAGGTAATTTCCGCGAGGGCGGGACATAGTGAGGCCCGACGACGATGAAGCGAAGAGATTTACTTCTTTTACAAAAAGCAGGGCAGCCGCAAGGCGCTGCTTGCAACGACGCTTCAAAAAATTTTTTTTAAAGGTAGGGTGGGAGCAGGAGAGTCGGGTCGGGGTTGGCTCCTCAGATGGGAGAGGGGTATTGTGGGGGTTCTCACATGGGGGGAAGGGGTTTTTATATGGGAAAAGGGGGGTGGGTGAGGAGGGGGTTCTCAGATGGGAGAGGGGTGTTGTGGGGGTTATCACATGGGGAGGGGAGGGGGTTTTCATATGGGAGAAGGGGACTAGAGTGGGGAGGGGGCTCTCAGATGGGAGAGGGGTGTTGTGGGGGGTCTCACATGGGGGAAGGGGTTTTTATATGGCAGAAGGGGACTGGGGTGGGGAGAGGGTTTTCATATGGGAGAAGGGGACTAGAGTGGGGAAAGGGCTCTCAGATGGGAGAGGGGTGTTGTGGGGGTTCTCAGATGGGGAGGGGAGGGGGTTTTCATATGGGAGAAGGGGACTGGGTTGGAGAGGGGTGTTGTGGGGGTTCTCACATGGGGGGAAGGGGTTTTTATATGGGAAAAGGGGACTGGGGTGGGGAGGGGGTTCTCAGATGGGAGAGGGGTGTTGTGGGGGTTCTCACATGGGGGGAAGGGGTTTTTATATGGGAAAAGGGGACTGGAGTGGGGAGGGGTTTCCAGATGGGAGAAGGGGACTGGGGTGGGGAGGGGGGTTCTGGGGATTCTCAGATGGGAGAAGGGGGGTGGGGTGGGGAAGGGTTTCCAGATGGGAGAAGGGGACTGGGGTGGGGAGGGGGTTCTGGGGATTCTCAGATGGGAGAAGGACTGGGGTGGGGGTTCTCAGATGGGAGAAGGGGGCTAGAACTGGGGTCTGAGAAGGGGTCATGATGGAAAATGGGGCATGCCTGGGTCAGGTGGGAGAATGGGCCGGGCTGAAAAGGGGGGCAAGGCATGTGGATGAAAGGGGCTGAAACTGGGGGCTGAAAGGAGGGTAGGTGGGATAAGGGGGCTAGTACTGGGACTGGGGGCTGAAAGGCGGCAGGGGCTGAAATTGTGGGGACTGGGGGCTGAAAAGGAGACAGGGAGAAGCGGCTGGGGCTGAAGCACAGGACTGGTGAGAGAAAAGGGCTGGGGTTGAAACTGGGGGCTAAAAAGGGGACAGGGAGAAGTGGCCGGGGGCTAAAGCTCGGGACTGGTGGGAGAAAAGGACTGGGGCTGAAACTGGGGACTGGTGGGATAGTGGGGCTGGAACTGGGGGCTGAAAAAAAGGGGCAGAGAGAGGGGATGACCCTGGATGGATGGGAGAGGGAGGGCAGACCCTGGATGGATGGGAGAGGGAGGGCAAATGATGGATTGAAAGGGCAGACAGTGGATGGAAGGGATAGAAAGGGCAGACAGTGAATGGAAGGGGGAGAGAGGGAGGGCAGACAGGGGCAGAGATAGAGGGCAGATGTAGATGTAAGGGGCAGGGAGAGAGGGCAGACATTGGATGGAGGGGACAGCAGAGAGGGCAGACACTGGATGGCAGAGAGAGAACAAAGACAGATGCTGGATGGAAGGAAGACAGTGAAAAGAAGATGAGGAAAGCAGAAACCAGAGACAACAAACTGTAAATAAAATATATATTTTTATTTTTATTTTTTGCTTTAGGATAAAGTAGTATTGTAGCTGTGTTAATGTTTATAATAGAACATGTAAACAAGGTAATCTTTTTATTGGACTAATTTAATACATTTTGGCTAACTTTCGGAGAACAAAACCCCCTTCCTCAGGTCCGGATAGGATATTGTAACAGCACTATACTGTATTGACCTGAGGAAGGATGTTTTGGCCTCTGAAAGCTAAATGTATTAGTCCAATAAAATGGTATTATTTTATTTTCTATATTTGTTTTATTTCTATTTGTTAATTTGTAAAGTGGTGATTGGTATTTGTTAGTTTTTTCAAATTTACATCTGCTGTCTTTATATTTTGCACAGTACTAGGGGACATTTTCTGTTTCTGTGGTGTTGCATTGTATGCAGAGTCTGGCATCTTGGGGGTTCAGTTTAATTTTTGTCTAAATAGAAAGGTTATTATTGCTTATTCTATAGTGGATTAGGGTGTATCTGTGTTTGTGAAAAAGACATGGCTTTCGGTTGGCATTGACTGTGCAAGATGGACGATCTATGTTATTCTGCCTGGTTTCGTTTTACAGTAGGTGAATTGATGTTCTAGTGCTCACTGTAGTGTTTAAGATGCTTTCCTTTTCCTTGTGTGACTTGTAGAAATTACTGCTTATGGTATGCTAGAATTGCTCTATAGGTCCTGAGTGTTTTGTATTCTCGGCATGCCTAGTACTAGATTTTGGAGGGGGGGTGTTAAAAAATAACCGTCCCCGGGTGTCAACTACCCTAGGTACGCCACTGCCCTGAACCTTCCCCCTCTCACTCCCGTGATCCTTCCCCTGTAGAGCGCGAATTCTATCCGATCGCCTCATAAGCTTCTCCCCCTCTCCTGCCCCCCCTCTTCCCCCCTCCCCGTCCAACCCGCCCCCACCCTCCACACTAATCTCCATCCTCCTAACCTTCCCCCCCTTCTTCTTACGCTTACCCCCTCTCCCTCCACCCCCTCTAATTTCCTCTTTCCTTCCTCCCCTCCCCCCACAACCCACCGACCCCTTCCCCTTCTTCTTCCACCACCTCCTCTTCCTCTGCCAAAACCTGAAACCGGTTTCCTGTCTCCCTCTCTTGCCGAGCCCCCTCTCCTGACCCCCCTGAAATCCCTCTACCCTTCCCCTTCACCCCCTCTGCTTCTTGGGGACCTGGGCCCACTCATCTACCCCTTCCAGCCCTTGCCCCTGTTTCCCCACCTGTGCTGCTGCCTCTGGAACCCCCACCTCCACGACCTCCCTCTGTGCCCCCCTTGCCCCCTGATCCTGACCCTGAACCCCCTCCCCCTCCTCCTGCACCTCCTCTTCCCTCCCCCCATTATGCGACGCCCTAGGGCAGTCCCGGAAGGCATGCCCCAGACCACCACAAAGATTGCACCTGATCGAAGAACACTCTTCGGTGGGATGATCTTTCGATCCGCACTTAGCACATTGCTGTACTGGGCAGGACATGCTAAAATGGCGGAAAGACCCACACCGAAAACATTGTCTTGGCTGTCCCTTGTAAAAACACAGGATTCTGTCCCTTCCAATAAAAGCCGCTGAAGGAATGTGTTGTACTACCTGCCCTACCTGGTGAAGTTTAACCAAAGCCCCCCACCCCCTCCGCCCAGACTCTCCTTGGATCCGGGAGCTTGGTCAATGGAGTCCTCAACTCGGCATACCTGTGCAGCCAAAAGGCCAAGTCTGCCCCTGAGATGGACTCGTTACGGACTAGCAGAGTCACCTGCACCAGATCTGGCCGACTGATGGGAACTACCCTATAACATTTCCAATCCCCCCTTCCTCTTACCCCCTCATACTTTTCCCAGAAGACCTCTATGCCTGTATTCATCCAGTTAATCTCCCAGAATACGATGTCAGTTTTCTGACCCAGAGAGGCATGGAGATCTTCTGGGACAAACCCTAACCCCAAAACTAGTTTCAACACTGTATCATGTGAAGGCATTCCCCCCTCCTCCACCCACTTGATTTGGACCACATTCCTTCTCTTGGGCGGTTGCCCATAACCCCTACCTCCCCCGAACCCAGCATCTGTGTCATTACTAAAGGAAAACTGCCCCTTCCCTCTTCCTCCTTCCCTATTAACCACATCTGCAAAGGAGGGCTGACCCTGCCTCCACTGACTTCCCCTCCTCCCTGAGCTTATCCCTTTCTTGCCTGAAGATCCCTTCCCCCCCCTGCTGATCCTACCCACCCCCTTTACCTTCCCTTACCATCTCCCCATCAACCCCCTCCCCCCTTCCACAAACTGGAACAGCAACCCATTCACCAACCTTTTCGCCAACAGAACAGTTCCCCAAAGTCTCTGCCCCTTCCCCCCCCTCCCTCACATCACAAATCAACATATCCTGAACATCTCCCCCTCCCCCCTGCCCACAGTCAGTGCCCAGAGAACTAAGCCCCCTGGAATCTATAACCAGTTCTGAACAGTCCTTAACTTTCACAATGCTTCCCTGGGAGTGAGCTCCCTCTGCCTGGGCTGCCGATCCCCCAGCAATATCTTCTGTCAGAGAGACTGCTGATACACTCTGAGGAGAGCTCTGTTCTCTCTGCACCAGCAGGTCCCGCGTGAGGCTGCTTACAGTTTTTACAGAGCCAGAGTTTATCTCATCTTCCCTTCTGTGCCGGGGATTCCCTGAGCCTGGCTGTGCTGCTGAATCCACCACTTGTGGCTGAAAACCTGGTGCCTCAATCAGGGAGCTAACTAAGCTCACCTGTGTCTGCAGCCCTAAGACCTGCTGTTCATTAGTCTCCACACTCCCAATGTCAGTATGCTTTCCAGCTTGCTTTCCAGTGTTCACATTCTCTGTCAAACTGTTGCCTGCATCAGTGTTGGGTAGTGCAGGCACTTTTTGTGAAATAACACAAAACCCCAAGTCACCGTCCTCAATTTCAAAGACAGCAGAATGTGTAGGCTGACTGAGTTCCAACTCCATTGTGTTTTCAGCCATAGTCTCTGCAGCACCAACTGAGGTCTCTTCAACTCCTTCCCTCTCTTCGCTGGCAGCTGCCTCTAAGGTAAGGTTTGCAGGGTTCTGAGTTGCTAGCAGTGTTGCCAGGTGGGCGGTTTTACCGCCCAATTGGGCGGTTTTCCGCGACCCGCCGTGGGAAATTTTTGCCCGCGGCGGGTTGCGGTTTTTTGGGCTGGTTTTTGTGCTTCGGGCGGTTTTTTTAGGTGGCTTTTTCGGCCGCGGTGGGCGGGGTTAGTGACGTTTTTGGGCGGGGTTAGTGACGTGGGAGGCGGGGTTAGTGACGTGGGAGGCGGGGTTAGTGACGTGGGAGGCGGGGTTAGTGACGGGGAAGGCGGGGCCGATGACGGCGGGGGCGGGGTTGATGACGGCGGGGCGGGGGTGATGACGCGGGGGCGGGGGTGTCAGGGGCGGGGTTTGAGTTTGGGCGGGTTTTGGGCTGGATTTTGGGCTCCTTTAGGCTGGAAAAATATTTTCCACCTGGCAACCCTGGTTGCTAGATTCTTCATAAATTGTAAAGTGTCTTGACTACTTGTCCCCACCACATTATCTACTGCAACCTGGTGTTTTGTAAAACAATCCTCAGATACCAACTCTCCTGTTTCCTCTGGCTGATTCTGGTTTGGCACTGTCCTGGGTTGAAATCTTTCCCTGGTAATATAGAGTTCCCTTAAAGGGTTATCAGAGCCCTTCTTCAGGGAGTCCAACACCTTTCTTTTCAGGCAAAGCTGCTTTCTCAAACGAGCTTCTTCCTTTCCATACAGACTCTTCTGTGCTGCTGGGGCCAACTTCTGCAGGGTTCTAGCCCTGTTTAGTTTTTTCCCCAGCACTTCCACCTCCTTCTCCAGGGCCTCAATCCTCCTGACCCTGTCCACGATACCTCTGGCTGAAGAATCTGGGCTGCTGCTTCCCAGCTGCCCTACCCTCTCCTCCTCCTCTTCCTCAGACCACTCATCCTCACTGTACAACGGGTCCAGTACCGGCTGAAGCTCCTGACCCTCTTCCATCCTCTGTTCTGCCACTTTCTGGGCCTGCGGGACCCTCACCCTCTGCCTCCCCCTCCCATGCTCTTCGTGCTCCTTACCCGGTAACCGCTGGGTCATGGGAGGGGTGCTGGGTCTACTGTCCCCCCTGGACCTCAAGGCTCCACGGTCCAGGGGACTCCGCTGTCTTCTCCCAGGGGCCAGGCTCGGCTGAGAGCTGCTTCTCCGTCTCTCCTGGTAGCTGGGCCCGGCCGTCTCCCGAGCTGGGCCCTGCCCTGAGGAGAGCTCCCCAGAGCCCTGCCTCATGGCTGGGAAGGGAGCTAGGCCTTGCTCCCCTCCCTTCCTCAAACCACAGAGCCTCCTGTAGTATGTCCTTCTCCTTCAGTGTCTAGCTACACACTGACTTGGAATGCCCTCCCACGGGAGGTGGTGGAAATGAAAATGGTAACGGAATTCAAACATGCGTGGGATAAGCATAAAGGAATCCTGTGCCGAAGGAATGGATCCTCAGGAGCTTAGTCAAGGTTGGGAGGCGGGGATAGTGCTGGGCAGACTTATACGGTCTGTGCCAGAGCCGGTGGTGGGAAGCGGGACTGGTGGTTGGGAGGCAGGGATAGTGCTGGACAGACTTGTACGGTCTGTGCCAGAGCTGGTGGTTGGGAGGTGAGGATAGTGCTGGCAGACTTATACGGTCTGTGCCAGAGCCGGTGGTGGGAAGCGGGACTGGTGGTTGGGAGGCAGGGATAGTGCTGGACAGACTTGTACGGTCTGTGCCAGAGCTGGTGGTTGGGAGGTGAGGATAGTGCTGGGCAGACTTATACGGTCTGTGCCAGAGCCGGTGGTGGGAAGCGGGACTGGTGGTTGGGAGGCAGGGATAGTGCTGGACAGACTTATACGGTCTGTGCCAGAGCCGGTGGTTGGGAGGAGGGGCTGGTGGTTGGGAGGCGGGGATAGTGCTGGGCAGACTTATACGGTCTGTGCCCTGTAGAGCACAGGTACAAATCAAAGTAGGGTATACACAAAAAGCAGCAAATATGAGTTATCTTGTTGGGCAGACTGGATGGACCGTGCAGGTCTTTTTCTGCCGTCATCTACTATGTTACTATGACTCAGAAAAAAGATCTAGATGTTATCATGGAAAATACATTCAAATTTTCTGCTCAGTGTGCACCAGTGGCCTATAAGCAAACAGAATATTAGTTATTATTGGGAAAGAAATGGAAAATGTCACCTTGAGTAGTTAATGCAGTTATTACAATCAGATCTCAAAAAAGGCATAGCAGAACTAGAAAATGTACAGAGAAGGGTGACCAAAATGATCAAGGGGAAGGAGCGACTTTCATCTGAGTAAAGGCTACAGAGGGTAGGTCTCTTCAACTTGGAGAAGAGATGGATGTTGGGGGGGGGGGGGGGGGGAGAGAAATCCTGAGGAGTAGAAAGGCTAAATATGAATCAGTTGTTTACTCTTTCAAAGCATCCAAAGGCGAGGACGTGCTATGAAGCTACACAGTAATGCTTTTAAAACAAATAGGCAAACAAAAATATTTTGTTACCCTACGCATAATTGTTCTGGATCCCATTGTTGGAGAATGGGGTAAAAGAAGTCAGCATAGTTGGATTTCAAAAAGGTTTGGACAAATTACTGATGGTAAAGTCCATAGTCCCTTAATGCGGAGTACCACAAGGATCCCCCCTCTCACCAACTCTATTCAACTTAATGATGATACCCTTGGCCAAACTACTATCAAACCAAAACCTCAACCCATACATATACGCAGATGATGTAACGATCTACATCCCATTTAAACAAGATTTAAAGGAAATTTCCAATGACATCAACCAGAGTCTACATATCATGCATTCATGGGTGGATGCATTCCAGTTGAAACTCAATGCAGAAAAAACCCAATGCCTAATACTCACCTCTCAACATAACAAGAACAAATTCACCACCATCAACACACCAAAACTGGAACTTCCAATTTCCAATTTCGGACACCCTAAAAATTCTTGGAGTTACCATTGATCGACACCTAACACTTGAGAACCATGCGAAAAACACAACCAAGAAAATGTTCCACTCAATGTGGAAATTAAAAAGAGTAAGACCTTTCTTCCCAAGGAACGTCTTCCGTAACCTAGTACAATCAATGGTACTCAGTCATCTAGACTACTGCAACGCACTCTACGCCAGCTGCAAAGAGCAAATAATCAAGAAACTTCAGACAGCCCAGAACACTGCAGCTAGACTTATATTCGGTAAAACAAAATATGAAAGTGCTAAACCCTTACGAGAAAAGCTACACTGGCTCCCATTTAAAGAATGCATTACGTTCAAAATATGCTCCCTAGTTCACAAAATCATTCACGGAGACGCCCCAGCCTACATGTCAGACCTGATAGACTTACCACCCAGGAATGCTAAAAAATCATCCCGCACATTCCTCAATCTACACTTCCCCAACTGTAAAGGTCTAAAATACAAACTAACGTATGCGTCAACCTTTTCATACCTGAGCACACAATTCTGGAACGCGCTGCCGCACAACTTAAAAACGATTTATGAACTAACTAACTTCTGCAAATTACTGAAGACCCATCTCTTTAACAAGGTATACGACAAAGATCAATAAATGTGAACTCCTGCACACACATCCAGAACTGTCTTCAAATATCTGCTTGTAACACTATTATCATGCTTTATCATTATAATGTTACCCAAGATGCTTCTGTAACACTAAATGTCTATTTTCTTTATATTTCCACTATTCATGATGTATTGTAAGCCACATTGAGCCTGCAAAGAGGTGGGAAAATGTGGGATACAAATGCAATAAACAAATAAAATAAATAAATATGGTAGACCCAGGGAAACCCACTGCTTATCCCTGGTAGTAGGTAACAGGGAATGTTGCTACTATTTGGGATACTGCCAGGTACGGGCAACCTGATTTGGCCACTGTTGGAAGCAGGATACTGGGCTGCATGGACCTTTGGTCTGACCTAGTATGGCAATTCTTATGCCTTATATCACTTGCAAGTGCCATTTACCTGATCCATGTGAACTAGGGTTACCACCTATGATTTACGTTACCCTTTGTGGTGTTTACAACCACCTCAAAATGCAGAAAAAAGTGTTATTTTACTCATTTTCTTAATTGTCTTCTCTTATATATGCAGCTCTTAAAAAGTGAGGCATGTAACTATGGAGCACTGAGTGATATACATGTATGTTTTGAAATAGACACCTACATATGGAGGCACTGACCCACAGAGGAGGTTATTAATCTACCATATGGGCATGCCATCTAGGCAGCTTATAATATAAATTGATAGAAAGATAGAAAGGTGAGTTTAAACACAAGACTGAAAGTGACGGAAGGGTTAGGAATGCCATTAATTTAGAACAAAAGAAAGGAAGGGGACAAACATTAGGTAATTTCTCATATCATTCAGGGGAACACTCCGAGAAGTCTGCACAATTGCAGAAAAGTCAATGGAAGGCATCATTGGAAAGATGTGAATCTCTTGTTTACTCTTGCCAAAAATACTCTTTTTCCATATCCTGGAATGACAATGCCATAACAGGTCTCTGTAAGCCACATTGAGCCTGCAAATAGGTGGGGAAATGTGGGATACAAATGCAATAAATAAATAGATTTGTGAAATGGAGATGTCGCAGATACAAATACTCCATTGATTCTCTTAAAAATATTTTACCAATTGCTCCACATTCAGAAGAACCTTTTGTAAAACACCATGGAAATATGAACATCCTGGCCTAGAAGTCCCATCTTCCATATAGAATCATGCAAAATGGAGCTTCACACCTTATAACGTGAGCTTTTTTGTATAGAAAAATAAATATGAAATGCACCACTTTGTTAAACAAATGCAAACTTTTTATTTGTTACAGGCCTTGCTTGAAACCCAGAATGTTCTGCGGACCCAAGTCACCAATTTCACATTCAACCTTGGCTTTTCGGGGAAGTTCTACCACACAGGTAACAGGAATTGATGCTGTACTGGAGAGAATCACTATGGTGGAAGGGGCAGATGCTTTTGTCCTCTTCCATTATATGTTGTGGTACCACGAGGTTCTGTTCTTTAATCTCAAAACAGTTGTCGATAGCTGTTACTTCAGATAACCCTTCCATAGTGTTGCAGAAAGGAGAGATTCTGATAACAGACACATGTGAAGAGCAACTCAATACCTAGGGCTCATCTACTTTCTACTTGCACACGTAAATGAACAGAGCACCAGCACTTCTGAACATATACAGCAGCAAAATGACTCAGTAAGTAGCATAAGGGAAATTTTAAAACTGGTCACCACCAGTTGGGCTGCCAGTGCCACACACTGGGTACCTGTATTGCTTTGGTATTGCAGCCTGCTCACTTGATCACCACAGACTGCTCAAAGACTAAAATACTACAGATTCTTTAATTGGAGAGTGTATAAGCCATTATTGTTCCAACTACACAATGATTAAGATATACACATACTAATCGAGTACATTACTAAAGGAAGGCTATAGAAAAGTAAAATAAGATATGTACACATACAACATCACTGGTCAGAAATTACATCATTCAGGCCCTTATCTCATCAGCTGGGGGGCCCATTGCAGCGAAAGCCCAAAGTCTCCATATGACCAGGTACAAGTGCATCCATCCACAGAATGAGCCCCAAGGCTCTGCTGCAAAAAGCCCCCTTTTTATTAAGCTAAAACTTATCCAGGAATGTACATGAGGTTTCAGTCATATGCTCTCAGTTCAGGTAAACAAACCACTGGCCAGGTGGCTTATCTCCCGAACCTCAAGCATACCCCGCCTTCCTCCTGCACAAGCTGGCTTCAGAGGCATTCCAACCTGTTCGTGAGAGGTGCCTTATCTCATACATTGTTCTTGAGTGTGCCTTATCTTCCAGCCTGTTCTTTGAGATATACCAGGAAAGTCACTTTTGGGTCAAATACAGGGGATTTAAAAAATGTATTATCAATTAAAGCAAGACTGAAAAGCAATTTTTTAAATATTTTCCATCACAGTACCCTATACTAAAATGGTATCAGTGCAGAAAGATGCCATAACAGAATTAATATTGTAAAGTCAACACTGTCATACCTAAATGTAGCAAGTCCACATGTAACTCTCATGACCTGGCTGCTCCTGGATTTCAGGTTTGACCCAGTTGGAGCCTCCAGAGGGCAGTCTCCGTCGATCCCTTACTTTCTTGGCTCTCAGTGCCTCCACCTGGGGAAAGAAGCGTTAGCAGGTGGGATTATCCTCATCTCCCCCAGGAACGCAAAACAAATTCAAATGCTAACTGTGGAAACCAAGGCTGGCTGTTGGATTAGGCATTTATATTCTCTCAAATCCAAAGATAACTCTGGAGTTAGCAGTTTATCAAAACTCAAACAGTTTATTTCTTCGAGAACATCAAGCATTATCAACTTTCCAGCATTGTAAACAAGTCTTAAAACCCAGGGGAAGGCTGACAGTCATTCAAAAGCGCATGATTCGGAACAAGGTATCTTTCAAAGATATCACCAAAACAGGGAAGATAAGGTATCCCGATAGAGAGTTTGCAATAGAGACCATAGTAGACCAGGTGTTTTTAAAGAAAAAGCAGACAAAAGATTGCAAATTATCACTGCCAACTGCTCGGCAAGATGTAAATAGGAATAACAAACATTGTTTTAAATGTCTATATGCGAATGCCAGAAGCCTAAGAAATAAGATGGGAGAGTTAGAATATATTGCACTAAATGAAAAATTAGATATAATAGGCATCTCTGAGACCTGGTGGAAGGAGGATAACCAGTAGGACACTGTCATACCAGGGTACAAATTACATCGTAGTGATAGGGTGGATCGAATTGGTGGAGGGGTAGCATTGTATATTAACGAGAACCTTGAATCAAATAGATTGAAAATTCTGCAGGAAACAAAACACTTCTTGGAATCACTGTGGATTGAAATTCCATGTGTAAAGGGGAAAAGGATAGTGATAGGAGTGTACTACCATCCGCCTGGCCAGGATGAACAGACGGATGCAGAAATGTTAAAGGAAATTAGGGGCGCAAACAAACTGGGCAACACAATAATAATGTGTTAAATTACCCCGATATTGACTGGGTAAATGGAACATCAGGGCATGGTAGGGAGGTAAAATTCCTTGACAAAATCAAGGACTGCTTTATGGAGCAGCTGGTACAGGAGCCGACAAGAGAAGGAAAATTTCTAGACCTAGTCCTCAGTGGAGCACCTGATCTTTTGCAGGAGATAATGGTGCTGGGGCTGTTTGATAACAGTGATCATAATATCAGATTTCATATCAGCTTTGGAGTAAGTACACACAGGAAATCCAATACATTATTATTTAACTTTCAAAAAGGAGACTATGATAAAATGAGAAGAAAGGGGGGGGGGGGGGGAAAGCTTAGAGGAGCTGCTGCGAAGGTCAAAAATTTACATCAGCCATGGATGTGGTTCAAAAATACCATCCTGGAAGCCCAGGCCAAATATATTCCATGAATTAAAAAAGGAGAAAGGAAGTCCAAATGGCAGCTGGCATGGTTAAAAAGTGAGGTGAAGGAAGCTATTAGAGTTAAAAGAAAATCCTTCAGAAAATAGAAGAAGGATCTGACTGAAAATAATAAGAAATAGCATAAGGAATGGCAAGTCAAATGCAAAGCACTGATAAGGAAGGCAAAGAGGGACTTTGAAAAAAAGATTGCATTGGAGACAAAAACACATAGTAAACATTTTTTTAAGTATATTAAAATCAAGAAGCTGGCAAAAGAATCGGTTAGACCGCTAGATGACAGAGGGGAAAAGGGGCAATCAGGGAAGACAAAGCCATAGTCGAGAGATTAAATGAATTCTTTGCTTCGGTCTTCACCGAGGAAGATTTGGGAGAGATACCGATGCCAGAAATGGTATTCAAAGCTGACAAGTCAGAGAAACTGAATGAAATCTCTATAAACCTAGAAGCTGTAATGGCACAATTTGACAAATTGAAGAGTAGCAAATGTCCTGGACTAGATGGAATTCATCCCAGAGTACTGATAGAATTGAAAAATGAACTTGCAGAACTATTGTTACTAATATGTAATTTATCTTTAAAATCAAGCATGCTTCCAGAAGATTGGAGGGTGGCCAATATAACGTTGATTTTTTTAAAAAGGTTCCACAGGTGATTCGGGATATTATAGACCGGTGAACCTGACATCGGTGCTGGGCAAAATGATAGAACAGAATTACAGAGCATATTCAAAAGCATGGATTAATGAAATGTGGAGAGGCATTTTCAAAAGAGACGTCCAAGTTGCAATTTGGACATCCTTGCAAAATGGCGAAATACAGGGGTGGGGAAACCCATATTTTCGAAATAAGATGGACGTCCATCTTTCATTTCAAAAATACCGTCAGAAACGTCCAAATCCTTAAATTTGGATTTCCCTAGATTTGGTCGTCCCTAGACATGGACATTTCTGACTTTCAGCGATTTTCGAAACCAAAGACATCCATTTCAAAAACAGTCAAATGCAAGCCATTTGGTCGTGGGAGGAGCCAGCATTTGTAGTACACTAGTCCCTCTGACATGCCAGGACACCAACCAGGCACCCTAGGGGGCACTGCAGTGGACTTCATAAATTGCTCCCAGGAACATAGCTCCCTTACCTTGTGTGCTGAGCCCCCCAAACCCACTACCCACAACTGTACGCCACTACCATAGGCTTACGGGTGAAAGAGGCACCTATATATGGGTACAGTGGGTTTGTGGTGGGTTTTGGAGAGCTCGCTGTTTCCTCCACAAATGTAACAGGCGGGGGGATGGGCCTAGGTCCGCCTGTCTGAAGTGCACTGCAGTACCCACAAAAACTGATCCTGGGACCTGCGTGCGCTGTCATGGACCTGAGTATGACATCTGAGGCTGGCATGGAGGCTGGCACGACATATTTTGAAAGATGTTTTTTGAGGGTAGGAGGGGGTTAGTGACCACTGGAGGAGTAACAGGAGGTCATCCCCGATTCTCTCTGGTGGTCATCTGGTCATTTAGGGCACCTTTTTGTGCCTTAGTCGTAAGAAAAACAGGTCCGAGTGAAAACGTCCAAGTGTTCTTCAGGGACGTCCTTGTTTTTTCGATAATGGGTCAAAGACATCCAAGTGTTAGGCATACTCAAGTCCCGCCTTCACTATGCCTCCGACACGCTCCCTTGAACTTTGGCCATCCTTGCAACGGAGTGCAGTTGGAGACATCCTAAATCGGGTTTCGATTATACCGATTTGATCGTCCCTGGGAGAAGGACGTCCATCTTCCGATTTATGTCGAAATATGGATGCCCTTCTATTTCAAAAATGAGCCCAAAAGCCAACATGGATTTAGTGAAGGGAAATCTTGCCTCACCAATCTATTACATTTCTTTGAAGGGGTGAACAAGCATGTCGATAAAGGTGAGCTGGTTGATATTGTGTATCTGGATTTTCAAAAATCATTTGACAAAGTACCTCATAAAAGACTCCAGAGGAAATTGGAGAGTCATGGGACAGGAGGTAGTGTTCTATTGTGGATTAAAAACTGGTTAAAAGATAGAAATCAGAGAGTAGGGTTAAATGGTCAGTATTCCCAATGGAGAAGGGAAGATAATGGGGTTCCACAGGGGTCTGTGCTTAGACGTCTGCTTTTTAACTTATTTATAAATGACCTAGAGATGGGAGTAACTAGTGAGGTAATTAAATTTGCTGATGACACAAAGTTATTCAAAGTTGTTAAATCGCAAGAGGATTGTGAAACATTACGAGACTGGGAGACTGGGTGTCTAAATGGCACATGACGTTTAATGTGAGCAAGTGCAAAGTGAAGCATGTGGGAAAGAGGAACCCAAATTATAGCTACGTCATGCAAGGATCCACGTTAGGAGTCACGGACCAAGAAAGGGATCTAGGTGTCGTCATTGATGATACGTTGAAACCTTTAGCTCAGTGTGCTGCTGCGGCTAAGAAAGCAAATAGAATGTTAGGTATTATTAGGAAAGGAATGGAAAACAAAAATGAGGACGTTATAATGCCTTTGTATCGCTGCATGGTGTGACTTTACCTTGAATATTGTGTTCAGTTCTGGTTACTGCATCTCAGAAAAGATATATTGGAATTAGAAAAGGTGCAGAGAGGGGCAACAAAAATGATAGAGGGGATGGGACGACTTTCCTATGAGGAAAGGCTAAAGCGGCTAGGGCTCTTCAGCTTGATGAAAAAAACGGCTGAGGTGAGATATGATAGAGGTCTATAAAATACTGAGTGGAGTGGAACGAGTAGATGTGAATCACTAGTTTACTGTTTTCAAAAATACTAGGACTAGGGGGTATGCTATGAAGTTACAAAGTAGTAACTTTAAAACAAATCAGAGAAAATATTTCTTCACTCAATGTGAAATTCAACTCTGGAATTCATTGATTGTTTTAATATATGTCTATTCAGGTGTCAGACATCCTCTTTATCATAAATACATGAGTATTGCCATAGTGGGAAAGACCAAAGGCCCATTAAGCCCAGCATCCTGTTTCCAACAGTGGCCAATTCAGGGCACAGATACCTGGCAATATCCCAAAAAAGTACAAAACATTTTATACTGTTTATCCCAGAAATTGTGGATTTTCCCCAAGACCAATTTAATAATGGTCTATGGACTTTTCCTTTAGGAAGCTGTCCAAACCTCTGCTAAGCTAACTGCCTTTACCACTTTCTCTGGCAACGAATTCCAGAGTTTAATTACACGTTGAGTGAAGAAACATTTTCTCCGATTCGTTTTAAATTTACTACTTTGTAGCTTCATCACATGCCCCCTAGTCCTAGTATTTTTGGAAAGCGTGAACAGACGCTTCACATCTACCCGTTCAACTCCACTCATTATTTTATAGACCTCACCTTTATCCACATGTTTGTTCACCCCTTCAAAGAAATGTAATAGATTGGTGAGGCAAGATTTCCCTTCACTAAATCCATGTTGACTTTGTCTCATTAATCCAAGCTTTTGAGTATGCTCTGTAATTTTGTTCTTTATAATTGTCTCTACCATTTTGCCCGGGACCGACGTCAGGCTCACCGGTCTATAATTTCCCAGATATCCTCTGGAACCTTTTTTAAAAATCGGCATTACATTGGCCACACTCCAATCTTCCAGTACCATGCTCGATTTTAAATTAAATATTACTAAGAATAGTTCCACAAG
Source organism: Microcaecilia unicolor (assembly GCF_901765095.1). Lineage (NCBI taxonomy): Eukaryota > Metazoa > Chordata > Amphibia > Gymnophiona > Siphonopidae > Microcaecilia > Microcaecilia unicolor. Next base: position 661,223,624 of record NC_044032.1, read on the forward strand.
TTCATTTTTTCAGTTCTATCAATACTCTGAGATGAATACCATCCAGTCCAGGAGATTTGCTACTCTTCTATTTGTCAAATTGCCCCATTACATCCTCTAGGTCTACAGACCTTTCATTCAGTTTTTTCGACTCGTCAGCTTTGTTTACCATTTCTGGCTCCAGTATCTCTCCCAAATCCTCCTCAGTGAAGACCAAAGCAAAGAATTCATTTAATCTCTCCGCTATGGCTTTGTCTTCCTCGATCGCCCCATTTACCCCTCGGTCATCTAGCGGTCCAACCAATTCTTCTGCCAGCTTCTTGCTTTTAATATACCTAAAAAAAATTTACTATATGTTTTTGCCTCAGATGGTCTATTAGTGCAGCATACAGTTCCTTGGAGTAGTGTAGTGGTCAGTGCAGTACAGAGTAGGGGACCCAGGTCCCAATCTCCCTCTACCTGTCACACTTGTGGTGGAAACTGTGACCCCTCCCAAGGTCACCAAAACCCTACTGTACCCACATATAGGTGCCCTCTTCACCCATAAGGGCAATTGTAGTGGTGTACAGTGGGGGAGAGTGGGATTTGGAGGGCTCAGGTGAGAAGATAAGGGAGCAAAAGTGAGATGTGTACCTGGAAGCATTTTTATGAAGTGCACAGAAGTGCTCCCTAGGGTGCCCCATTGCTCTCCTGGGATGTCTGGGGGACCAATCTACTAAAAATGCTGGCTCCTCCTACATCCCAATGGCATGATTCTATTCGGTGTTTTTACAAAAATGGACCAAAAAACAAAACGTCCAAGTCACAAAACCTTATTCAAAACAGTATTTTAGAAAAAGAAAAGACGTTTTTCTGTTTTGAAAATGTCCTTTTCCTATTCGGACTTAGACGTCGTATCGAAAATGCCCCTCCACATCATATTATTCTTACTTCTAGGTTTTGCCTCATTAAATTGTAGTTATGCTTATCTTTGGTCCTTTTCCTGTTGTTATGGTGTTAGCAAAATTGTTTATGTAATAACTACCTCTGTTATCGTTTTGTTGTTGTACAGAATCTGAGAAGGGGGGGGCAGGAGATGAGCTGCTGCTGGGATTTAATCATTCTAATATGTTGCAGGAACTGAGAAGGAGGATGCGGGTGATGATCTTCTGCTGGGATCCGTTGGCGAGTTTTGGTGGTTTCCTCATATGTGGAGTCATCTGCAACCTCACCTCTTCCACAACGAGTCCTCGCTAGTGGAGCAAATGATTCTTAACAAGGAGTTTGCTTTGGTGAGAATACATTTTTTACTATTTTTCTGATCCATCAGTTTCCCTGTTGCTCATTACACATTTTGCTGTAGTAGTTTTTATTCATTGTATGAATACATTTTCATGTAGCCCTTCTACCTTCAAGCTTAAATTTCCAGAATATCATTCTGGAATTAGAGCAGCTAAGTGATCCCTCTATGCCCAGCTTCTGATTATTATGCCTAAAACTCTTGTCCACATCTTCAGAGATTTGGCCCCCACAAATGCTCCTGACTTCCCTATGTTCTCTTGCCCCTTTCAGAAGGCATTTGACAAAGTACCTCATGAAAGACTCCAGAGGAAACTGGAGAGTCATGGGATAGGAGGTAGTGTTCTATTGTGGATTAAAAACTGGTTAAAAGATAGAAAACAGAGAGTAGACCATTTAACCCTACTCTCTGTTTTCTATCTTTTAACCAGTTTTTAACCAGTATTCTCAATGGAGAAGGGTAGTTAGTGGGGTTCCCCAGGGATCTGTGTTAGGACCTCTGCTTTTTAACATATTCATAAATGATCTAGAGATGGGTTCAGCGTTGATGATACGTTGAAACCTTCTGCTCAATGTGCTGCTGCGGCTAGGAAAGCAAATAGAATGTTGGATATTAGAAAAGGAATGGAAAACAAAAATGAGGATATTATTCTGCTGTTGTATCGCTCCATGGTGCGACCGCACCTCAAGTATTGTGTTCAATTCTGGTCGCCGCACCTCAAAAAAGATATAGTGGAATTAGAAAAGGTGCAGAGAAGGGCAACAAAAGTGATACAGGGGATGAGACGACTTCCCTATGAGGAAAGGCTGAAGAGGCTGGGGCTTTTCAGCTTGGAGAAAACGCGGCTGAGGGGAGATATGATAGAGTTCTATAAGATAATGAGTGGAATGGAACGGGTCGATGTGGAGCGTCTGTTTACTCTTTCCAAAAATACTAGGACAAGGTTGGCATGCGATGAAGCTGCAGTGTAGTAAATTTAAAACGAATCAGAGGAAATGTTTCTTCACTCAACGCGTAGATAGACTCTGAAATTCGTTGTTGGAAAAAGTGGTTAAGGCGGTTGACTTAGCGGACTTTAAAAAAGGGTTGGACTGCTTCCTGGAGGAAAAGGCGATAGAATGTTATTGAATGGATGTGAGAATAATCCACTATTTCTGGGATGGGCGGGACAAATTGTTTGTTCTTTTGGCCGCTGTCGGAGACAGGGTGCTGGGCTCGATGGACCCTTGGTCTGTCCCGGCATGGCGATGCTTATGTACTTATGTACTTAACGGTCAGTATTCTCAATGGAGAAAGGTAGTTAGTGGGGTTCCCCAGGGGTCTATACTGGGACTGCTGCTTTTTAACGTATTTATAAATGATCTAGCGATGGAAATAACTAGTAAGTTAATTAAATTTGCTGATGACACAAAGTTATTCAAAGTTGTTAAATCATGAGAGGACTATGAAAAATTGCAAAAGGACCTTACGAGACTGGGAGACTGGCATCTAAATGGCAGATGACGTTTAATGTGAGGAAGTGCAAAGTGATGCATGTGGGAAAGAGGAATCCGAACTATAGCTGCGTAATTCAAGGTTTCACATTAGGAGTCACCGACCAGGAAAAGGATCTAGGTGTCATCGTTGATACATTGAAACCCTCTTCTCAGTTTGCAGCAGCGGCTAAAAAAGGAAATAGAATGTTAGGCTTTGTTACGAAAGGAATGAAAACCAAAAATGAGGATATTATAATGCCTTTGTATCGCTCCGTGGTGCGACCGCACCGCGAATGTTGTGTTCAATTCTGTCACCACATCTCAAAAAAGATATAGTGGAATTAGAACAGGTATAGAGAAGGGCAACGAAAATGATAAAGGGGATGGAATAACTTCCCTATGAGGAAAGGCTGAAGCGGCTAGGGCTCTTCAGCTTGGAGAAAAGATGGCTGAGGGGAGATATGATAGAGGTCTATAAAATAATGAGTGGAGTGGAACGGGTAGATATGAATCACTTGTTTACTCTTTCCAAAAATACTAGAACCCGGGGGCATGCAATGAAGCTATAAAGTAGTAAATTTAAAACGAACTGGAGAAAATATTTCTTCACTCAACATGTAATTAAACTCTGGAATTCATTGCCAGAAAATGTAGTAAAAGCAGTTAGCTTAGTGAGGTTTAGTAACAATCGACCACAACCTATCACTAGAGACCCAAGCGAAATCCACCATAAAGAAAATGTTTTTCTCAATGTGGAAACTGAAACGCGTAAAACCATTCTTCCCAAGGGAAATATTTCGTAACCTGGTACAGTCCATAGTACTAAGCCACGCAGATTACTGCAATGGAATCTATGCGGGATGCAAGGATCAAATCATAAAGAAACTCCAGACTGCCCAAAACACAGCAGCCAGGCTTATATTTGGAAAAACACATTTTGACAGCGCCAAACCACTCAGAGAAAAATTGCACTGGCTACCAATCAAAGAACGTATCACTTTCAAAATCTGCACAACTGTTCATAAAATTATTTACGGCAAGGCACCGGGATACATGACATACCTCATCGACCTGCCAACCAGAAACACCACAAAATCTGCACGATCATATCTAAACCTCCACTACACAAGCAGCAAAGGACTCAAATACAAATCCACCTATGCAACCAGCTTTTCCTACCTAAGCGCACGACTATGGAACGCACTGCCAAAAGAAGTAAAAACTACGCTCGACCACCTAAAGACAGACCTGTTC